>NC_091981.1:211532139-211839514 GCF_044704955.1 Pristiophorus japonicus | reverse complement strand
TTTGAGCCTGCACCACCATTCAATAAGATCATGGCTGATCATTCACCTCAGTACCCCTTTCCTGCTTTCTCTCCATACCCCTTGATCCCTTTAGCTCTAAGGGCCATATTTAACTCCCTCTTGAATATATCTAACGAACTGGCATCAACAACTCTGTGGTAGAGAATTCCACAGGTTAACAACTCTCTTGTGAAGAAGTTTCTCCTCATCTCGGCCCTAAATGACTTACCCCTTATCCTTAGACTGTGACCCCTGATTCTGGACTTCCCCAACATCGGGAACATTCTTCCTGCATCTAACCTGTCCAGTCCTGTTAGAATTTTATATGTTTCTGAGATCCCCTCTCATTCTTCTAAACTCCAGTGAATACAGGCCCAGTCAATCCAGTCTCTCCTCATATGTCAGTCCTGCCATCCCGGGAATCAGTCTGGTGAACCTTCGCTGCACTCCCTCAATAGCAAGAACGTCCTTCCTCAGATTAAGAGACCAAAACTGAACACAATATTTCAGGTGAGGCCTCACCAAGGCCCTGTACAACTGCAGTAAGACTTCCCTGCTCCTATACTCAAATCCCCTAGCTATGAAGGCCAACATACCATTTGCCGCCTTCACCGCCTGCTGCACCTGCATGCCAACCTTCAATGACTGATGTACCATGACACCCAGGTCTCGCTGCATCTCCCCTTTTCCTAATCTGCCGCCATTCAGATAATATTCTGCCTTTGTGTTTTTGCCCCCAAAGTGGATAACCTCACATTTATCCACATTATACTGCATCTGCCATGCATTTGCCCACTCACCTAACCTGTCCAAGAGTCACCCTGTAGCCTCTTAGCATCCTCCTCACAGCTCACATCACCACCCAGCTTAGTGTCATTTGCAAATTTGGAGATATTACACTCAATTCATTCATTAGTCCAGGCCCCTGGATTACCAGTCCAGTAACTTAACCATTCTCTATATGAATAACAGGGAACAAACAGCGTTGTTACGCACCGCAAATTCCAGGCCAATATTTCAGCTTCTACCTTATCCCCAAATGAAAGTCCAATCTTCATATCGCTCTCTGTAACATTGTGGATTAAAGCTGCTTTTCATTTCATGATTTACTCTGTTTGTTTGAGACTTCTTCAATGCTTGAACAGAACATAAGAACATAAGAATTAGGAACAGGAGTAGGCCATCTAGCCCCTCGAGCCTGCTCCGCCACTCAACAAGATCATGGCTGATCTGGCCGTGGACTCAGCTCCACTTACCCGCCCGCTCCCCATAACCCTTAATTCCCTTATTGGTTAAAAATCTATCTATCTGTGATTTGAATACATTCAATGAGCTAGCCTCAACTGCTTCCCTGGGCAGAGAATTCCACAGATTCACAACCCTTTGGGAGAAGAAATTCCTTCTCAACTCGGTTTTAAATTGGCTCCCCTGTATTTTGAGGCTGTGCCCTCTAGTTCTAGTCTCCCCAACCAGTGGAAACAACCTCTCTACCTCTATCTTGTCTATCCCTTTCATTATTTTAAATGTTTCTATAAGATCACCCCTCATCCTTCTGAACTCCAACGAGTAACGACCCAGTCTACTCAATCTATCATCATAAGCTAACCCCCTCATCTCCGGAATCAGCCAAGTGAATCGTCTCTGTACCCCCTCCAAAGCAAGTATATCCTTCCTTAAGTAAGGTGACCAAAACTGCACACAGTACTCCAGATGCGGCCTCACCAATACCCTGTACAGTTGTAGCAGGACCTCCCTGCTTTTTTATTCCATCCCTCTCGCAATGAAGGCCAACATTCCATTCGCCTTCCTGATTACCTGCTGCACCTGCAAACTAACTTTTTGGGATTCATGCACAAGGACCCCCAGGTCCCTCTGCACCGCACCATGTTGTAATTTCTCCCCATTCAAATAATATTCCCTTTTACTGTTTTTTTTCCAAGGTGGATGACCTCACACTTTCCGACATTATATTCCATCTGCCAAACCTTAGCCCATTCGCTTAACCTATCTAAATCTCTTTGCAGCCTTTCTGTGTCCTCTGCACAACCCGCTTTCCCACTAATCTTTGTGTCATCTGCAAATTTTGTTACACTACACTCTGTCCCCTCTTCCAGGTCGTCTATGTATATTGTAAACAGTTGTGGTCCCAGCACCGATCCCTGTAGCACACCACTAGCCACCGATTTCCAACCCGAAAAGGACCCATTTATCCCGACTCTCTGCTTTCTGTTAGCATGAATACAGAATTGGCTGGCTAATACATTTCCTCTGACTCCGCGTACCAGCTTGTTGATGTCACTGCAGCTCCTCAGTGGGAATTCCCATTACACAGCACTACAATCAATTGCACTTCGAGAAAGGCAAACTTTTTATCATAAAGATTGTGAGATCTTTGTGGGCAGTTTTCTTTGAGGTCAGCGGCAAACACCTTAGCTTTGCCGGTAACCGCAAATTATAGGCCAATGTAACTCTGCTTTGTTTTATGCTTTTTCTTTTTTGTTTATTTTAATTTAAACAGTGTTACTAACTTCATTACTGGAATGAGCTGAGTAGTGTAAAGGAAGGAATTGTAACTTGCATGTGTTCAAATTACCAATTCGTTTTTTTAAATTATTATATGGCAAGCAATGCAGGTGATGGTGAGTGGCCCTTTGGAGTCCTAGGTGCGGCAGGTTGACATGTGCAGGCCCTTTCTCGGAAGATATTTCGGGGGAGGGGGGGGATCAGCACCCTTTGACCTGTTTTTTTTTCCTCCTTGTGGACCTAACACACTAAGTGTTTTCATTTTAGACTGGCATCTCTAGACGTTTTCTCTCTTTTTTTTCCCTCCTAACTTCTACCATTTTCCTTGTACACAACTCTTTCTACCGTAGCTGGTAACACTTCTTTTGTTTCTTTAATGTTTTTCTTACTGAGATCTTTTGTATCACCCTGGATGTAATAAGAACATAGGAATTAGGAGCAGGAATAGGCCATACAGCCCCTCGAGCATGCTCGGCTGTTCTTGGCTGATCTTCGACCTCAACTCCACTTTCCCGCCTGATTTCCATATCCCTTGATTTCCCCACGAGTCCCAAAATCTATCTATCTCAGACTTGAATATATATCCAATGACTCTTCATCTACTGCCCTTTGGGATAGAAAATTCCAAAAATTCACAAGAAATGTCTCCTCATCTCAGTCTTAAATGGCTAGCCCATTTCCTGAGACTATGCTCCCTAGATTCTGCAGCCAGGGGAAACCACCTCTCAGCATCAGCCCTGTCAATCCCCCTCAGAATCTTATGTTTCAATGAGATCACTTCTCATTCTTCTAAACTCCAGAGAGTACAGGCCCAAACTGCTCAATTTCTCCTTGTAAGACAGCCCTCAGTCCAGGAATCAATCTAGTGAACCTTCATTGCAGATATATCCTTCCTTAGATAAGGAAACTAAAACTGTGCACAGTGCTCTAGCTGTGGTCTCACTCAAGCCCTGTACAATTGTAGCAAGACTTCCTGGGGCCGAAATTCAGTGCAGCCAGAAAGCTGGTGGTGTTAAGGCCTTTTTTCCCCCGATCAGCGGCGCAAAGTTTGCGGTGGCCATTGGATCCAAATTCAGCTTTTTGACCACAAAAAAGTGTTCCAGTCTTATTAGCGCTTCAAACCTGAAGGTTTGCAGTCTTAATTGGGGCGTTATTCCCACGGGAAATTCACCCTTGGGGTGATGTGGCAGCTGCCATTGCAGGGAATAAGCATATTGGTGCTGCTTTGAAGAGGATCTGCAAGAGTCGACGGAGCGTCTAAGTGCTTTCATATCTGCTGGCTTTCGGACTGTGGTTGCTCGCCTGCAGTCTCAGCTGGATGCCCCCCGAGACCGCAGTGTTGCTTTCGTGGCTGGGTCCACCACGGGCCATGAGGGACCTTCTGGTGTGGTGCCACAGCACCGACCTGAACTCCCTCAGATTGGTGGTGGTGGTATTGTGCCGCCCCTGGTGAGTTATTCAGGCTCCTCGGGCCAGGATACGGATGCGCTCCGCTCCCGGCTCGCAGCATTCCTGGTCCCAGATCTGTCACTCCGCCAGTGCCTCCACGCATGGCCTTGTCTGAGCCAAGTCAGACTGAACCCGCTCAGGCAGGTGTTGACCAGTCTCCTGCCGGCTCTTACAGGCCCAAAGCTGCTGGACATCAGCCTTCCCAGACCCATGAGGCAGCAACAGGGGAGACGCAGACAAAGTCTCAGGTTAGGCACGTGTAAGATCATCGAAGTCGAGGATGACTTGCTTCCACTCTAAAAGTGAGTTCAGATAGCTGAACAGTCCAACAGTCTCTGTCACAGGCGGGGCAGACAGTGATTGAAGGAAAGGGTGAGTGGGCTTCTGGGTTGCCGCACATTCCTTCCGTTGTTTGTGCATGCTCTCGGCGATGAGACTCTAGGTGCTCAGTGCCTTCCTGGATGCTCTTCCTCCACTTTGGGCGATCTTGGGCCAGGGATTCCCAGATGCCGGTGGGGATGTTGCACTTTATCAAGGAGGCTTTGAGTGTGTCCTTGAAGCGTTTCCTCTGCCCACCTGGGGCTTGCTTGCCGTGTCGAGGCTCTGAGAAAAGCGCTTGCTTTGGGAGTCTCGTGTCAGGCATGTGGACGATGTGGCCCACCCAACGGAGCTAATCAAGCGTGGTCAGTGCTTCGATGCTGGGGATGTTGGCCTGAGCAAGAACACTGACGTTGGTGCGTTTGTGCTCCCAATGGATTTGCAGGATCTTGCGGAGACAGAGTTGGTGATACTTTTCCAGCGCTTTTTGGTGTCTGCTGGAAATAGTCCACGTCTCTGAGCCATATAGGAGGGCAGCTATCACTACTGCCCTGTAAACCATAAGCTTGGTGCCAGATTTGAGGTCCTGGTCTTCAAAAACTCTCTTCCTGAGGCGACCGAAGGCTGCGCTGGCACACTGAAGATGGTGTTGGACGTTGTCATCGATGTCTGCCGGTTGCTGACATTAGGCTCTCGAGATATGGAAAATGGTCCACGTTGTCCAAGGCTTCACTGTGGATTTTGATATCCGGGGGGTAGTACTCTGTGGGAGGGTTAGGTTGGTGGAGGAGCTTTGTCTTATGGATGTTTAGTGTAAGGCCTATGCTTTCGTATGCATCAGTGCAGGTGTTGGCGATGACTTGGAGTTTGGCCTCCAAGTGTGCGCAGACGCAAGCGTCGTCTGCGTACTGTAGTTCGATGACCGAGATTGGATCTCGCCCAGAGGTGGAACAGATTCCCATTTGTTACCGCTCGGAATGCTGAGCTCTGGCGACGTTTCGAGGCTGAGCCCCTGGATTGAGATTTCAGTTTTTTTCTCTGTGGAAATGTCTCTCCCTCCCCCCCCCCCCCCCCCCCGGCTTCGTCGTCCATCCCCCACGCCCCGCCCTCGGTCCCCTCTCCCCTCCTTGAGTGTGGATCCTGTGCTGAACATCCTCAGGTTTGGATCTTGCCTTCTTTTCTCTCTCCGCTCGCACAGCTCCGAGATCTCTGCCACTGTGCACTGATCCTAAAAGCTGCCGGGGGCACCGTCCGCTAAAGGGCCGGCCTTTTTACGCTGAAAATGGTTCCGGTGTGGAGCGGCAGTAGTGCGCACTTTTAGCGCGTCACTACTGTCGCAAGCCCCGCACCGCTGAGAGTCGGTGGTGGCCCACACCGCTGCAAGACCTCCCAGGCCGAATCTATGTTGGGGTGGCCAGTTGAGCCCAAAGCAGCGGCCATTTGATTTTGACGAATGGTCGCTGCAAAAGGGCACTAACGGTCCTTCCCGAGACCATGAATTTCGGGGCCCCTTACTCTTGTACTCCAACCCCCTTGCAGTCAAGGCCAACATTCCATTTGCCTTCCTAATTGCTTGCTGTACCTGCATGTTAACTCTGTTTCCTGTATAAGGAAATCTCTAAATTTCTTTGAAAACCAACATTTAATAGTTTCTCACCATCTAAAAAGTATTCTGTTTTTCTATTCTTCCTACCAAACTGAGTAACCTCATATTTCCCCACATTATACTCCATCTGCCACCTATTGCCCACGCACTTGGCCTGTCTATATCCCTTTGCAGGCTCTTTGTGTCCTCCTCACAGCTTACTTTCCTACCTAGCTTTGCATCAGCTAACTTGGATACATTATACTTGGTCCCTTCATCTAAGTTATAAATATAGATTGTAACTAGCTGAGGCCCAAGTATTGATCTTTGCAGCACTCCACTAGTTTCAGCCTGCCAACCTGAAAATGAACCATTTATCCTACTCTCTGATTGATTTCTGTCCGTTAACCAAACCTCTATTCATGCTAATATATTACCCTCATCCCTATGAGCTCTTATCTTGCACAGCAACCTTTTATGTGATAGCTTATCGAATGCCTTTTGGAAAATCAAATATACTACATTCACTGGTTCCCCTTTATCTACCCTTCTAGTTATATCCTCAAAAAACTCTTAATAAATTTGTCAAATACAACTTCCCTTTCATAAAACCATATTGTCTCTCTAATCATACACTATTATGATTTTCTGAATGCCCTGTTACCACTTCCTTTAATAATGGATTCCAGCATTTTTCTGATGACTGATGTCAAGCTAACTGGCCTGTAGTTCCCTGTTTTCTCTCCTTCCTTTCCTTAATATCTTTTAACAGGTTGTAGATTATTCAATATTTTAATTTCCAAATGATTTGAATATCTGCTATTTTTTTCCATCTCATTTTTGTTGATTCTTTTAATATGCTTGTTTATCTTTTATTTTCAGTTCTGAAGAAGGACTTTACCCAAAACATGAACCTTTTTTCACAGTATATCTGCTGATTGATCTGTTTTCTGTTTTTGCTAAAAGATGGTGGGTTAATGAATCTGCCCATATTGATGTTGATTCAGAGCTTACACACTTGTAATTGAATTGTCTTCCTCGATTCCAAGGAACTACCTATGATGATGTCTTCGGGAGTTTCTGTGATGACAGCAGGTGCTGTTCATTTTTTTAATTGATGGAAATAGAAAAACAAGTGTTCTAATTTAGTAGCTATGTCTTTTTTTTAAGTTACCGATGGTGGGTTTCTCTCTTTCAGATGTAGAGTTTAGAATTTGGGCTTTGGATACCAGACTTAATGAAGTACCAATTAGTTAAATTTAAAATCAGACTGTTAATTGCTTTGAGCCTGCAAGTGACATTGAAAAGGATTAATCTTAACTAAGCAATCAAAAAAGGTACTATATTTAACAGGTTAATGCATTATTGAAGAAAACTAAATCGGGTGTGGCACAGTGCAGTGGAGCTCTCATGTAGTGAATTACCAGTAGGAAAGTGTTGAGTGGAGGCCATTCACTTTCCATTTCATGGAGAGGAAGCAAAGGTCAAATCAAATGTCACCTTGGATTGCTCTCACAGATGTTGTATAGAAGATCACAATGCAGTTGTGGGAGCAGTAATCCAGTCTGTGCTCTAGGGTCAGGGTGGTGAGAAAATATTTTTATCAAAAGCATTTATCAAAGTACATTTTTAATATTTAGGAGGGAATCGAGTCCTCAAAACCAGAAGAGATTTTAGAATCAACAACAGATGCTGCTGAGTGGAATCTAGAGGTGGAACGAGTTCTCCCGCAACTGAAGGTTACCATCCGGACTGACAACAAGGTATATTATTTAAATTCATGCGCAACAACCACCACCTGGGGCCATAACTTGGGCTCATCATTGGCTGCCAGTGCTTTGTTTCATGGAAATTCTCCATTTTGTATGCTTAACTAATGAAATATTCAGATTACGTGAGCCAAAGTTGCACTATAAAAGGGATTATAATTGTAATCAAAGGCACTGGTTAGGACTCCAATATTTTACCGCTTTTCAGTGCATCTGATAATCATGGTGTTTCTAAATGCCTTTTAGACATGAGGCATTGTAATTTCAATATGGTTTTGGGAATTTAATTTTAGTGAAGATTTATGTATTAACTTGATTAAAGTACAATGTGTAGTTAGTATCCATCACAAGCTTCAATTTCTTATTTTTAAACAGTTATATTCTGTTTTATACTTGCTCTTCATTTATGTGACAATTTGTCTTTTCTTGGATCTTATTTAGGAAATGTGAAATTGTGATTTTCATCCACTATTTGTCTGACTCTAATAAATGACTTCCTTCTCAGAAAAAAGAAACACGGGTATATTTGCCAAAAGGTGGTTGAAGATAGTCTTCTTTATACAACATCAGTAATAAATGTTTATAAATGTTAGCAGATTTTTTTTTGGTATTGCTCACAGTAGGTTAGAGGATACTCTTTTTAATAAGGACTGGAGCATTGTACCATGTAACGCACAATGTATTATGTTACGGTGTGTACAATTTGGCGTGTTCCTTTAAGGCCACAATATATAATTGTTGTGGCTTGTTTTGGATGAATTAGAGGCCTGTTGATCTTGATCAAGTCAATTAAAGATTAAATATGGTAGTTTAAACATTTTTCATGAGTATCCATGCAGACCTCTCTATATGCGTCAAAAACAATGAATTACTTGAAATGCAGCCACTGTTACATGGAGAGACACAGCAGTCATTTTACGTACTATAAGGTCAAAGAAACAGTGATATAACTGATCGGTGAATCTTTTTTGATGTTGATGGTTGAGTAATAAATATTGGCAAGGGCACCCAGAGAACACCCCTGCCCTATTTTGAATAATGCAATGGGATCTTTTACTTTCATCCCAACTGGCAGATGGGGACTTTATTTAAATATAAAATAGGTATGGACTTGCAGTCCAAGTTCCTGTTATGAATTTTGGTAATGCTATTGTATTAATATTCACTCATTCAAAATGGTATGTAAAATATTTGCAATGGCAATTTTTCAATGTGAGCTGCTTGCCATGAGGTGGTTTCAGGCTCGGGCTACTATATTGCGATGTATTGGCTCTCCCAAGTTTGTCTCCAACTCAGTTTGTCCACCACTTTCCTTTTGACTCCATTTTCTCTGATGAGTTTTGCTTCCCAAGTTCTCGTAAATTTATTTTGATTCATTCCTACTTTGTCCTTTCCCAAGGGCTATGCGCCTGCTTTTATCAGGCGCAAGAATTTTGAGGACATTTGCTGGGCAAGATATGGGTAAATCCCACAATCTTGCCCTTGCAAATGTCATTGCTCCCAATATGCGTTGGATCTGTCAAGTTCCAGCTTGACAGATCGGAAAAGTCGACTTTTAGCACATGCACATTGTGCGCTGAAAACCGGCTTTTGCGATGCCTTCCCAGGTCCGCAGACACTCAGCACAGACCCAGGGAGGCCGAAATTTCCAGGCCATTAATTTGGTTTTAATAGATTTCTACTATTTCCATTTGTTTATGGTTATGCAACAACTTTAAAAACAATAGCAGTTTCTCCGGTTAGTGCTGAGAACCAGATTTAAAAATATAGTATTAAGATCTGTCCTGATCTGATCCCACATCTTTCTTGAGCTGCGCACCTTCAGTGCCCAATCCTCATCCTTTCTCAATCCCTCCACTACATTTAATCCCGAGTACTCAAACTGTCTGTTCCTTTTCACTGCTGGCTCTTTCCCTCTTCCTCCTACACCTCCAGCCCCAAGCACTGCAACTGCCATTCCTTCCTGTCCCTCATTGTTTTTCTCACTCTTCTATGGTTTCCCAATGTAAGGCCTGGTGCTTTCCAGTCTCAAAATGCTGCCTTCTCTACCACATACTCTACTACTTTCCACCTAAAAGGACAAAAGGCAGACAACTAGAAGATGTTAGAAATAACAGTAGAAAGGAACATAAATGAATAGAGAACTAAGAAACAGTAGAGGTGTGGAACAAGTAGCAGAGTAGGAAAAAAACACAAGCAACAGAGTACAGAGAGAAGCAGCCACACTAAAATGACAGGGATGGATGTGAGAGAGATAAAAACATAGCTGCTGACTTACCATAAGCAACACTACAGGAGGCCACTGTATATAATATATATAATGTGTGTGTGTGTGTGTGTTCTTTTGCATCAGTGGCAAAATAAATGTGGATTCTATATTGCTCTATGTACCATGTTTAATACCCAATAGGAAATAGAAAACTTGCAGAAGCTAAATGTGTAATTAATAAAAAAGGTAATTTTAGAAATGGAGCATGCCTAGCATGCATCAGCATTTTTCTTTGAGCAGAATTGTTGTCTGTGAAGGTATCAACTCAGAAATGTTCCCATGTGTCCATCTGTTTGTTCTCATTATGTTGTGCAGTGATTAATTATTCCCCTACAGAGATGGCTGTTGACTCAATTACACAAAGGTTTAGTATTTTTATTTTTGTATTACTAATGTTCTGCTGTTAGAGATTCAAAGGGCTGTTTAATAAAGGTACCTGTCTGAGCTAGATTAGAGATAAAAATCCAACGCTAAATGGTAGATTAATCTGCACTGAATAAATGTGACTATGGCTTAGTCTTATAATGCCCATTTGTGAAATTCTATGCAATTGGTAGACTATCTGAAGTTGCAATCAGTAATGATGTGAGTGCCAAACAGTATATTATATGCAGTGCATGGACAGACTCGGGATTGAGTTAGCATTTGGCTAGAGACTTTTAATGCCATTTTTTATTTTTAATAAAATTAGATGTAAATCTCCTTTTATAAACAATATAGTAAAATATTTTTTTCTGTGAAATCTTGAACGTTTACACTTTGAAATATCAATTATGCACATGGAGAAGTAGCCGCTCAAAAAGTTGAGCAAAGTCTTACCTCATTTAATAATGTTATCTTTCTCTGCAGACAAGGATAGACTTTGCCAGTGAGAAAACTTTTAGATATATTATCAAAATGATTCAAAATATACAAATTTTAATGTTGGAAAAAAAAGAAGAAAACTTGCATTTGTATAGCACCTTTCATGACTTCAGGACATCCCAAAGCACGAAGTAGTTTTGAAGTACAATCACTGTTGTAATGTAGGGAGCGTGGTAGCCAATTTGCGCACAGCAAGTTGCCACAAACAGAATAAATGACCAGATAATCTGTTTCAGGTGTTGTTTGAAGCATAAATGTTGGCCAGGAGAACTATCCTGCTCTCTTTAGATAATGCCACAGAATCTTTTATGCCCACCCAAGGGGGGAGATGGGGCCTTGGTTTAATCTTTCATCTAAAAGATGACACCTCCGACACTAGTACTTCTTTAGTACTGCACCTATATTACGGGTTTAAGTCTGCAGTGGGACTTGAACCCACAACCTTCTGACTTGGAGGCGAGAGTGCTACCACTGGGAGGTATTTGGAAACTGACTTTGCACAAAGGTACTTTGTTCCACGAATGCCCATGGTTTTGGGTCCCATGACTCCGAAACCATGGATAGTTTTCTCCGAAGCCTCTCTAGGTAACTTTTCACTCCTCCAGCTCCCTAATGCTCTGTGAATCATATTCTCACTAACGCTGTCTAACTTCCCTGGATGCACGTACCTAAGCTGGTACCTGGGAGTGAGTACGCAAATGATGCAGGGAGTTGAGGGAGGTTGGGTCAGAGGAACATAACCAGTCATCTGATTGATTAAGTCAGCGTCGTAGAAGTGCACCCTTTCCTATATACACAAGAATTTAAGAAAAATGGAAATAACAGAAGGTGAGCATGTATTAGAAGATTTGCAAGCAATTTCAAATGTTTTAAAAGCTAAGGTTTTACTATGATGAGAATTAAACTAAAATCTATTTCAACATAAACTTCTGTTTCCCCTGGTAATGTAAATGCAATGATGAGATATCTGGATGTTAGACTATTGAGCAATAGGGAGCAATTAATTTTATATTTTGCATAATTAATCTTTTAGGTTCTATGCCATTGTAAGAAAACAAATAAAAAGTAACTGCATTCATGCAACATGTACAAGACAGTAAATACTGTTTAAGGCAGTAATTGAATTGGTTCTGCTGCTGTTTGTAAATTACTTGAGAATCACTTTTATTTGTCAGAATCTCTCAGCTGAGTTCTTGTGTCCTTTTAACTTGCTGCTAGCCATCCATTATTTTTCTATAAATAGTACAAATAGTGTGTTATACAAGTTTTATTTTATATGTAATATAAACTACTTTGCTTTAACAGGATTGGAGAATTCACGTTGACCAAATGCACCAGCATGAAGAGGGAATTGAAACTTCTCTTAAAGAGACAAAGGTACTGCTTTGTTCCAACTCGCATATGACTTAAAATCTTAATCCTGAAATCATAAAGGGCTTGTTAAATAAGCTTGCATGCTCAAGTTGCAGAGCTAATGCACAAACATTGCGCAACCCGCCGCTAGCTGTCTGTTACTCAGTTGGAGAATATTGTACTCCTGTGTGGTTAAACTCTTTCCATACAAAACTAGTTGATGTACAATTAAATCAAACAATGAGAATAATAACAGGAACTACTCAAATATATGGGCCCAAAAAAGGCTTCCCGTGGGCGGATGCCTCCGACCTCAGAAATTTCTACGAAAGTACCTGTGGTTCCCGGAGTTTCGGAGACTCCTGGTCCTGGGTCTCTAGGCGAAGGCCTATATCCCAGGAGCGCATGCGCTTCGCACGCATCACTGGGATCACGTGGGCCAGCCCAACCTATCAGAGTAAGAGTATTCCCATTCATACTTAATGGTGAATTCCAAAATACAGAATCACCATAAGTATGAATGGGAATACCCCCCAAAATACAGAAACACTGAAAATAAATTTTTAAAAACCATCACATATTTCAAATTAATAAAAATGGAATGTAATTAATTATTTAAAACAAAACTGATTTTTTGAAAAATAAATTTACATATTTTAAGGGGTCTAAAAATAAACTTACCTTGTGTAACAGGATTTTAAATGTATAACATTTTTTTTAATGCTTTTATCAGTTGTAAGAATTTGAAGGGCATTCGCTGGGCAGGAGTTGAGTAAATAGCTTAACTCTCCGTCTACAGAGGCCCTTTACTTTCGGATGCGGTGGATCTGTCAAGAGAATTCTTAACAGATTACAGGTTCCGGGTTTAGGCGCATGCGCTTCACATACCTAAACCCAGAACTTGCAGGGCCCCTATGTGCACGTGTACACCTCATGTGCGTGCGTGCCCGTAGGGGCCGAGAATTCAAGCCGGTGGTCTCCAAATATCAGGCTTCAGATTGCAGCATAGAACCTCCTTGAGAAAATCCACAAAATGCCACACCTGCCACTTTTCAAAGATATACAGGATGCACCTCTCACCGACTCATTAGCAGAAGACCAATCTGGCCAATGTGGCATACGTTGCCTTATTATATTGAACAGAATGGGGACAAATTGTTCCCTCAAGAAACTTCTTCCTCATCACTCAGCCTGATGAATGATTACCTGGCTACAAGCTGTCACACCATCTCTGGTGCTAGCTCAACCATTTTAGTTGTGGGATGGTAAGGGGTGTGGCAAATGACCAAACCTGCGGACAGCTGAACAGCCCTCTGTGTAGCTGCTTTTGAGGATGCCACACGTCTACTGAATGACTGCTCATTTCATGCTGGTCTACCAAGAGGATTTTCCAGATGCCACATTGCTGACACGAGGCTACTCAATAGTTAAAGCATGTCTGATACCTACTTAAGCATTTGACACTTTTGACATTTTTGACTTGTAGTTTATCTCCCTACTTTATAGTTTGTATTTTCCAATCTTTATTATACCGCTTGTGCATTCACAAATAATAATAATAAGGTATGACGTGTGTTCAAGGCATTTGTCCTTGTATTCACTGGAGTTCAGAAGAATGAGAGGGGACCTCATAGAAACGTTTAAAATTCTGACGGGTTTAGACAGGTTAGATGCAGGAAGAATGTTCCCAATGTTGGGGACGTCCAGAACCAGAGGTCACAGTCTAAGGATAAGGGGTAAGCCATTTAGGACCGAGATGAGGAGAAACTTCTTCACCCAGAGAGTGGTGAACCTGTGGAATTCTCTACCACAGAAAGTAGTTGAGGCCAATTCACTAAATATATTCAAAAGGGAGTTAGATGAAGTCCTTACTACTCGGGGGATCAAGGGTTATGGCGAGAAAGCAGGAATGGGGTACTGAAGTTTCATGTTCAGCCATGAACTCATTGAATGGCGGTGCAGGCTAGAAGGGCTGAATGGCCTGCTCCTGCACCTATTTTCTATGTTTCTATGAAGGCCAGTTTAATTTTTGTTTTCCCTCGTGTCCCTCTAAATTTAATGTTGCTATTTCTACTTCTGATACTGTCACGTTGAGCAATTTTTGAGCTTTAATTTTGGGTTATAGCATCATCAGAACCCTTTAATTGGATTTATGTTTCTTTTAACTTGCTGCTGGTCATCCATTACTTTTCTATAAATAACTCATTTAAAATACTTACTTCCTGATGTTGTTTCCCTCACTTGAGGCAGCCTTGTCTGGCAACTATATGCTTTGGACTTGGCCAACTTGGTCAGAGAGGTATTGCAAGTAGAAAGAAATAACTTGCATTTACAACTTCCAAAACGCTTCACAACCAAGTCACTATTATGCAGACAAATGCCACAGGCCACTTGTGCACAGCGATGTGCTACCAATTAAGCCAAGCTGACTGCAGCATGGTAAAATGGAAAGATAATTAATCATTTGTCTTTGTTTTATTTTTGTGAAAGTTTGCTGGACAATTATTTTTTTAAATCTTTCAATTATTTTCCCCATCTTTCCTGAAAGGACTGTCTCGTGTTGTGGTACAGTTCCATGATGCTTACTGCACTCTTGTACCTTGACCAAATGTCTTTCTTTTGTCTAATTGTCTAAGCCTGGATGGTGTCTGTCTTCAGCTGTGGATGCAACTACTTCAGGCAAATTGGGCTTGGCTGTAATGCCCTCCATAGTTGAATTATCTGCTCTTTCCATCAGAAATGTATTTTTCCAAATTGATTAGATTTCAAGGCTCCGTCGCTGCCTCCTATTCATGTACCATTTTAGAATACATGTACGGCTTTAACAGGAGGCTGCATTTGAGCACTGAGACTTGTATAGTGTCCACTTATTAATGGGCTCAAATTTCCCCAGGAGTTACTCCGTTTTTTTTTTTGGAGCAACTAGCTTTTTTTGGAGTAACTTAAAAATCACAGTTCTCCCCATTTAATCTGCTCCAGTGTAAGTGAGTTAGTTAGGTTTTTTTTTAATTTCGCTTTTATTTCAGGCACTTAGGCTTGTTTTTGCCAATTAAGCAAGTTTAGCCAGCTAAAAGTTACTCCAAACTAATTTAGGCCAGCGTATGAGGCCAGTTGTGTCCGCTCTGAAAACCTTGCAGTGAAATAAGAAACCAGCGCAGGTAGCCAGAGATTGTCGGTGGGGGGAGGAAATGCACTAATCACCTTCGCAACATCTTCTTCACAACATCATCAACAATAAATGAAAAATAAATCAATTACTAAAAAATAAAAAGTCCTACCTCGCCGACTGCAGCGCACCGGCAAGCCCTTCAGCCAGGGCTAGGGGCTTGCTCCCCCGAACTCCTCCAGCTTCTGCTCTTGCTCCCCCAGGCTTCTCCAGCTCCTGCTCCTGCTCCCCCGGGCAGATGCAGGAAGGCAGCGGCCGGCCTGTGCAGCAGGCCACTCGGCCCGGGATAGGGGCAGTGTGCTTCGGGCCCCTCTCGCACAGCCTGCAGAGCATCGCAGAGACTCGGGCTGCGAGAAGCTACTGCACATGTGCGCACACTCTAGCGCGCATGTGCAGAGGTCCCGGTACTGTTTTCACCATCGAGGAGAGGCCAAACTCGGCCTGAAGATTTTTGTTCCAGAAAAGCGACGCACCTCTGTTGAGTGCACCAGAAATCTGTACTGGCCAAATTTGGGCCCATTAAAACTGCTTGCGTTCTTGAAAAGAATGATTCCTCAGAACACTAAGTTTAAAAACTTAATTGTTCTGCTTTGATTTTGGGGGGTAGGGGGGGCGGAGAGTGTTAACTTTTTAAATTAAATTAACTATAAATGGAACACTCAGAGGTGTTTTACACAAGAACATGTGTGCAGCCATCTAATTGTCTAATTGGTTATTTCTTTGGCTAATTATTTTTGCTTGTTGAGCATGTAGTAGTTTTGTATTTTTATAGCTAGCTGATCGATATTCACCAAATTCTGTTGTTTTTCTGACAGAGCTACTTGGACAAGCTTCAAGATGAGATTAGTCGAACGCTGGAAAAGGTCAGCAGCAGAGAGAAATATGTCAACAACCAGTTGGAGAATTTGATTCAGGATTTCCGTGCTGCTCAGGCCCAGCTGAGTGAGGTAATCTGCAATGTTCTCTTTAATGCGGCAGTTTTTAATTTAAAAATTGTCCTTAATATTTTGTAAAACGGTTTCATTTTCTTGTAGGCCAAAGATCGATACCAGCAAGG
The DNA here is from genome assembly GCF_044704955.1 of Pristiophorus japonicus. NCBI lineage: Eukaryota > Metazoa > Chordata > Chondrichthyes > Pristiophoridae > Pristiophorus > Pristiophorus japonicus. Next base: position 211,823,161 of record NC_091981.1, on the reverse strand, counting down.
AAGTGGGGGAGTAACAGAACGAACCAGACTTCTGTCTGAGGTAGAATTAATATTAATTGCAAAAACATTTTTGATCTGAAGATTATTTACCTCTAGCAAATCAACTCCAAATGGTTTTTATTTATTTTAAAATATCTCCTTTATATCCCCTTCCCTCAGTAACTATGTGATATGTACTGTGCATTACAGACCAGGTCCTAATTTTGATTCCTGATCTGTGCTAAGTTAGTTGATCTCAGCAGGACCAACAGTGTGTGCATCACCAGTATGTGTCCGTGCCCTTATCTGATTTTGTTTCTGCACGAGCTAAGAGTTCTAACTCCTGATCACGACCTAGTGGCATCTGTTGGAAAATGCATGTGTGGATGTGCAATGACAACAGGATTCTGGTTGGCTGTGTTGCCTCTTGTGGAGGAATAGCTGATAGCTTTTCACTTTGCCACTCATGTTTGCTGATTACACCAAGAATGCATGAATGGCTGCCTCAAGGAGAAAAAGGTGGTAAAATTAGAGAATTTAAAAATTGAGGATTTTCACTCCCTCCTGGCCAAATAACTTTTGTTTTTTCACTGTTCCTTTTGATCATTTTGAAAAAATAGTATAGATCATTTCAATTAATAATCATTCTACAGGTATTGTTTTCAATATTTTGTATGTGTAATTTTTAATTAAGATAAGTGAAGAGTTGGAAAAGGTGAAACAAGATATGGAAGAAAAGGGAAGCAGCATGACTGATGGAGGTGAGTAAAAGGCAGCAGGTCAATCTATTCAAATGAAATCTTGCATATATTTAGATTTTTTTTTAAACAGTCTAGACAATTAGAGAGCATATATTTAAGATGATTAGCAAAGGAAAATATTCTTTTGCAGCATACCCACAACAGAAACGGTAGTGAAAGCAAATTCCATAATATCTTTTAATGGGGAAGTAGATAGATATTTGAAAAAGAAAAATGTAAAAGGGTATGGGGATATGGCAGTGGAATGGGATTAAGTGGATAGCTCTTTCAGAACAATGACACGGTCGATGGGTCTGAAAACTTCAAGCTTCCTGCAAGTGATGTTCGAGAAATTTCTCCGATTTCTTCCCAAGGTGAACCACAACAACAACGAAAACTTGTATTTATATAGCGCCTTTAATGTAGTAAAACGTCCCAAGGCGCTTCACAGTATTATGAGACAAAAAATTTGACACCGAACCGCATAAGGAGAAATTAGGGCAACTTGGTCAAAGAGGTAGGTTTTAAGGAGCATCTTAAAGGAAGGAAGAGAGGTGGAGAGGTTTAGGCAGGGAATTCCAGAGCTTAGGGCCTAGCCAATAGAATACACGACCATCAGTGGTTGAGCGATTATAATCAGGGATGCTCAAGAGGGCAGAATTAGAGGAGCGCAGATATCTGCGGGGGGGGGGGGGGGTTGTGGGACTGAGATATGGAGGGATTTGAAAACAAGGATGAGTATTTTGAAATCGAGGCGTTGCTTAACCGAGGAGGTCAGCGAACACAGGGGTGATGGGTGAGCGGAACTTGGTGTGAATTAGGACATGAGCATCCGAGTTTTGGATCAGCTCGTTTATATAGGGTAGAATGAAGGAGGCCAGCCAGGAGTGTGTTGGAATAGTCAAGTCTAGAGTTAACAAAGGCATAGATGAGGGTTTCAGCAGCGGATGAGTTGAGGCAAGGGTGGAGATGGGTGATGTTACGGAAGTGGAAATAGGCGATCTTAGTTATGCTGCGGATATGTGGTCGAAAGCTCATTTCCAGGGTCAATATGACACCAAGGTTGCGAACAGTGTGGTTCAGCCTACAGGCAGATATTGGGGAGAGGGATGGAACATCAGAACATAACCAGGAGCAGGAGTAGGCCACCTGGCCCCTCAAGCCTGCTCCGACATTTAATAAGATCATGGCTGATCTGATCATGGACTCTGCTCCACTTCCCTGCCCGCTCCCCATAACCCTTATCGCTCAAAAATCTGTCTCTCCCCTCCTTAGATATATTCAATGACCCAGCCTCCACAGCTCTCTAGGGCAGAGAATTCCACAGATTTACAACCCTCTGAGAGAAGAATTCCTCCTCATCTCCATTTTAAATGGGTGTCCCCTTATTCTGAGACTATGCCCCCTAGTTTTAGTTTCCCCAATGAGTGGAAATACTCTCTCTGCATCCACCTTGTCGAGCCCCTTCATTATCTTGCATGTTTCGATAAGATCACCTCTCATTCTTCTGAACTCCAATGAGTATAGGCCCAATCTACTCCAACCTATCTTCATAAGTCAACCCCTCACGAATTATCCTAGTGAACCTTCTCTGAATAGCCGCCAATGCAAGTATATCCTTCCTTAAATACGGAGACTAAAACTGCACGCAGTACTCTAAGTATGGCCGCACCAGTACCCTGTACAATTGTAGCAGGACTTCTCTGCTTTTATAGTCCATCCCCTTTGCAATAAAGGCCAACATTCCATTTGCCTTCCTGATTACTTGCTGTACCTCCATACTAACTTTTTGTGTTTCATGCACAAGAACCCCCAGGTCCCTCTGTACTGCACCACTCTGCAATTTTTCTCCATTTAAATTATAATTTGCTTTCCTATTTTTCTGCTAAATTGGATAACCTCATATTTTCCCACATTATACTCCATCTGCCAAATTTTTGCCCACTCACTTAGCCTGTCTATATCCCTTTGCAGATTTCTTGTATCCTCCTCACAATTTGCTTTCCCATCCATCTTTGTATCATCAGCAAACTTGGCTGCATTACACTCAGTCCCTTCATCCAAGTCATTAATGTAGATTGTAAATAGTTGAGGCCCCAGTCTGTTAATTAGCCAATCTGCTATCCATGCTAATATATTACCCCCAAACCTGTGAACTTTTATCTTTCACAGTAACTTTTTATGTGGCACCTACTGGTTCCCCCTTATCCACCCTACTTGTTGCATCCTCAAAGAACTCCAGGAAATTTGTCAAATCCAGGGAATTTTGGTAGATTACAACCAATGCTTCCACTATCTCTGCAGCTACTTCTTTTAAGACCCTAGGATGTAAACCATTAGGTCCAGGGGACTTATCTGCCTTTAGTCACATTATGTTACCGGGTACTACTACTTTAGTGATTGTATTCAGTTCCTCCCTTCCTAAAGCCCCTTGATTGTCCACTATTGGGATGTTTTTAGTGTCTTCTACTGTGAAGACCGATACAAAATATTTGTTCCAAATCTCTGCCATTTCCCTGTTCCCCATTATTAATTACCCAGTCTCATCCTCTAACGTCCCACACTTTAATCTATTTTCCCAGTCCACTTTAGCCAACTCTGCCTTCATACCTTTGTAGTCTCCTTTGTTTAAGCTTCGGACACTGGTTTGAGATTCAACTTTCTCACCCTCCAACGGAATTTGAAATTCAACCATGCTATGGTCACTCATTCCTAGAGGATCCTTTACTAGGAGATCTTTAATTAATCCTGTCCTGGAACGAAGTTTGTGACGAGGCTTCCCAGTGTTTAATTGGAGAAAATTTCTGCTCATCCAGAACTGGATGTCGGACAAGCAGTCTCTAACAATTTAGAGACCGTGGCGGGGTCGAGGGAAGTGGTAGTGAGGTAGAGCTCAACCAGTGAAACTTCCGGCTGGATAACAATCTACAGGTTACCTTTCTGTATACCCAGTAATGCAGGAGCTATACTACTTTCTGTCATTATCATCTTCAGATGCTCTTTGAGCATTTCTCCCTTGTGTTAAGGCTCTTTTCTAGCTTGTATTGACCGACATACCTACTTATTTATTACTCGTGAAGGTTTGAGACAGTTATATGTTAACATTTAATCTGCTTAACATTTATTTGAATGTACAGAAGAAATTTATGTCTGTATAGTGGTGAAACACTGAAGGTTATATACTTGCATGCAAGTTATAAACCAAATGGAATTAATCACTACATTAATTGTTACTTTTATTTTCAGCTCCATTAGTGAAAATCAAACAGGCATTGACTAAACTGAAGCAAGAGATAATTCAAATGGATATCCGAATTGGTGTTGTGGAGCATACTTTGCTACAGGCCAAACTCAAAGAGAAATCAAACATGACCAGAGACATGCATGCTACCAATATTCCAGAAACCACAATAGGTGGTTATTGACATTGTTTGTGTCCAAATAGTTACTTCCCTATTGAATTCTTGTGATTTAATTGAGGAATCAAAAATTAGGATTCTTAGAACAAGTTCAACTGCAACAAATCAGTAATTGGATCATTTTCTACAGGTTACTATAATTAAACATTTGCACATATATTTATGGTCAAAAACAAATGGGAAAACTGATTTTAAAGTAGTGCCAGTACTTCTTTCATTAATACCATAGTACTTTGCAAGTATTGTGTGCAAGACTTTATTTAGCAATGAGAATCTTGTGCTACATGTCAATTATCAGTGGGTGTTGTGCCCCAATTGGCTATGTAGTTTTGAACACTCATTCTCTATTGTTATTGGCAACACTTCAATTTTTTTAAAGTTAGAAATAATAAAATATACGTTTAATATTTTGTAGTAAAATGTTGCAGCTGTGTTAGAAATGCTAAATACCTCAAGTGTATTCAAGACACAAGTTGTAATTTATGCCTTGTATAAAAATCCATGTTTCATTTCTAATCATCACATGTAGCGGTATGTGTTACCAGTAGCCATTAAGAAGCTAATCTTAAATACAGTATTTAGTGCATAAAGTTTATATTGCATACAATTGAATATCTAGTTACAAGGTAGTAATTCCACTTCTGGATTCATTGGCATTAATTGCACCAGATTTCCCTTGTATTTATGAGCACTTTGTTTTTTTTTTAACATTCCCATGGATCAATTCTCTCTAATACATATCCTTTATATTTATTTTAATGCTATCTTTATGAACTGGTCCTATAAATTGTTCTAAAATACAGTAAATTGTACAATGCTTAAAAACGTGTGCACAGATTTGTATAAAGTTTAACATTTTCTTGCACGCAGTGCAGATATTTTATGTAAGCCTTTTATAAACATGCATTTGCAATGCTGTAATCGTTGGATAAAACAATTAAAGTTTATTTTATCAATAAAATGTCCAGTTAAGCCAATTCTATATCTGATTTTTTTTTCTAAAACAGCACATTAATATCTCACAAGCCGACTCCAAAAAAAGATAATTTATTAAAGTTTGTTTTACTTGTGAAGGAGACCTGCATAACTCAATACTTCATCGCTCGAGTTACACGATTGCCTTCAAGCGTGGAATTAGTTTATTATTCAACAACTTCATATACAATATATTTGCTAGTTGATCTTTGTGGCATTACTTGGACAAAAAAGGTTTTAATATTCATTCCTTGTAATTATCTAAACTTGTCTTCCACTCTAATTGTTCCTATCTCTTGCACACTTTCAGTCTAACTTTACTTGTCTGCAGCTTTCACTCCTTTTTGTAAGTTGCTCCTTGCTTCTTTTTGTGCCTCTGTATACCCCTCACACACTTTTTTCTTGGATATCTTGCAATGTATCTCCCACTCTTCTTGAGTAATTGCATATTTACGATTCATTACTGTTAAAAGCCTGTCTGATTTCCCATACATAATCTTATGTTCAGCAACTCTAATTCAGAGATTAATTTTGCCCTTTACAGGCTGAAATTTAAAAGTGCAAGTTTTCTTGTAGAGGTGTGATGACCTGACTACTCAATATTATAAAGTGAGACTTACAACATCGAGTAAGTAGGTCATTGTCACCAAATTCAACGGCTTGTATCATTTTGTATATTTCTGTTAAGTAGCAAGAAATGGATTTCCTCTGCAACCTGCCGTATAGACTAGGGACAGCATTCCAATGCTTTACCGATCTAAATATTGTTGAACACACAAGTTTGTCAATGTTGACTCATAGGATGGAACTTTCTTGCTGATTTCCATTTGTGGGCTACTTAGTTTATATAAACATCTTTTTGCAAATTAGTTTTGAATGAAGAAGTAGCATGGAATTGAATATAAGGCTTAGAAAAATATAAGTTTTTTATTAAAGCTAATATGCAATTACATAATTGAATGTTTTATAAAATACATCTATTGAAAGGGGAATTGAGTAATGCCTATTTTGTTAGAGAACCATTAATCATTGATTTTCTCATTTTAGAGAATGTATGTAAATCAAAATAGTGCAACATTGGGTAAGAAACTATAAAACAAGCAGAGCATTTAAGAGACCACAAGGGTAATAAGAATGTAAAATTACTGTATCTATTCAGTTTTACTGAAAATTGTAAATAAGCTACGATTTAATAAAGTATGAATCACTAGAGTTAGTCCCAAACAAATAGAAGTTTATTAGGAATTAATGCAGTTTGTTTCTATGCAGTAGATGGTTGAAAGCTGGCGTTGCTTATATTTGTTGCATATGAGTAGCTTATTGGAACATCAAGATTTTTTTTTCCAACAAGTTTTTCCTTCAGTAATCTATAGTTTATGTTGTTTTCTGCGCTTGGGAATACTGCGGCTCGTGTTTTTGCAATATCTATGTAACTAGTCATGGTGGAATATTGTAGATTGTGCTGTTTTATATTCCAGTACCCCATCCTACAGGCGTGCAATCATGGACGAGTGCAACAGCATCCAATCTATTCCTTCCGAAATGGCCACAGGGCAGACATGGTAGCTGATTCGAGCAAAATAGTAGATCTCCTAGGTTTTAGGTAATGATATCAGGAGGGGGACAACCATTTGATCCATTTTACGTAATGATATAACTGGAATTAATTTGCACAACGGGGCAAATCCGCAAAAGATGCTCATTACAAAAAAATGCCAATGTTGTTGCTCTGCTCCCTCCAGGGACGGGAGAAGCACGTGCGGTTGGCAGCGATAATGCCGTCCGAATTCTCGGAAGCCGTTGCTAAGAGACCCAGTCACCCAGCGTTCCAGCCCGGGGAATGTTATTTTTTGAGGTGCGAGATGAAAGGACAAGTTCACCAGGAAAAATGTGGGAACCGCGCAAAATTATACCAATTCTTCACTTTTCAAAGTCTCACAACGTTACCAGTCAAAAAGTTTTAAAACATGTAATAGTGGTGTTGATCATAGTCGCGGGGCTCGCCTATGGTTTATTTCTCTCTTTGCAAGTGTCAGGTATGTGAGTTGTCGGGGTTTTCATGTTCACCTCTCAGCGTTGTACAGTCCTGTCCAGACGGTACAGCCCTCGCAGATTCAGGACAGGAAGTTATTGGAAAGGGTGGTACGCATGAATTAGTAAATTAATAGTATCTTTTGTTTGCCATTTGTATCCAGCTGCCTGCCTGTTAATGAAAAAACGGTGAGATGAAGTAAGGTGGGAGGAGTCTCGTGGAGCATAAACACCTATTGGTTGGGCCTTCTGTGCTGGAAAGTTCTACGTATTTCTATGTGAAAAGTTATATAAAACCGAGAAAGTATCACATGAAACAGTTATATGAAATTACGTATATAGTTTCAACAACTATTTCATCATCAGAGTTGTTGATCAAATTGTTGGGCCCAATTCCTTGTTTAAAAAGCCTTCAGTGAAATTAAGGATTTCTTGCTGAAAAAAAGGATTGAAAAAAAATTGTACCGAAGGGGACCAAGCTCCCCAACAAATTATATTTGTTGCGGGAGGCAGTAAACTTTAAAATTTGGGGGGAGGGGCAATTTTTATCGACCACCCCAGTGTCTGGGGGAATGGGCTAGAGCACAGCACAGTAACTGCAGCCTATTTCTGTCAATGTCCAGGTCATGCCAATTTGGTGGGGCCCTGGAAATGGGCGCCCAGGCTTCTGCAGGAACAAGTGAGCGCCTCATTAGCTTATGCAAACCGGGGTGCTATGACATCAAAATGAGGCTAATGAACTTTTGGAAGTACCAACGGATGGGGCTTATGCCAAGTAATGCTCCACCCATTAGGACTGGGAATTAAATCTTATGGGGTACTTGACAATCCGGAAAAGCAGACAGAAAGGAAAAGGTGGGGTAGCTCTATGGAGCATAAAGGATGGAATTACTGCAATAGTAAGAAATGACATTGGCTCAAATGATAAGGGTGTTGAAACAGTTTGGATGGAGATAAGGAACAATAAGGGGAAAAAGACACTGGTGGGCGTAGTCTATAGGCCCCTTAACAGTAGCAACTCTGTTGGTCGGAGCATAAACTAGTACAGAGTGGGGGCTTGTAAAAAGGTGATTTTAACCTCCATATTGATTGGACAAATCAAATTGGGCAGGGTAGCCTTGAGGAGGAGTTCAAAGAGTAAATAAGGGATGGGTTCTTTGAGCAGTATGTAACGGAACCAACCAGGGAGCAAGCTATCTTAAATCTGGTCCTGTGTAATGAGACAGGATTAATAAACAATCTCCTAGTAAAGTATCCCCTTGGAATGAGCGATCATAACATGATTGAATTTCAAATTCAGATGGAGGGTGAGAAAGTTGGATCTCTAGCCAGCGTACTAAGCTTAAATAAAGGTATGAAGGTATGAGGGCAGAGTTGGGTAAAGTGGACTGGGAAAATAGATTAAAGTGTAGGACGGTTGATGAACAGTGGTGTACATTTAAGGAGATATTTCACAACTCTCAAGAAAAATATATTCCAGTGAGAAGGAAAGGGTGTAAGAGAAAAGATAGCCAACCATGGCTAACTAAAGAAATAAAGGACAGTATCCAATTTAAAAACAAGGGCATACAAAGTGGCCAAAACTAGTGAGAGGACAGAAGAATGGGAAACTTTTAAAAGCCAGCAAAGAATGATTTTTAAAAAATGATTAAGGAAGGAAAGATAGACCATGAAAGTAAACTAGCACAAAATATAAAAACAGCAAGAGTTTCTATAGGTATATAAAAAGGAAAAGAGTGGCTAAAGTAAATGTTGATCCCTTAAAGGATGAGACCAGGGAATTAGTGCTGGGGAACATGGAGATGGCAGAAACTCTGAACAAATATTTTGTATCAGTTTACGGTAGAGGACACTTAACAATATTCCGACAATGGATAGTCAAGGGGCTGTTGGGGGGGAGGAATTTAACACAATCACAATCACTGAGGAGGTGGTACTCAGTAAGATAATGGGACTAAAGGCAGATAAATCCCCTGGACCTGATGGTTTGCATCCTAGGGTCTTAAGAGAAGTAGCAGCAGAGATAGTGGATGCATTGGTTGTAATTTACCAAAATTCCCTGGATTCTGGGGAGGTCCCAGCAGATTGGAAAACTGCAAATGTAACACCCCTATTTAAAAAAGAAGGCAGACAAAAAGCAGGAAACTATAGACCAGTTAGCCTAACATCTGTGGTTGGGAATATGTTGGAGTCCATTATTAAAGAAGCAGTAGCAGGACATTTGGAAAAGCAAAATTTGGTCAGGCAAGAGTCAGCGTGGATTTATGAAGGTGAAGTCATGTTTGACAAATTTGCTGGAGTTCTTTGAGGATGTAATGAACAGGGTGGATAAAGGGGAACCAGTGGATGTGGTGTATTTGGACTTCCAGAAGGCATTTGACAAGGTGTCACACAAAAGGTTACTGCACAAGATAAAAGTTCACGGGGTTGGGGGTAATATATTAGCATGGATAGAGGATTGGCTAACTAACAGAGAACAGAGAGTCGGGATAAATGGTTCATTCTCTAGTTGGCAACCAGTAACTAGTGGGGTGCCGCGGGGATCAGTGCTGGGACCCCAACTATTTACAATGTTTAGTAACGACTTGGAAGAAGGGACTGAGTGTAATGTAGCCAAGTTTGCTGATGATACAAAGATGGGAGGAAAAGCAATGTGTGAGGAGGACACAAAAAATCTGCAAAAGGACATAGACAGGCTAAGTGAGTGGGCAAAAATTTGGCAGATGGAGTATAATGTGGAAAAGTGTGAGATCATGCACTTTGGCAGAAAAATCAAAGAGCGAGTTATTAGTTAAATGGAGACAAATTACAAAGTGCCGCAGTACAGCGGGACCTGAGGGTACTTGTGCATGAAAAGGATAGTATGCAGGTACAGCAAGTGATCAGGAAGGCCAATGGTATCTTGGTCTTTATTGCAAAGGGGATGTAGTATTAAAGCAGGGAAGTCTTTCCACAGCTATATAAGGTATTGGTGAAGCCACACCTGGAATACTGTGTGCAGTTTTGGTTTCCATATTTACAAAAGGATACACTTGCTTTGGAGGCAGTTCAGAGAAGGTTCACTCGGTTGATTCCAGAGATGAGGGGGGTGAAGAAAGATTGAGTCGGTTGGGCCTCTACTCATTGGAATTCAGAAGAATGAGAGGTGATCTTATCGAAACGTATAAGATTATGAGGGCTTGACAAGGTGGATGCAGAGCGGATGTTTCCACTGATGGAGGAGACTAGAACTCAAGGGCATGATCTTAGAATAAGGGGCCACCCATTTAAAACAGAGACGAAGAGAAATTTCTTCTCTGAGGGTTGTAAATCTGTGGAATTTGCTGCCTCAGAGAGCTGTGGAAGCTGGGCCACTGAATAAATTTAAGGCAAATAGACAGTTTCTTAAACGATAGGGGATTAAGGGGTTATGGAGAGCGGGCGGGGAAGTGGAGCTGAGTCCGTGATCAGATCAACCATGATCTTATTGAATGGCAGAGCAGGCTCGAGTGGCCGTATGGCCTACTCCTGTTCCTATTTCTTATGTTCCTATCTCCCCATGTTTATAACCAGAAGCAAGTGCCTATGCCAGAAAACCCCTGCCAAATGCTTGGGACCAGGGACATCTGAACACAATGAGTGTGATGTGTATATCAATTACAAAGACAAGCCAACAAATTGCATATTGCTTTTGGTCTTTGAAGAAACTTTTAATGCCTAGCTCATTAGCATGTTAGCCACTATTCATCTTAGTTCTTTTTTTAAAGCCTTGTCTATAGACATTGGTCTAGAAATTCGAGTAGGCCAGAAACCTGCTGCTGCCACTGCAGGCTGAAGTTAACAGCCACCCACCGGCATTTTGGTGCTGCCTGCTGATTTACATTAGCGCAGTGCAAAACCTGCGGTGCAACACTTTCCGACAGTAGTCTCAGCAGGACGCCCAATGTAGCTTGGCCGTAGTGTCCCTGGAGCAAAAGCAGTGTTGTGTTAAAGCTAGCCTGTCATTGTAGAAAGCAGTGTTGAACCTTAATGGGGAACTGCCTTTTGAAATTAAAAAAAAATTCCGAAATGGCAATCTTCCGCTCTTAAAGATGAACTGCCTTCCGCACGTAAAAAAAATTGTTAAAATGTTTCAACACTAACACAAATGGCTCAACAAGCCAGGGATGAGTCACCCAGAGTTTCACATGCAGCACTCCAGCTTTGTGCAGGAGTCCTCTACCCACAGGAGCCAAGAGGACCTCCACAAATAATGTGGGACCAGATCACCGAAGCCGTCACTGCCAGCAGTGTCGCTCCCATGGCCTAGCTCTAGTGCTCAAAGAAGCTTCATGACCAGTGATCAAGGTCAGTGAATGCATCTTCAGAAGTCATCTCCGACCAACTGCACATCTTGCCTCACACGGCTCATTACGCGATCCCGTTCTCCATTACTCACCTACCAACAATCTGCCAAACACGAGGCACACCTCCCATTCCTAGCCTCACCTCACTCCCTTGGCGGAGATGGTGCTGGCCATTCTTGGCAGGAGTATGGCTGAGTCCTTGGCCAGCAGCAGAGCTGAAAGGATACAAGATGCCATCCCAGGTCCCATCGGGAGGCTGAAGGTTGCTGGCCTCTTGCTCTCGGTGCTGACCGTGGTGGCCAGAAGGGTAGGGTCAATCTGGGGCAGGGTGCCAGTAGTGGTGCCTGTGCCATCCATTGATCGCTGGCCCTGCAGTGAGTAAGCTCTCACTGTGTGTGGCCACACTCCCTGGGGGAATCCTCTTGGTCCCAGAGGCGCAGGTTACATGATTGGATAGCCCGCTGGACCAGGTGCTTCAAACGGGAGATTGCCCTTGGCTTTGTCGGCGTGCATCTTGAACCCGGCATCACACATTATTCCATCGCTTACATTCATGATACATTGGCTCCGATCGCACTCGGCTACTCGTTCACATTTGTCAATTACATCTTTTCCCTCAATTACATATTTTCCCTGTATATTACCAGCAACGCTGTGCAATGTTACATTTAGATACTTGTGTTCATCAATTACATCTTTTTCACGTATCCTACCGGCATCGCTGTTCAACGGTACATTTAAATACTTGCATTTGTTAATTACATCTCTCACATTAGTATCACTGGCATCGCTGTACTAAAAATAGAACTGTCCCTTTAATTGTTCTGGGTTGCCGGTCTCCTTTAAGAGGGCCTTGCAATCTTTACCCCAATCCGGTTCGTTGCTCGGCATCACGTGTTGCTCCCTCAACGCTGCCCCTCATGGTCTGGTCGCGGCCATCTTGATTTCAGGCACTTCGCCTCGTGGTGCGGGCGCCATCTTTTCACTGTCCTCGAGGTAGGCTGCGGTGATCCTTCTCTTCCCCAGGTTCTGCCTCTGAAGCCGTGGATTTACCTTCTGCATCGATCTACTCCCTTCTGAGTCCTACCACGGCTCGGAAGGTGAGTTCGGGTCAGATCATCTCGCCCTTGGGTAGTGTGGTCTGTGTCGTCGCCGCACAGTCGAGTTGGACGGTAGGATCTTCAGGTGCTGCGATGGATCCAAATTTGGGGCCGCCTAGGACGTCGATTGCCGGGGCCTGGAGGCCTGCTCAGCTCCAACAGATTTGGATTTGCTTCATCCAACTTCTTCCAAGCACCATTGGACCATCACCAGCAAAGATCCACAAAGGTAGCTTGTGCATCGCGTCGCCGTAGGACACCTGGACATCCACGCTGCCAACGACTGGGATGGTGTCATTTGTGTAAGTGAGCAGCTTCATCTGGATTGGGAGCATTTTAGATTGTTTGATAGGGTTGTCCCAGAGTTTCTCGAAGGCCGCCTGGTTCATCAGCGATTGGCTCGCCCCTGTGTCGACCTCCATCGAGACTGGAATACCGTTGATTTCAACTTCTATTTTCAACGGGGACCTCTCGGTGGAGCAGGTAAACACGCCGTACACCTCTTCGTGGGGCTGAGCTGCCTCCTGGACACTCTCTTCGTCTTCATCAGCGCTGGAGCCCGGGTGATCGGCCAACTCTTCAGCGACTTGGTGAGTAAAATTTATTTTACACATTCGCTGTAGATGGCCTTTAGTGTTACAGCCCTTGCAAATATAGTCTCTCTATCTGCATTGGTGGGCTCTGTGATTTCCTCCACAGTGCCAGCATGGGGCTGGCCGGTTGGCTCCCTGCGACGGACTCAGAGTTGCGGGGCTCGGGGTCACAGTCTTGCCTCTGAAAAGCGCCATTCGGTTCACTGTACTTGCCGTATGGGAGTCCTGGGGTTGAGTCATCATCCTTCTGGAATTGCAGGACGAGGCCATGAACGCTTGTCTCACGTTAATTGCTTTCTGCAGGGTGACGGTGATGTCCGCATAGAGCAGCCTTTGGAGGAGGGTGGTGAGGGTAGGGTGGGAAATTAAGAGCTGCATGCTTACACTGTGTGCACCTTGTAAATAAGCAGATATTGTGGAATGAGTGGGAAGTGGGATGTGAGAAGGAGGATAATGTATTACCATCAGACAACCTGGACACACTCCGGTTACTCTGGAACTAGCGTCCTTACCTGTAAAATGTACTTGTTCCACTACTGCTAAACCCAAACAGTCATGTAACCAATCCTACTTTTTGTACATGTATGTAAATGCAACTGTCGAGCCACACACATGGTCTAATGGCGGGGGGGGGAGGGAAATAGGGGTATGTAGCCATGGACACATGGATCACACCCAGAACCCACTCAAACCCCCATTTCAACCTCCAACCATCCACTGCTGACCATTTCCCAATGTCGTGGCAATAAGGACTTGGAGCTCCAAAGGGAGAGAGCCATTCCCAAGCACAGATAATGTGTAAGGGCTTTGGGCACTCAAGTCGAGTGCCAGAGCACCCAGTGCAAAGGCCAGTGGCACAAGACTTAGGGGGAGTGATGTGTATGTATATACCCTTTACACTCAATGTACAGTTACATAAGACCAATGAATGTATCTTTACACTGTATACAATATGCCTGTACCACCAGAGGATGCAACTGGTGGAGACCTAGATGACCTAGAGGTCATCTGCACACTGCAGGTAACCAGGTATAAAAGGGAACTCGCCTTACTGTAACCTCACTCAGGAGCTGCAATAAATGGACTAACGTCACAACAGTTCAAGTGCAATATCTTGCCCGTGGAGTCATTACTAGAGTGCTTACAGACACTACGGGCCCAAGTTTCCACACGATAAAAAACGGGCGCCCCTCCGAGCTGGGTGCCTGTTTTTCGCGCCTAAAACGGCACCGGAAAAAAAACTCGAGATTCTGGAGAGCCCTGCAGCTCCTTGTCTGTTTGGCGCGGCGCCCAGGGGGGGCGGAGCCTACACTCGCGCCGATTTTATAAGTGGGAGGGGGCGGGTACTATTTAAATTAGTTTTTTTCCTGCCGGCAACCCTGCGCATGCGTGTTGGAGCGTTCGCGCACGCGCAGTGTGAAGGAAACATTGGCACTCGGCCATTTTTGTGGTTCTTTGTAGCTGTTTAATTTTTGAACATTTTTTAATAAAAGCACATTGCCATCAGCACATCAGCACTGAGGCTTCCTGCAGCCTTCTCACTGTCTCCTTCCCGCCCGCCGTCTGGAACGGCTTCCTCCCCCCCCCCCCCCCCCCCGCTGCGTTCGGTCGATCGGGCCCGCACTCCCTCCCTTCCGCCGTCTGGAACGTCTTCCTCCCCACCCCCCCCCGCTGCGTGCGGTCGGTCAGTCGGGCCCACACTCCCTCCCTCCCTCCCTCCCTCCCGCCGTCTGGAACGTCTTCCTCCCCCCCCCCCCCCCCTGCTGCGTTCGGGCGGGCGGGCCCGCACTCCCTCCCTCCTGCCGTCTGGAACGTCTTCCTCCCCCCCCCCCCCCTCCCCCCGCTGCGTTCGGGCGGGCGGGCGGTTGGTCGATAGGGCCCGCACTCCCTCCCTCCCTCCCTCCCGCCGTCTGGAACGTCTTCCTCCCTCCCCCCGCTGCGTTCGGGCGGTCGGTCGGTCGGGCCCGCACTCCCTCCCTCACTCCCTCCCACCGTCTGGAACGTCTTCCTCCCTCCCCCCGCTGCGTTCGGGCGGGTGGGCCCGCACTCCCTCCTTCCCACCGTCTGGAACGGCTTCCTCCTCCCCCCCCCCCCCTCCCCCCCCCCCCCGCCATCGGGAACGAACGAACGAACTTGTGAGGCTGGCTGAAGCACTTTCACACAGGTAGGAAGATGGTTTATTTAATCTTTTCTATGCTTATAAATGTTTATTCAGGTTGGATTTATTTGTATAATATTTGTATAAGTATAAATAAGGATTTATTGTAGAATTTAATGACTTTCCTTCCCCCCCCCTCTCCCCCCACCTCGTTCTGGACGCCTAATTTGTAACCTGCGCCTGATTTTTTAATGTGTAGACAAGGTTTTTTCAGTTCTACAAAAATCTTCACTTGCTCCATTCTAAGTTAGTTTGGAGTACGTTTTCACTGTGGAAACTTTGAAATCAGGCGTCAGTGGCCGGACACGCCCCCTTTTGAAGAAAAAATTCTGTTCCAAAGTAGAACTGTTCTACCTGACTAGAACTGCAGAAAAAAAAATGTGGGGAATTGCGATTTCTAAGATAGTCCGTTCTCCACCAGTTGCTCCTAAAAATCAGGCGCAAATCATGTGGAAACTTGGGCCCTACTTGTCTTTTTTTGGCCATAAGCAGTCAGTCTCATTGTTTAAGAAGAAAAGTAATGAAGCACATATCAGAAATTCAGGCACTCATGTTTACTAACCATAAATTTAACTGGTTGAGAAATTGTGCACAACATGCAGCTGAATTTTGAATATATGTTGCTGCCCATCAGAAGTGTAAAATTACCTCT
The DNA here is from genome assembly GCF_044704955.1 of Pristiophorus japonicus. Classification (NCBI taxonomy): domain Eukaryota; kingdom Metazoa; phylum Chordata; class Chondrichthyes; family Pristiophoridae; genus Pristiophorus; species Pristiophorus japonicus. The sequence continues at coordinate 211,807,189 of NC_091981.1, read as the reverse complement.
GTATTCTAATATTAGAAGATTGGGGATTCATGTAATTTCAATCCCTGCATGGACAATATGAATCAATATGCTAATCATTACAGACTTTACAGATGTGCAATGTTCAAGTCACCTCAATGGCTTGTAGGGGATGGTGTGTGGGTCAGGTTCACTTCTGACTTTCTGAGCGGTTCGAATCGCTCCCACTCCCTCGATTCAAGACCTTGGATTTATTTAGGGATGTGACAAAGTGCAGCAGACAATTGGTTTTGATGCAAGAAACTTTGATTTTATTCAAGACAGAAAATTACAATATTTAATTTATTGTCAAATCTTATAATCTCTAAAATAGGGAACACTTTAATACATACAAGAAGAAATACAGCGGAAAAAAAATCTCCCACCTCCCAGTCCCTATCTCTAGCTAAGTTAGACTCTAGGGCAGCAGGGATAATGCTCACCAATCCTTCCTTTGACAGTTGATGATGGTTCACGATTTCAGGGTTCGCTGGGTTTTGTAGGCGCTGCTTGCCATACCCGAACGTAGTAGGGGACTTCTTACTGCGTTTCCTTCAGTTGGGGTGTGTCCGCTGATGCGGTAGGGCGCGTTTTGGATATATGGGGTAAGTACCCACTTTTTCTCTTCCAGAGTAGGGTTTTGGGTTACTTTAGGTAAGGTTTTACCCGTTAGCAGGTCAGGAACAGATTGTAGAGTGGAAAACTTTCGAATCTCCGTTTTTTTCCCGAGTTGGTTCTTGTCGAAATCTGTCAGCCGCAGTGGCTCAATATTACCAAGTTGGTTGTTGGTAATGGTTTGTTGGTAGTTTCGTAAGGCTCTTGTTGCCGCGATGTGTCTGATGATATCCGGGGTCACTGAAAACTGACTTTCTGCCTTGGCTGTGATGATCTGTGATAGTCTTGAAATAACCATGAATAGCCTTGAATAATCTGTGATAACCTACTGACTGTAAAACAGGGCCTCAATTATACTTTAAGAGGCCCTCTAATCTGCGCGCCAAATCAAGCCCGATTCTTTCTTTAATTTTGGCGGGCTCGTTAATGGTAACTCGATTATAAATGTGTCAATTGTTGAAATTATCCTTTGGTTTCGAGTCACAATTGTTAAAGTTAGTTTCTTGTGTCGAGTCGCCTGTCTGGGTCCGAGATTTCTTTGCAGGCTGGAAAGGTGATTAGCATTATACATGTGTTGAATGAGTTCTGTGCTTGGACTGAAACTGTACTTCCTTGGGTCGATTGTTGAAATGTTAATGTCTTCTAAGGAGGTAAACAGTTCCCCAGACAATTTGATTAGCTCCAATATCCCCAGATAGTTTAATTAGCTCCAATATCCAAACTTGCTTTACAGAGGTTGATCCCACCCCTGGTCTTGCAGCCTTTTTCCTCACAGACCCAACATGCACCTTTTAAAGTTCCAAAGTTCGTCTTAAAAGAGTCCAAAAATTATCCTTCCTAAGGGTTTCTTCAAGCATGGGAGAATCTTTGAATTTTGAGAAAACCTACAGGCTTTATTTTTCATTACTGTTCAAATATATAGCAAAAATAAAGAATACTTTGAACATTTAGAATACTTGTGTGAATGAAACTAAATTGTAATTAATTATCTGCGTTACAGTACTGTGAAATGTTCTGCACTTCTGACCATCTGTTTCTGGTGTTTTTCTTCCCTGGCACTGTGTCCAGCAAGACCACTCCATTTACATGCAACTTGCTGGAACATATTTCTGCTTATAAAATTAAGTTCAGATGCAAAATGACTGATTCTTTGCTCCAGTTTGTAGGAGTAAAAGTGCGATCAGTGTTTTTCCTTGTGGTAATGTACTGATCAGAATCAGTTGTATTTATATCCTATGCATTTTATTATTTACTCCTGTCACTCCAGATTGGGTTTGAAATATTTAAAATAAACACTCTGTCTATATTTCCAGTTATCGAGAAACCAAAAGTAACATTTAGGATGATCTAGTTTATTCTCAGTCAAACTTGAGTAGAAATTTACTGTAAACCCTCCAAGATATCTTTCAATAATAAGACAATTATCTGGCATGCACTACTCTTGTTATCATTGGTGAGGTGCTAATTATGTATTTAATAGCACAGTTCATTTATTTGAATTATTCCTTCAAAAACTCCTTAGGGTCTACTTGAAGATTATGCTGTCGTGTGGTAAAGAGCTAATTGCTTACAACTAGGCAAAAAAAAAATCAAGGCAACAAATAATACTGTAAATTAATATTACAAGTCTATATAGCTAAATTATGATACGGTTCACAAATTAAGAAAAAGTCTCCAGGGCAGTAAGTTATTTTACCATAGCTAATCAAATAATTTGAATTTGTGCGGTGATTTAGAGAACATGGTCATGGTGTGTCAGACCTGCCAACTACATACCGCCCCAAAACAGCGTCGGCAACAGAAACAATGCCGCAGGAAAATCAACGCTGGAGCACTCAAAGATCCTGCTAAGAAAACCCTATTCAGCCAGTGCCTCACTACCAACCTGACTACTCCCAGTGACCAGAAACACAGAGTGTCCACAGTGCCTGGTCTGCCCTCAAGGCTTCCATAATTAGCACCTGCAAAGAGACACTCGGTCACTCGACCAGAAAGCACCAAGACTGGTTCGACGAGAACGACGAGGAAATCCAGGACCTAATATTCCACAAGCACAAGGCATTCTTGGACTGGAAGCAGCAACACAACTCGAGGGCAAGAAAGCAGCTCTACAGATATCCGAAGGCCGAGGTCCAACAGAAAACCCGCGACCTAAAGTGTTATGTCTGTAATGTACTTATGAATGACTCCATGAGGCAATGTGTTGTACTCAAACTGTAGTGGCCTTGTTCTTTTATTCCAAACTCCAGAGTGAGGCACAAGCACGCTGTGCAGCCTTTTATACTGGGCCCTGCCACCAGGGCAGGAAATCCCGGTCTCCACCAGTTGCACCCTCTAGTGGTTCCAGCATGTATATACACAGTGTAAACCTTATTGATGGTACATCAGATAAACAAATCTCCATCTTATGCAACCACACAGTGACTAAACAGAGAGTACATCCATAGTCTGCATATACAACATAAAGGACAGATGGTGGGTGGAGAAAGCACAAGAAATCCAGCAGCTAGGCAACAACCATGCATACGAGGATTCTTCAATGCAGTCTAGATGACCTATGGCCCAAGCATCCAAAGTCCTACCCCACTGCTGGCCAAGAACGGAATGGTGCTCATCAAGGACAGAGAGGCAGTCAGTGCCCGCTGGAAGGAGCACTTCGAGCATCTCTTTAACTGAGACTCTGTCTTCAACGTGAGTGTCCTTGACTCCATCCCACAGCATGCCATCCGCCACTATCTCAGCACAACCCCAGCCCGGCACGAGGTTGAAAAGGCCATCCGACAACTGAAGAACAAGTCATCAGGAGCTGATGGAATCCCTGCCGAAGCATTAAAACATGGCGGAGAAGTACGACTGGCGTGGATTCATGACCTCATCTCTCTTATCTGGAAGGAGGAGATCATGCCAGGAGATCTCAGAGACGCTGTAATCGTGACCATCTTCAAGAAAGGTGACAAGTCCGACTGCGTTAATTACAGAGGAATCCCCTGGTTGTCGACCACTAGGAAAGTCATCGTAAGAATCCTTCTCAATCACCTTCCTGTGGCTGAAGAGCTCCTCCCAGGGTCGCAATGTGAATTCTGCCCACTAAGGGGCACAATGGACATTATCTTTATTGCACGGCAGAAACATAGAAATTTACAGCGCAAGAGGAGGCCATTTCAGCCCATCGTCTCCGCGCCGGCCGACAAGAGCCGCACGACCCTCATTCAGCAGCCCTGAAGGTTACATATAAACCTATGAACAATGGTGGAAAGGTAAAGAGCACCCAGCCCAACCAGTCCGCCCACACAACTGCGACACCCCTGACAAAACATTCGACACGCCACCCCAACCAGAGCCATGTGATCTCCTGGGAGAGGCAAAAACCCAGGCCAATTAGGGAAAAAAAATCTGGGAAAATTCCTCTCTTTCCCCATCCAGGCGATCGAAACTAGTCCAGGAGATCACCCTGGCCGTATTCGACTCCCTGCAGTACTTACCATTATATCTGCGCCGGCCAACAAGATGTTATCCAGTCTAATCCCAATTACCAGCTCTATGTCCGTAACCCTGAAGGTTACGGCACTTTTAAGTGCCCATCCAACCATCTCTTAAAAGTGGTGAGGGTTTCTGCATCAACCAGTCTTCCAGACAGTGAGTCCCACAATCCTCTGTGTAAAAAAGCCCCCCCTCAAATCCCCTATAAACCTTCCACCAACCACCTTAAAACTATGCCCCCTCGTAATGGACCTCTCCACCAATAGAAATAGGCCCTTACTATCCACTATGTCCAGGCCCCTCAATATTTTGTACACCTCAATGAGGTCTCCTCTCAACCTCCTCTGTTCCAATGAGAACAAACCCAGCCTATCCAATCTGTCCTCATCACTAAGATTCTCCATTCCAGGCAGCATTCTAGTAAATCTCCTCTGCACCCTCTCTAGTGCAATCACGTCCTTCCTATAATACAGCGACCAGAACTGCACGCATTACTCCAGCTGTGGCCTAACCAAAGTGTTATACAATTTAAGCATAACCTCCCTTCTCTTATATTCTATGCCTCGGCCAATAAAGGCAAGCATTCTGTATGCCTTCTTAACCACCTTATCCACCTGGCCTCCTACTTTCAGGGATCTGTGGACAAGCACTCCAAGGTCCCTTTGTTCATCTACACTATTAAGTGGCCTACCACTTAATCTGTATACCCTTTCCTTAATAGCCCTCCCATAGTCCATTACCTCACACTTCTCTAAATGAAATTCCATTTGCCACTGCTCTGCCCACCTGACCAGTAGATTGATATCCTCCTGCAGCCCATGACTTTCCTCTTCATTATTAACCACACAGCCAATTTTAGTGTTGTCTGCAAACTTCTTAATCATACTCCCTATATTCAAATCTAAATCGTTGATATACACCACAAAAAGCAAGGCGCCCAGTACTGAGCCCTGCGGAACCCCACTGGAAACATCCTTCCAGTCACAAAAACATCCCATCAACCATTACCCTTTGCTTCCTACCTCTAAGCCAATTTTGGATCCAACTTGCCACTTTGCCCTGGATCCCATGGGCTTTAACCTTTGTGACCAGTCTACCATGAGGGACCTTATCAAAAGTTTTGCTAAAGTCCATATACACTACACTCATCGACCCTCTTGGTTACCTCCTCTAAAAATACAATCAGGTACAAGAGAAATACAGGGAACAGCACCAACCCTTGTACATGGCCTTCTTTGACCTCACAAAAGCATTCGACTCTGTCAACCATGAGGGATTATGGAGCGTTCTCTTCAGATTCGGCTGCCCTCAGAAGTTTGTCACCATCCTCCGCTTCACGATGACATGCAAGCCGTGATCCTGACCAACGGATCTATCACAGACTCATTCCATGTTCGGACCGGGGTCAAGCAAGGCTGTGTCATCGCACCAACGCTCTTCTTCTCGATCTTCCTTGCTACAATGCTCCATTTCACCCTTAGCAAGCTCCTCCGCTGGAGTGGAACTAACTTACAGGACAAACGGGAATCTGTTCAACCTCCACCGCCCCCAGGCCAGATCCAAGGTCGTCCCATCCTCCATCATTGAATTACAGTATGCAGACGATACCTGCGTCTGCGCACACTCGGAGGCCGAACTCCAAGCCATCGTCAACACCTTCACCGAGGCGTATGAGAGCAAGGGCCTCACACTAAACATTCGTAAGTCAAAGGTCCTCTACCAACCTGCCCACGCCACACTGCATTGCCCCCCGGTTATCAAAATTCACGACGAGTCCTCGGGAGCCTACTGTCAACAAGGGCAGACATAGACGACGAGGTACAATGCCTTCAGTGTGCCAGCGCAGCCTTCGGTTGCCTGAGGAATAGAGTGTTCAAAGACCAGGACGTCAAACCCGGCACCAAGCTCATGGGCTACAGGGCAGTGGTGATACCCGCCCTCCTATATAGCTCAGAGACATGGACTATGTACAGCCGGCACCTCAAAACACTGGAGAAGTATCACCAACGTTGCCTCCACAAGATCCTGCAAATCCATTGGCAGGATAGGTGCACCAACGTCATTGTTCTCACTCAGGCCAGCATCGAAGCATTGACCATACTTGATCAGCTCCGCTGGACAGGCCACATCGTCCGCATACGTGGCACGAGACTCCCAAAACAAGCGCTCCACTCTGTGCTCCGACACGGCAAACAAGCCTGAGCTGGGCAGAGGAAATGCTTTAAGGACACCCTCAAAGCCTCCTTGAAAAAGTGCAACATCCCCATGGGAATCCCTGACCCAAGACCGCCCAAAATGGGGGAAAAGTATCCGGGAAGGTGCTGAATACCTCTAGTCTCTTCGCCACGAGCAATCTGAAGCCAAGCGTTGACAGCGGAAGGAGCCCGTGACAACCCAGGCACCCCAACCTCTCGCTCCTACAAGTATCATCTGCCTCACCTGTGACAGAGACTGTAGGTCCCACATTGGACTCTTCAGTCACCTGAGAACTCATTTTTAGTCATCCACGACTCCGAGGGACTGCCTATGATGATGACACACTTGATCACAAGTCAGGACTGATTAGTAAACTGGAGGACTGATAATTTCAAACTACTCTGCACAAATTGGGGTTGGGTTGGTCTAGTGATGAGAGCTGCACATGTAAATTGCAATTTGCAAATCTACATGGGATAATTCTCTGCAGAAGAACTAGAAATTGGTTTAGAAAACAAATCATTATTCTTCATTAATGCTGAACATTCAGTACAAACAGTATTACCACAAATGAGGTAATGCAATATATACTGACTGTTCAGCATGAATGAAGAATAATGGAGTGAGCCTTTGATTTAAGTAGTACCATTCCTGCCTCAGACAGAAGGTGCATGTTTCACACAGTGCTCCAGTCCCCGAGAGTAAAAGCTGGAGCTCCAGCTCTGAATTCCAGCTTAAACATTTGATGGGTGTGGGTGGCCCATTCTCAACGTACGAGTTCTGGGAGCCCATAAACCTCTCCTGCCATAAAGGACTAACAACCCTATTGGCAGGTATAGAAACATAGGCCCCAAGTTTCCACATGATTTGCTCCTGATTTTTAGGAGCAACTGGTGTAGAACGGAGTATCTTAGAAATCGGAATTCTCCACATTTAGTTTGCTCCAGTTCTAGTCAGTTAGAACAGTTTCACTTTGGAACAGAATTTTTTTTTCAAAAGGGGGCGTGTCCGGCCACTTACGCCTGATTTCAAAGTTTCGTGAGTGAAAACTTACTCCAAACTAACTTAGAATGGAGTAAGTGAAGATTTTTGTACGTTCGAAAAAACCTTGTCTACACTTTAGAAAATCAGGCATAGGTTACAAATTAGGCGTATGGAACGAGGTGGGGGGGGGGGGAAGGGAAGTCATTAAATTCTACAATCAATCCTTAGTTATACTTATACAAATATTATACAAATAAATCCAACCTGAATAAAACATTTATAAGCAAAGAAAAGATTAAATAAACCATGTTCCTACCTGTGTGAAAGTGCTTCAGGCAGGCCTTTCATGTTGGAGACAGGCAGGGGTGTGGTGTCAGTGTCTCGACGGCAGCGGCAGCAAGCTTCGAGCTGAGCTGCAGTGTTTGAGGCAGGCCTTCATTCTCTTCGTGGCTGGCCGCGAAGAAGCAGCACCGGACGGACCCGAGGCCATTCGGCCATGAGATATTAGCGGCGTCAGTGGCTGGCTGGCAGCCAAAGAATCAGCAGCAGACCGACGTGAGGCCATTCGGCCATAGGATATCAACGGCGTCAGTGGCTGGCCGGCAGCCGAAGAATCAACACCTGACACACGCAGCTCTTTATGGTGCTTGAGGCCATTCGGCCACGCTTTAGGGGCGGCGTCAGTGGCTCGACGGCAGCCGAAGATACAGCAGCAGCCTTCGAGCTGTGAGGGGGACTGAGGCCATTTGGACAGGGAGAGGCAGCCACAGCGACAGTTTTATATTTAAATTTGCAGAATGGGTGCTGCATTGTCAACACCACATATTATGCAATGGTTTGCCATCAATTCACTGCATAGGAGAGAATTGATTAGAGCTCACCGCACCAGGATCGTCGTAGCCCGTAGGTTGATGGGCAGGGGACCTTACCCACGTCGACAATATCGAACCAGGTGCTTGTACCTGGACATGAGCGAGGCTGATTGTGTGAAAAGGCTGCGTTTTCACAGAGAAGTTGTCACTGAGATCTGTGATATGGTGAGAGCAGATTTGCAGCCCAGAAGCAGAAGGACAACTGCCTTGTCTGTTGAAGTGAAGGTAACAGCTGCACTTTCTTTCTATGCCTCGGGATCATTTCAGGCTACAACTGGAGATGTGTGTGCCATCTCTCAACGTGCAATACATGCCTGCGTTTACCAGGTCACGGCTGCACTTTATGCGCGAAGGAATGACTTCATCAATTTCCCAATGACCGCACAAGTGATCCATGAGAGGGCTGTGGGCTTCTTCAGGATTGCCGGCTTCCCAAAGGTACAGGGCTGCATTGATTGTACCCACATAGCCTTGCGAGCACCCGTGGAGGATTTCGAGCAGTACAGGAATAGGAAAGGTTTCCACTCCATCAATGTGCAGCTCGTGTGTGACGACAAGCAGCGCATCATGTCAGTCGATGCGAGATACCCTGGCAGCACCCACGATGCGTTTATCCTACGCGACAGCGTTCTATCTGACATGTTTGAGCAGCAGCCAGAAGGGCAGAGCTGGCTATTGGGAGACAAAGGGTACGGTCTGACCACCTGGCTCATAACGCCCATACGCGTGACACGGACAGAAGCTGACCGTCAATACAACATGGCGCACATTGCGACGCGCAGCATCATTGAGAGGACCATTGGCATATTGAAACAGCGATTCCGATGCCTGGACCATTCCGGAGGACAGTTGCTATACTCTCCTCAGATTGTCGGTCACTTCACTGTTGTGTGCTGCATGCTTCATAACTTAGCCATCATGAGGCAGCAGGAGCTGGTAGTGGAACCCGAAGACCAACGTGAGGGTTCAGTGCATGATGATAGTATTACGGAAGACCAGGATGTGGATGATAACGACAATCAGGAAAGCATGCAAGTGCCTGATGCCGAAGCACGAGGTTGGAGGAGGTCCGTCCATCGTGCCCCTTTAACGATTGTTCAAGACTTGCGCCAGCAGCTCATCCGTGAACGCTTCAACTACAGATGCCTGAGGGCTCTGCGACCACTTTTGCATATGGACATGTTTATTCTTTGCAGTTGTTCCTACTTTGTGTTGTATTAATGGAACATGAAACAGTTTTAATGAAAAAATATTTTATTGAAAAGTTAACGTCACTCTAATAAAATATTTGTTGTATCAAACTATACTTTTTAATATGACTCTTGAAGATCACTTAAAAACTTGTAAAGTTACAAAAGTTACAAAACACTTTCTATGTGAAAAATGTTACACTCTAAGATCACTTACACTTCAAGATCACTTTTTAGATGCAAAATTAAATAATTTACAGAATGTGAGAGCATTTACACTATAAGATCACTTGAAAACCCTGAGATCACTTATATGTTGTAAAGTTACAAAACAGTTTCATTGTGAAAAATCTTACACTCTGAAGAACACTTAAACTTCAGGATCACTTTTTAGGTGCAAAATTAAATAAGATACAAAAAAATGTGAGAGCATTTACACTATAAGATCACTTAAAAACCATAAGATCCCTTATAAGTTGTAAAGTTACAAAACTTACAAAACAATTTCAATTTGAAAAACGCTACTACAGCTACATCAAGAACAAGAACAAAAGCAGCAAAGAAAGGCTGCAACCAAGTCTCATCCACATCTCAGTGAATGTTCACTTCTTCATGGGGGTGTCATTTGATTGGCTGGGCTGTGTGCCCTTATTGCAGCAGCTACCTCAACCAGGCCCTCCCTGACGGCCTGTGCCGACACTTGCATGCCCTCCCTGATGGCCTGTACCGTAATTTGCATGCCCTTCCTGACGGCCTGTGCCATCGATTGCACTCCCTCGGACATTCCCTCCTTAAGTTCCCGTGTCATTACTGCTATTTCTCCCGTCAACTCTTCACCTACTGCATTGACGCAACCGATGAGTGATCGGGTAAGCTCATTGGTCTCCATACCCAATGCCACAACCTGAGTCGCATCTGTTGCACGCTGCATCTCAGGAGAGCGTGTCTCCAATCTCCTTCTCCTCTGCCTGGGTCTGCCTTGTGGCACCACTACACTGGGAGGCGCGGGCACGGACGGTTGGATGCTCGGTGTTGCAAGCGGCACCACTACACAGGGAGGCGCAGGCTGGGACTGTGGGACGCTCTGTGTTGCAGACGGCTGAACTGGAGGGAGAGGCTCGGGCTGGAATGGTGGGATGCTCTGTGTTGCAGACGGCAGAACTAGAGGGAGAGGCTCGGGCTGGAACGGTAGGACGCTCGTTGTTCCAGACGACAGCACTCGAGTGCGAGCCGTGGGCTGGGATGTTGGACGAATGGATGTAAACTGCTCCATGATATCAGCAGCAACACTGGGACCCGAAGCGTCGGAATCAAAACCATAGTAGGTGGAACCAGAACCTATGCGAGAGGGAGGCGCAGGCTGGGACGGTAGTGCACTGACTGTAGAATGCTGCATTATACCAGCAGCACCACTGGGACCCGATACATCGGAAGCAAAACCATGGAAGGTGGAACCAAGACCTAAGCTAGGGGTTGAAACTCTGATGCCCCTTGATGGGGGCTCATAAATATTAAATTGGAAGCTCTCCCCTGCAGACATTTCAGTCATCGCTGCCATCATCCAGTCTGGATCGTCCGCAGCTGGTTGTACTGGTTCTTGTTCTGTACCCTCAGGATCCTCAGGGTTGGCAGCAGCAGCATCATCATCATCATCATCTGATGTATTTTGCAGAACATGATGAACAGTCAAATGCTTAACAGCAAGGGAGGAGGCTGGGTGGCTGGCATGAGTACTCACACATAGCAGGCCAGGCAGCAGGTTGATTTAAAGGGCCATGATGCATTTTCAGGACTTACCCTCTTCCTCGCGTGCGGGCCCAGCTTGTGCATGATTTCCCCTTCATCTAATCTGAGGAAGGACGTTCTGGCTATTGAGGGAGTGCAGCGAAGGTTCACCAGACTGATTCCAGGGATGGCTGGGTTGTCATATGAGGAGAGACTGGATCAACTGGGCCTTTATTCACTGGAGTTCAGAAGGATGAGAGGGGATCTCATAGAAACATATAAGATTCTGACTGGACTAGACAGGCTAGATGCGAGAAGAATGTTCCCGATGTTGGGGAAGTCCAGAACCAGGGGACACAGTCTTAGGATAAGGGGCAGGCCGTTTAGGACTGAGATGAGGAGAAACTTCTTTTGAGTTAACCTGTGGAATTCCCTGCTGCAGAGAGTTGTTGATGCCAGTTCATTGGATATATTCAAGAGGGAGTTATATATGGCCCTTACGGTTAAGGGGATCAAGGGGTATGGAGAGAAAGCAGGAAAGGGGTACTGAGGGAATGATTAGCCATGCTTTTATTGAATGGCGGTGCAGGCTTGAAGGGCCGAATGGCCTACTCCTGCACCTATTTTCTATGTTTCATAAATCCATGCTGACTTGGACCAATCCTGTCACTGCTTTCCAAATGCGCTGCTATTTCATCCTTAATAATTGATTCCAACATTTCCCCCACTACTGATGTCAGGCTAACCGGTCTATAATTACCCGCTTTCTCTCTCCCTCCCTTTTTAAAAAGTGGCGTTACATTAGCTACCCTCCAGTCCACAGGAACTGATCCAGAGTCGATAGACTGTTGGAAAATGATCACCAATGCATCCACTATTTCTAGGGTCACTTCCTTAAGTACTCTGGGATGCAGACTATCAGGCCCCGGGGATTTATCGGCCTTCAATCCCATCAATTTCCCTAACACAATTTCCCACCTAATAGGGATATCCTTCAGTTCCTCCTTCTCACTAGACCCTCGGACCCCTAGTACTTCCGGAAGGTTATTTGTGTCTGCCTTCGTGAAGACAGAACCAAAGTATTTGTTCAATTGGTCTGCCATTTCTTTGTTCCCCATTATAAATTCACCTGAATCCGACTGCAAGAGACCTACGTTTGTCTTCACTAATCTTTTTCTCTTCACATTGCAAAAGCTTCTATAGATGTCAGTTTTTATGTTCCCAGCAAACTTCTTCCCGTACTCTATTTTCCCCATCTTAATTAAACCCTTTGTCCTCCTCTGCTAAATTCTAAATTTCTCCCAGTCCTCAGGTTTGTTGCTTTTTCTGGCTAATTTATATGATTCTTCCTTGGATTTAACACTATCCTTAATTCCCTTTGTTCGCCACGGTTGAGCCACCTTCCCCGTTTTATTTTTACTCCGGACAGGGATGTACAATTGCTGAAGTTCATCCATATGATCTTTAAATATTTGCCATTGCCTATCCACCGTCAAACCTTTAAGTATCACTCGCCAGTCTATTCTAGCCAATTCACGTCTCAAACCATCGAAGTTACCCTTCCTTAAGTTCAGGACCCTAGTTTCCGAATTAACTGTGTCACTCTCCATCTTAATAAAGAATTCTACCATGTTATGGTCACTCTTCCCCAAGGGGCCTCGCACAACAAGATTGCTAATTAGTCCTTTCTCATTACACATCACCCAGTCTCGGATGGCCAGCTCCCTCGTATGTTCCTCGACATATTGGTCTTGAAAACCATCCCTAATACACTCCAGGAAATCCTCCTCCACTGCATTGCTACCAGTTTGGTTAGCCCAATCAATATGTAGATTAAAGTCACCCATGATAACTGCTGTACCTTTATTGTATGCATCCCTAATTTCTTGTTTGATGCAGTCCCCAAACTTACTACTACTGTTTGGTGGTCTGTACACAACTCACATTAGCGCTTTCTGCCCCTTGGTATTCCGTAGCTCCACCCATACCGATTCCACATCATCCAAGCTAATATCCTTTCTTACTAATGCATTAATTTCCTCTTTAACCAGCAATGCCAGCCCGTCTCCTTTTCCTTTCTGTCTATCCTTCCTAAGTATTGAATACCCCTGAATGTTGAGTTCCCAGCCTTGGTCAACCTGGAGCCATGTCTCCGTGATGCCAATTACATCATAACCGTTAATTGCTGTCCACCTTATTCCGAATACTCCTCGCATTGAGGCACAGAGCCTTCAGGCTTGTCTTTCTAACACACTTTGCCCCTTTAGAATTTGGCTGCAACGTGGCCCTTTTTGCTTTTTGCCTTAGGTTTCTCGGCCCTCCACTGTTACTTTTCATCTTTCTGTCTTTTGCTTCTGCTCCCATTCTACTTCCCTCTGTCTCCCTGCATTGGTTCCCATCCCCCTGCCACATTAGTTTAACTCCTCCCCAACAGCATTAGCAAACACTTCCCCCTAGGACATTGGTTCCAGTCCTGCCCAGGTGCAGACCGTCCGGTTTGCACTGGTCCCACCTCCCCCCGAACCGGTTCCAATGTCCCAGGAATTAGAATCCCTCCCTTCTGCACCACTCCTCAAGCCACGTATTCATCCTGAGCTATCCTGCGATTCCTACTCTGACTAGCACGTAGCACTGGTAGCAATCCTGAGATTACTACTTTTGAGGTCCTACTTTTTAATTTAGCTCCTAGCACCCTAAATTCGTCTTGTAGGACCTCATCCCGTTTTTTACCTATATCGTTGGTACCTATATGCAACACGACAACTGGCTGTTCACCTTCCCTTTTCAGAATGCCCTGCACCCGCTCCGAGACATCCTTGACCCTTGCACCAGGGAGGCAACATGCAATCCTGGAGTCTCGGTTGCAGCCACAGAAACGTCTATCTATTCCCCTTCCAAATGAAACCCCTATCACTATAGCTCGCCCACTCTTTTTCCTACCCTCCTGTGCAGCAGAGCCACCCATGGTGCCATGAACTTGGCTGCTGCTGCCCTCCCCTGATGATTCATCCCCCTCAACAGTACCCAAATCGGTGTATCTGTTTTGCAGGGGGATGACCACAGGGGACCCCTGCACTACCTTCCTTGCACTGCTCTTCCTGTTGGTCATCCATTCCCTATCTGGCTGTGTACCCTTTACCTGCAGTAAGACCACCTGCGGTAAAGGTGGTTACAATCATGGAAGGAGCGCATTCATGTTGTGGCCTGTCAGACTGGCCTGTGAATCAGCCTGAGAATCCTTCCATTACTTTTCATAATTCTCCACGGGTGAAGATACAAAAACTACAACTGTAAGGTATTTGCTTCATGGGTTCTTTGCTTAAGAAGACATTGCTATTAATAGCAGGTTGGTTTATTAGCAAAGGTTTAACAATCACATTGCACATTACCAGTTCACCCAGTAGGCTCTCAACCACCATTGTATATCCCCTGAACCCAACTGGCTGGGGTTCTATTGAGTCTTGTGAACATCATGTGACTGGCTAAGCCAATCCTAACTCAACAGCTCTACAAACCTGTGAGCATGCTTACAGTTGCATACATTACAACAACCACAACATTTGAATTAATTATTGAGGCAGTACAGGTAGTGTTATGTGTCAATTAAAGTGATGTGACTGAGTACTGTAGACTTGAGTAAGTGTGACCTTAGTCTCTTTATTCTGACTCCAGAGTGCTCTCAAGGGATGCTGGGATCCTTTGGGACTCCAACAGATGCACCCTCTGGCGGCGGTAGAATGCATACATAACATCACTTCCCCCCCCCCCCGCCCCATAGTCAATAGTACACTTATTTACAGGGTGAGATGATCTGGGGCTTTCCGCTCCCTAGTCGATCGTCTCGGTACAAACACAGGTGCAGGTGAGTTGGTTGGGCCTTCGCTGGGCTGCTGGGGATGATGAGTTCAGCTTCGTGGTCAACTGTGATGCTGGTTGCCACTTGTGTGTGTGTTGGAGGGTTGAAGTTGGTGGTGTCCTATTCAGATTGCTCGTGGCTGTCTGTGAATCACAGTTTGGCTTGGTCCAAATGCTTTCTGCAAGTTAGTCCATTTGCAAGTTTGACCTGCTCCCTACTCCCTTCTTTGGCTACGACAGTGCCAGCAAGCCATTTGGGACCATGTCCACAGTTGAGTACAAATACAGGGTCATTGACTTCAATATCGCTTGACAAATTTGCGCAATCATGGTACATGCTTTGTTGATGCCGCCTGCCCTCGACATGATTATGGAGATCAGGGTGGACTAAAGAGAGCCTTGTTTTGAGTGCCCTTTTCATGAGCAGTTCGGCAGGGGGATCCCCGGTGAGCAAGTGGGGTCTTGTGCGGTAGCTGAGCAGGACTCGGGACAGGCGGGTCTGCAGGGAGCCTTCCGACATGCGTGTCAAGCTTTGCCTGGCTGTTAGATGCGGGCTTGAACGGGGCTGATGTGACGTGCTTGATCCCATTGTGGGTCATGAATTCCTTGAATTCAGCGCTGGTGAAGCACGTCCCATTGTCGCTGACAAGGACATCAGGCAGGCCGTGCGTGGCAAACATGGCTCGTAGGCTGTCGATGGTGGCAGTGGACGTGCTTACAGACATTATTACACACTCAATCCATTTTGAATAAGCATCCACAACAACCAAAAACATTTTGCCTAGAAATGGGCCAGCGAAGTCAACATGGATCCTAGACCAGTGTTTGGAGGGCCATGACCACAAACTTAGCGATGCCTCCCTGGGTGCATTGCTCAGTTGAGAGCAAATGTTGCATTGGCGCATGCAAGACTCCAAATCTGAGTCGGTGGACCGGCATCGGCTATAGCTTTCATCATTATTATGCCTGGGTGGGTACTGTGTAGGTCACGTATGAACGTTTCCCTGCCTTTCTTGGGCAAAACCACGCGATTACGCCACAAAAGACAGTCAGCCTGTATGGACATTTCGTCTTTGCGCCGCTGGAACGGCTTGATCTTTTCATGCACCTCCGCTGGGACGCTGGACCAGCTCCCATGGCAGACACAGTTTTTTTTACAAGGGACAGTAAAAGATCCTGGCTGGTCCAGGTCCTGATCTGGTGGGCCGCAACGAGCGACTTTTCTTTTTCAAATGCATCCATCACTAAGAGCAAGTCTGCAGGCTATGCCATTTCCACCCCGGTGATGGGCAGTGGTAGCCGACTGAGAGCATCAGCGCAGTTCTCTGTGCCTGGTCTGTGGCGAATTACATAGTTATATGCAGACAGCATAAGCGCCCATCTTTGGATGCGAGCAGAGGCATTGGTATTAATTAATACCTTTACTCTCTGAGAATAGCGATAGGCTTATGGTCAGTTTCTAACCTGAACTTAAGCCCAAACAGATACTGGTGCATTTTTTTCACCCCATAAACACATGCCAGAGCTTCTTTTTCAATCATGCTGTAGTCCCTTTCGGCCTTGGACAAACTCCTGGTCGCATAAGCGATGTGCGGTGCCATACGTGATGCAAGAGAAAGTGGAGATCGAGCTGGTCAGGCTGCAATGAGAGGGCATCATCGCACCGGTTGAGTTCAACGAGTGGGCCAGTCCGATTGTTCTGGTTCTCAAGGGCGATGGCACGGTCAGAGGAAAGGAGGGGGAGGGGTTCCGGCAGCCGAGCGGGAGTCAGTCGGGCCCGCCGAGCGGGAGAAGGTCCGGCGGGGTGGGGGAGTGGGAGTGCAGGGGGTTGACGGCAGGTCCGGATTTTGGAACATTTTCCGGATTCCGGACGCCCCTGCCATGGATCGGCTCAGTGTCCGGATTCCAGAATATTCAGAATTCCGGAACTCCGGATTTCGGACGCTCAACCTGTATTACCAATATATCTAGCACTGGAGATCAAAATTGTAAAATAGTGAAACCACTCTATTTTATCATTTTGAACCACTGTACAGTATTTTACAATTTTAATATCCAGTGGTCCATTTCCTAGTCACCTGGTCTATCCAGACTTTTCCATATAATTATGATGTCTTGTGCATCATGATACATACGCTCCTCATCCCATCTGGATACCATGTAATCATTTGTAAGAGGCAATAAGCCAGATAAAAACAGGCCAATTAGGGAAAAAAAGCTGGAAAATTCCTCTCCAACCCCCTTAGACAATCTAATCTAGAGACCACTCTGATTAATGTTGTTCGGTACCTACCGTATATGAGGCCCCAGCCAGAAATGGGTCCAGCGTGCTCTCGAAGGAATTCAACAGATCAGTGTTCATCGCATGAGCCAGCAGCATGTTCCACAGGCCCACTATTCTCTGCGAAAACAACTACCTCATAACATCTAACCTAGTTCTACCTTCACATTACTTGATCCTGGTTCTCCCTAACTTATTTAGTTGAATAAAATTGTCTACATAAACACAATCTAGTCCCTTCATCATCTTAAAAACCTCAATCAAATCACCCCTAAGTCTAAACTGCTGTAACGTGCAGAGAACTCATTACTTACTACTTCCTACTAGTCTGAGAATTTTGTCTTTATGTGATTTTGTTTGCCACAGTTTTGTTTGGATTTTTGAGTATTGATCACTGTTTCTTTCTTGTTTTAATGTCACTAACATTTTTCAACTTTTATCCTAGTTTTCCTTGATTACCCCAGACCAACTGGCTGGAGAAATGTGGGTGTACAGCAAGGCACCCCATATTAGAGCTCCATTGTGGAGTGCCATTAATTCTTCCTTCTCATAGCCATTTTATTGATCTATATTATTTTATTTCTCATTCTCTGTCACATTGCATTGGATCTGATTCTTTTGTGTTATGTTTCTGTGTTTGACTCATTGGCCCCGATCTTATCTCGGAGGCAGGGAGGGAGCTGAGGTGGGGCAATTCGGAATAACATGTTTCCCTCAGGTCCTACTGAATTTAACATCAGGACCTGATTAACATTTTTCAGCTCCGTTTCCTGGCCACAGCCAGCCAAATTGAGAGGCTGGCTGTCAGGTGGGTAGGCCTTTGGCACCAGGAAAGGCCGGGGGGTGAGGATTGGAGGCCAGAGGGGAAATCGGATATTGAGGTCGAGGGAAAATCGGGGTCTGGAGCAGAGGGGAGATCAGAGGCAGGGGTCAGGGGAAGACTGGGGTCTTGAGCAGAAGGGAGATTGGAGGCCAGAGGGGAGATCAGAAGGGTTGGGGACTGTCCAATCTTGGGGGATGGGAGAAGCAGGTAAACGGGATCCAGTAGCTAAGTGAAAAGGCACTTAACTCCAGGATCCAACAGTCCTTGCCTCCCTCTAGCTGCTGATTTTCCCAGGAAATCTGTCCGGCCAGGATTAAATTTAAAATGGATGTTAATTCTGAGGCTCTCAGCCTCATTATAATATTTAAATAAATAAATAAATAAATAAATAAATGTATCCGCCCCCATTAAAACCGAAAGTGGGTGTGTTCGAGGTGCGTTCGGGTCGGCATTCAGATTTTTAACATTTTTACATCCCACACAACTCAAACCCACCTGATTTTGATGGTTAAAATTCCTCTCATTGTATCTGTAGCTCCCCATTTATGTCTCTGTTGTTCCGGGCATAGCTAATCAATTTGATTCCTTAGCGAAAACAAAAGTAATCTGTATCAAATGGTTGGATGTATGAATTACATACTGCTTGATGCTTGCAGAATTCATATGGTATACATTACCCAACCCACCTCATTTTGCATGCTGTGCAAATATATAGCAAAAATAAAAATTTGAATACATCTGTCAAAAGTAATTGATAACTCAACACCTGTGTTCCAGTCCCATGAAATGTTCTATTCTCTGAACATTGATTTTTTTTGTTGCTGTCATGTCTACTTGGTAGTTACATAAATAAGCTTTGTAGCACACTCCTTCTATCTGTTTATCCCTGTATCATGAGTAAGTAGGTTGTCCAATCTAGAGGTGACAGGCATGGATGAGGGGTTCAGATGGGATGAGGAAGGAATAGAAGAAATAATATTGGTCCTGACTTTTTGTGCATAATGCAGCATGTACTTCCAAGCCAAACTATAAATGTGTTTACAAATAAACATTTCTTGGGATGAAGAGCAGTGACTAGTGAAGCTCTAAAGAAGTCCTTGAATTTCTGTTTCTCACTATCTTCATATAAATAGGAATTCTACGTTTGATGATACAGAATTGTGTGGAATTGTTAACTGCATTGATGGGTGATGATTCTGCTGGACAATAGCCAGATAGCATTTGGATAGATTGCTGGATATTGGCTTAGTGTACACAAATGTGGTGGATTTAAAACTAAGAACATTAAATATGACAACATAATGGGGTTTAAAACTATGATGAAAATGAACAGGCACAGATAAAAAATCTATTTCTATGGCTGACTAGTGTTGCAGCCTATATTTATACCAACAAGTTGTGCATCCAGTTCCTCACACTGCCAGAACAATGGGGTGGGCACCAAGTGAAGATTAGGTTTGAAAATAATGAGAGCAGATATTCTGTTATCTGAAGAATGATTCTCAGGGAGCTCTAACAAGTGGAAATAATAAATAAATGAGTAAAATAGTTGTGAGTAAAATTAAAAGATTGTTATTATGCCTTTTAGGCATTTCATACACAAGTCTACAATGTTAATCTAAATTAGAGCTAAATGGCCCAATTATGCTGCAGTTTGTTAGTCAACGCAATGAGATTTTTGGTTGTATCAATACAAAAACTGCATGATAATTAGGCAGTGAAGTCACCAAACTAGCTGCATAATGAATTTTGATCAGGGGCATGTGACCACCTCAAATAATTAGCCTCTCATTACCTCAGCTTTGCACTTACTGCATTATAAGTTCAAACTAGTGTGAAACAAATTTTAAAATTCACAGGCAACTGAACTTCTTAAAGTTAACTTTTTAAATCTTTTGGGCCCAAGTTGCCACATGATAAAAAACGGGCGCCCCTCCGAGCTGGGCGCCCGTTTTTCGCGCGTAAAACAGCGCCGGAAAAAAAACGAGCGATTCTGGAGCGCTTTGCAGCTCCTTGTCTGCTTGGCGCGGCGCCCAGGAGGGCGGAGCCTACACTCGCACCGGTTTTGTAAGTGGGAGGGGGCGGGTACTATTTAAATTAGTTTTTTTCCTGCCGGCAATGCTGCACGTGTGCGTTGGAGCGTTCGCGCATGCTCAGTGTGCAAAAAAACATTGGCAATCGGCCATTTTTGTAGTTCTTTGTAGCTGTTTAGTTTTTGAACATTTTTTAATAAAAGTACATTGCCATCAGCACAGAGGCTTCTTGTAGCAGTGAGAAGGGTGCAGGAAGCCTCAGAAAGTTGAGGCAGCCGTTTCCCTACGACCTCCCCCTTTTGCCGTCGGGAAATGGCTCCTCAATTTCTGAGGCTTCCTGCAGCCTTCTCTCTTTTCCGCCAGCCGTCTGGAACGGCTCCATTCCCTTTCCCCCCCCGCGTTCGGTCGGCTCCCTCCCTCCCGTGTTCGGTCGACTCCCTCCCTCCCGCCCGCGTTCGGTCGGCTCCCTTCCCTCCCCACCCCGTGTTCGGTCGGCTCCCTTCCCTTCCCCCCCCCCCGCGTTCGGTCGGCTCCCTCCCCCCCCCCCCGCCCGCGTTCGGTCGGCTCCCTCGTTTTGTGAGGCTTGCTGCACCATTCTTCCTGGCTGAAGCACTTTCACACAGGTAGGAAGATGGTTTATTTAATCTTTTCTTTGCTTATAAATGTTTATTCAGGTTGGATTTATTTGTATAAGTATAAATAAGGATTGATTGTAGAATTTAATGAGTTCCCTTCCCCCCCCCCACCTCGTTCTGGACGCCTGATTTGTAACCTGCGCCTGATTTTTTAATTTGTAGAACAGGTTTTTTCAGTTCTACAAAAATCTTCACTTGCTCCATTCTACTTTAGTTTGGAGTACATTTTCACTGTGGAAACTTTCAAATCAGGCCTCAGTGGCCGGACACGCCCCCTTTTGAAGAAAAAATTCTGTTCCAAAGTAGAACTGTTCTACCTGACTAGAACTGCAGAAAAAAAAATGTGGAGAATTGCGAATTCTAAGATAGTCCGTTCTCCACCAGTTGCTCCTAAAAATCAGGCGCAAATTATGTGGAAACTTGGGCCCTTTGTGTTAACAAAGAATCAACAGTCCTGTTGGCTATTCACTGACATTAAGAATGATTTTTCTCACCCCCTTAGGAATCCATGCGCCTTGAACTATTCCATCGGACTCTGTTCATAGAATCATAGAATCTTAGAGCATAGAAAGAGGCCATTTAGCCCAATGTGCCTGTGCCGGTTCTTTGAAAGAGCTATCCAGTTAGTACTACTTTCCTGCTCTTTCACCATAGCCTTGCTAAATTTTCCTTTTCAAGTATATATCCAGTTCCCTTTTGAAAGTGAATACCAAATCTACTTTCACCGCACTTTCATGCAGTGCATTCCAGATCATAACAGCTCATCTCCCCTCTGGTTCTTTTGCCAGTCATTTAAATCTGTATCCTCAGATTACTGACCCTCCCATCAGTGGAAACAGTTTCTCCTTATTTACTCGATCAAAACGCTTATCATTTTGAACATCTCTCTCCTTACCCTTCCCCGCTCTAGTCTCTCCACATAATTGAATCCCGTCACCCCTGGTACAATTCCGATAAATCTTCTCTGCACCCTCTTGATGCAGCTTTCCAACCAGAAAGTGTGTAACAGGACAATAGGTTGACTCACCTTCTATTCCATTAATGTCCACCCTTTCTTTCCTGAGAAACTATGGATAAATTGAGAACTTAAGTTACTTGGAACCGCAGGCACTTATCCAGTCTTCTCAATTCTAGGCAAATGACATGCCATCAGCTGCCAGAGGCCTAGATTACTATTTAATGAGTTGGGTGGTCTTCTCTGACTTAGAAATTTATGTTCCAATGGGACTGCTGTATTCAATAGTTTCTCATTTTTTTAAATTAAAATATGACTAAATGAGTCACTCATGTCATCCACAAATTCTGATTTAGATGGAAATCTCTGTCAGAAAAATACTGAACGGTATTTACATAAAAGAAATTCAAGATTAAGGAGGGCTGATGAGAGTAAATTTCAGGGAATGTTCCCAAGCTTACCAGATGCCTCATCGCAACCTATCTCAACACCCTTCACAGAACAAGCCATTGGTGTAGAAGGAGAAACTGGTAAGGTAAACTTGCATAATCAAGATAATGCTAATTATTACCATACAGTTTTACAAATACATTAAACGAGCAAGTCATCATATTTGTTATGCTGTCTGTGGACTGTTTCTTGTAGGATTCTGACTGAATACAGATGATATGATTTTTCCATATGACTAAAAGAGTATGATTTTGACACAGAAATTGTGGTTATTTTAGAAATTTTAATCAGCAAATTCATAGGAAAGCCAAATTCCTGAGAATATTTTCATGTTTTCATAAAAATGGTTGGAATGTTTTTAAATTAATTTGTAAACAATTTTCTACTTCTTTCCCTCTGCTATTTCCCCCACTATTTCCCAATACCTCACCATACTTCCAGCATCCCTATTGCTCATTCTTCTTGTCCTTTCCATTTTAACTCCAGATCCAACAATATGTATTTTTTTTAGTGTGCACTCACCATCTGAATATTTACTTTTTTGTTATCTCAAATTCTCAACTTAGGATGACTTGCTAAGTAAAATGATCTTAATTAGTAAAACGACAGAGCGGTTCTGTCATCCGTCCTCAATTCTCTCCAAAATTGTGTTGGAATTTTATCTGTCTCAGTATATTACTATCCATGATCAGTATATTACTATCCATGATAGAGAGCTGTGATTTTGGAAGTGTATTGCCATTTGGATGAGATATTAAACCAAGGTCCTTACAAAAAGGCATATACATAATCATGCACCTAGTCTATGCCATTGTATTTTTGTCTATTTTTCAGCAAAAATACAGCTTACAGTAGAGGTACTTTGAAAATTCTCTCCGTCTTTGGTGCATTTCTTGTTTTGAAAAAAATGTTAGGTGAAGTTGGTGTTTAAAGGTGATGTTATTCAATTATCAGTTGGTTTTCTTGCATAAAGTTTTATTGTGTTTAACTGCCAATTGAGCAGCTTAC
Organism: Pristiophorus japonicus; assembly: GCF_044704955.1. Classification (NCBI taxonomy): domain Eukaryota; kingdom Metazoa; phylum Chordata; class Chondrichthyes; family Pristiophoridae; genus Pristiophorus; species Pristiophorus japonicus. Next base: position 211,784,090 of record NC_091981.1, on the reverse strand, counting down.
TGATGGATTGTTTTTTTACTTTGGACCTTCCTATATTGGTTGAACAATTTGCATCTTGTATCTTGGTCAGTGCCCTATATCTACCATTGGACCTGCCCTCCAACCAATAGATACAACTCCCTGTCACATAATGCACTGTCTTCAAAGATGGGATCAATTTAAAGTAGGGAATACTGCACTAACTTCTCAACGGGGCACAATTTGAAAGAGTCCTGTAAGACAGGATGGTGTTGCTCAAGCAAAACTCTCTACTTGTGAGGAGTGAGCCTCAGGAGACTAGGTCCCCAGGAGACTAGATCCCATACTAGACCAAAGAAACACAAGTTAATGAGGGAATTAAATAACTTGCTTTAATATAACAATTTTTCACATCTTTAGGGCAGCTCAAAGTGCTTCTCAGCCAATGAATTACTTTTAAAGTGCAGTTACTGCTGTTATACAGGCAATTAGCAATAAGCAACAGGGGGAAAAAACTAAATTTCAAATATCCTTCACAACAGTATTAATATTGTTCTGAAGAATCTGCTACATCAGAATTGGTAATCAAGAGTTTTAAACTAAATATCATTTTTAATAGATAAAGACTTTTTTCACTGACAACATCATAATATCTTAAACTATTCAGGAATTTAACTTATTGAAATCCTTTATTTCTAGTTCCAGTTTTCTTCCACGTTTACTCTGTAGGCCAGATTCTTCAGTGCCTAACAAAGGAACTCTTATTCCAAAGTCTTGTGGATCCAAAGTTTCAATGGATTGGCCCGAATGGACTAATTACTAAAGGTATCTTTTTGTTTTACAGAAATGTTATTTTCATCCTTTTTTTCATTTTTTACTGCCGTAAAATAAGTCTGAGCTCTGGACTTCTTGTCAGCCACCACCAATACTGTTCTATATTGTGAGATGGAAAGCATTTTGTGTGAGTGGTATGGTGGAATAGGTCCTCTAACCAATTTCCCCTCCAATCTTCAAAAAAGAAGCATTCTTCTACTCTGATGTTCTCCATCTAGCGTGTTGTCAAAGACCAGTAGAGTTCCTTTGCATAGCTGAGTTTGAATGTAAGCTGACATCGATGGTACTATCTCTATCATTGGAGTTAAATAATTAGAAACAGCTATCTAATGCATTTAAATCAGTACTATTTTCTGAAAGTACTATTGTCAAAATGTAGAATTACATCATTATTAGGGTTATAATAAAAGTATTTTTTGTTGTTATAGAAGGTTGTACTTTAGTTGTGAGTGCAAGTTACAAGTGAGGCCTTTCTAGGAGTCATCATTATCTGTGTTTCTTCTTCATACGATTGGCACACAGCATGGATAAATGAAGCAGTCTCTGAGGGAAATAACAAGGAATGTCAGTCTCTTCAAATGTCAGCTTGAATTACATGGTTCCTCTATGTATACTTCCTAATGTTAGCTTCATTTCTAATTGATATCAGTTATATTAGTTGCACTATTAAAAGTGAGAATATTATGCATTGTTTTAGAGTTGTTTGAGCACAGATTGTTTTGTTTGAGCAAATTTTGAAATCTGGCCTATTATTTATCAAAATTACTTTAGTTCTGACAAATGTTGACTTACAAATCAGTGCTGTAGGACCTCAGTTTTGCATCTCCCAGTATTAAAAAGAGGATTTCTGACAGCCAATACTGCAGATAAACCTGTCTTTAAACAATTCTACTTCTCTGCTTTCCAAATTGCCATATGTTTTGCTATTAAACTATATATAATACAAATAAATCAAAGTGTTATATAAAAATAAGGACAGAGTGTAGTATTTTAAAATGATTCAATTATTGACCGCCTTGTACCACAATTGACCTGAAAATAACACTCGGTCTTGACTTCCCATGTGCAATGCTACACATGATCGACTAGTGATGTATAGTTATGGTTTGATCACTCCTACATGATATATTTAGTAAAACCTATATATATAAGCCTGGAATTTGTGGTGAGAAATGACAGCGAACTGCCAGCGTTCGTCATCATTACCCCTCTGAAACTGACCGCATCTAAACGCGAAAATCATGAGGTCAGTCATTCACTGCTACAACACTGGCTGCACTGTGGTTACCCCCATGCCTCCCCCCCTCCCCCGCCAACAACTGGCAATCAGTGTCAGCAGTGGAACTTACGAAAACTTGGGCTTTTCCGCAATAATATCGCTGTTAAATACCCCATTAAATGTTAAGCCTTGTTGGAATAGGTGTCACCGGAGTTTTAACAGTGTATTGACAGATAAACGTTCTGGCCCTGAAAAACGAGTTTTTATATTTGTGGAGTGTCAAATTTCTCCATTTTGTTAGAAATTAAAACATTTTTAAAAACTTTTAAAAGTTTGTTCCTGATATTTCAGCTTCTAGCTTATCCCCGTGTGAGAGTCACGATTTTTTTTTGCTCTCTAACATCTTTTAAAAGTCCGGATAGAAGCAGCTTGTCGTATCCTGTCTGAGAATTCGGCAATGTGATTGGCTGCTTAGATAGCTTGTTGACATCACTGCAGCATCGCATTTGGAATTCCCATTACAGAGCGCTGAAATCAATTGTGCATTGAAAAAGGCAAACTTCGCACCACAGAGATAGCGAGATCTCTGTGGGCTGCTCTCTTCGGGGCCAGCAGCGAGAGCCTTCGCTTCGACGCTGACTGCAAATTACGGGCCATTATGTACAAAAAAGTCCAAATGCGCTTTCAGATTATTTTTATTGTATAAAATTTTATAGTTACTAGTGTAATTTAAAATGTCTGCTGAAATGGAGGAGGCAGCTATGCAATCATAAAGCGGTGATATCATATTGTGACACTGATGTCATGTATGTAACTTCTATGTAACACCACTGCAATACTGTATATACTTAAGCAATGCACACCTTGACCACAGGGGGTGAACTTGTGGGAGACACTCCTTACCTGGTCATCCAGGTATATAAAGGGAGGTCCACGCAGGGTCATCACTTCTTGCCCCTGTGAATAAAGGTTCAGGTCATAGAGTGACCTTGTCCATAGAATGTGCCTCGTGTGGGTTTTGTGCCATTGAGTAAGGACTTTACATTTGTGACGAGAAACGGGAATCAATGACCCTCGAGAATGGCCACCAGTAGCACAAAGGAACGATACTGTGAGGACTGGGACGATTTCATTGAGAGGCTCCAGCAAAGCTTTGTCACGAAAGAATGGCTGGGAGATGCAGCGGCCGACAAGCAAAGGACCCATCTGCTGACCAGCTGCGGACCTAAGACTTAGGCGCTCATGAAGGACCTACTAGCACCCGAAAAGCCGGCGGACAAAACCTGTGAAGAGCTCAGCAAATTAATCGGTGAGCACCTCAAACCGGCGAGCAGCATACACATGTCCCAACACAGATTCTATACCCACCGACGTCGTGAAGGACAGAGCATACTGGACTTCGTTGCAGACCTCCGGTGGTTGGCCAGCCTCTGTAAGTTCACAGACACCTGCAGGGGGGAGATGTTAAGAGATTTCTTTATTGAGGGCATCGGTCATGCGGGGATTTTCCGAAAGTTAATCGAGACCAAGGACTTGACTTTGGAATCGGCGGCGTTGATGGCTCAGACTTTCATGGCGGGGGAGGAGGAAACCAAAATAATATACGCGTGCAATTCTGCCTCCGACGCGGCGGGGATCAGGGAGTCAATATCATAAACGCGACTCAGAGCCCCGCAGGCAGGCAAGGGCAGTTCGACACAATAGACCCCCAGAGCAGGTTTCCAACAGAGACAATGGCAGGATGAACGGACATTTACGCCATCACAGTGGACAATGCGGTCTGGGATGGGGCCATTGGCACCCACTAACAGTGTACTCAAAGGCAGTCAAAGGGACAATCAGCGAGGAATGCCAGGTCATAGCTCCTTTGTTCACAACAATGGGAATCTCAGCTCATGCTGGAGGTGTGGGAGCAAACACTCTGCCAGGACTTGCAGGTTTCAACAATTTGTCTGCAGAAATTGCAACCTCAGTGGCCATTTAGCTCGAATGTGCAGGAAACCTGTAACCAGGCTAATTTACGAGGTGGATGGACCAGAAGAGAGGTCTGTGATGCAGGATGACTCTTGGGGCAAATCAATGGACGCTGAAGTTCAGCGGGTTCATGTGGCAAACATTCACAGCTCATATACCAAAACGCCACCAATGATGATGAAGGTTTTATTAAACGGCATCCCTATACACATGGAGCTGGACACGGGGGCCAGCCAGTCACTCATGTTCGAAAAGCTATGGCCACTCAAAGCCAGTAGACCCAAACTAGAATGCATTGAGACACAACTATGGACGTATACCAAAGAAATCATTCCGAATGTTGGCGGTCACACACAATGGATCAGTGAACTGGCTGCCGCTCTGGATTGTCCCGGGCAATGGTCCCGCACTGTTGGGAAGGAGCTGGTTAGCTGAGATGAACTGGAAATGGGGGGATGTGCATGCAATGTCATCTGTGGAGCAAAGTTCGTACTCACAAGTCCTACAACAATTTTAGTCACTATTCCAACCTGACGTCGGGACGTTCAAAGGTACCAAAGCAGTGATACGCTTCACCCCGGACGCCAGACCAGTGCAGCATAAAGCCAGAGCAGTGCTGTATGTGATGCGGGAGAAAAATGAAAGCGAATTGGACCGTTTGCTGAGAGAGGGCATCATCTCGCCCATTGAATTCAGCGACTGGGTGAGCCCCATTGTTCCCGTCCTAAAAGTGGATGGTTCTGTCAGGATCTGTGACGACTACAAGGCCACTATCAATCAGGTGTCCCTACAAGACCAATACCCGCTCCCGAGAGCGGAGGATCTTTTCGCCATGCTGGCAGACGGCAAGCTGTTTACCAAGTTGCATCTCACTTCAGCCAACATGACCCAAGAACTGGCTGATGAATCGAAACCACTGACCACCATCACTACGCACAAGGGACTGTTCGTTTACAACAGGTGCCCGTTTGGAAATCGATCAGCGGCCGCGATTTTTCAAAGAAACATGGAAAGCCTGCTTAAATCCATTCCTGGAATAATCGTATTTCAGGACGACATCCCCATCACAGGTCGTGACACCGAGGAACATCTCCACAACCTGGAGGAGGTGCTACGCCGACTGGACCGGGTAGGCCTGCGACTCAAGAAGTCTAAATGTGTGTTTTTGGTTACTGAGGTTGAGTTCCTGGGCAGGAGGGTTGCTGCAGATGGGATTCGGCCCATCGAATCCAAAACAGGCGATTCGACGAGCGCCGAGGCCCGGCAACACATCATTGAATTTCTGGGACTCTTGAACTATTTCGGGAACTTTCTGCTGAACTTAAGCACGTTGTTGGAACCGCTTCACGTGTTCCTGCGTAAGGATTGTGATTGGTTTTGGGGGGACTGTCAAGAACGGGCTTTCAATTTGCGCAGAACCTACTTTGTTCAAATAAGTTATTGACCCTGTACGACCCCTGTAAGAAATTGGTTCTGACATGTGATGCATCGTCCTATGGGGTTGGGTGCGTGTTGCAGCACAATAATGCTGAGGGCCAACTACAATCTGTGGCTTATGCTTCCTGGTCGCGCGCTCAAGCAGAACGGGGATATGCGGTGGTTGAGAAGGAAGCACTCGCATGTGTCTATGGTGTAAAAAAAATGCATCAGTACCTTTTTGGCGGGAGGTTCGAATTAGAAATGGACCACAAGCCGTTAACATCCCTGTTGTCAGACAGCAAGGCTGTCAATGCCAACTCTTCAGCCCGCATACACCGATGGGCTCTCACGCTAGCTGCTTATGACTACTCCATCCGGCACCGGCCTGGCACCGAAAATTGCGCTGATGCGCTCAGCAGGCTTCCACTGGCCACCACTGAGGTGGCAGCGGAGCAAAGCGCTGAGATGGTCATGGCTGTCGATGCCTTTGACAGCGCAGGCTTCCCCCATCACAGCCCGCCAGATCCAAAATCTGGACAAACAGAGATTCCCTCCTATCTCTGATTAAGAAATGTGTCCTGACTGGGGATTGGGTGCCCGCACACAGAGCATGCCCTGAGGAGGTCAGACCGTTTCACAGGCGGATGGATGAGCTCTCCATCCAAGCTGACTGCCTACTGTGGGGCAGCCGGGTAGTCATGCCCCGGAGGGGCAGGGAGGCATTCATCAGGAAACTCCACAGTGAGCATCCAGGCATCGTTCTGATGAAGGCCATTGCCCGGTCACATGTTTGGTGGCCAGGAATTGATTCAGACCTGGAACACTGTGTTCGCAGGTGCACGACGTGTGCCCAGCTGGGTAATACCCCCAGGGAGGCCCCGCTCAGCCCGTGGCCCTGGCCCACCAGGCCATGGTCATGCATTCATATAGACTACGCGGGCCCGTTCATGGGAAAAATGTTTCTCATTGTTGTAGATGCGTACTCGAAATGGATCGAGTGCATCATTTTGAATTTGTGCACGACATCCACCACTGTGGAGAGTCTATGTGCGGTCTTTGCAACCTACGGCTTGCCGGACATCCTTGTTAGCGATAATGGCCCGTGTTTCACGAGCTACGAATTCTGGGAGTTCATGTCGGGCAATGGCATCAAACATGTCAGGACAGCACCGTTCAAGCCGGCCTCCAATGGCCAGGCGGAACGTGCGGTCCAAATCATCAAGCAAGGCACGCTCAGGATTCAAGGACCCTCCCTTCAATGCCGCCTATCGCGCTTCCTGCTGGCCTATAGGTCCCGACCGCACTCGCTCACGGGGGTCCCGCCCGCTGAGCTACTTATGAAACGAACACTCAAAGTTCGGTTGTCCCTCATTCACCCAGTCCTGACCGACATAGTTGAGGGCAAGCGCCAGTCCCAAAACGAATACCATGACCGAAATTCAAGGGGGAGATGTATAGAAGTAAATGATCCTGTATTTGTCCTTGGGGCCCAAATGGCTTGAGGGTACTGTAATAGTCAAAGAGGGGAACAGGGTCATCGTGGTTAAACTTAACAATGGGCAGATATGCCGTAAGCATCTGGACCAAATAAAAAAAAAGGTTCAGCATAGACACTGAGGAACCCGAGGAAGAGCATGGGATGGTGCTCACACCACTGCCAGTGAACGAGCAACAAGAACATTCAGCAGCATGCACAGTCCCGGCTGTCAGCCGGAATCACCACAGGTGACAGACACTCACGCCAAGGCTCAACAACCAGAGCCCCAACTGCAGCGCTCCACAAGGGAGCGTAGACCACCTGAAAGACTTAACCTATGATCCCAATAAGACTATAAGACTTTGGGGGGCGGGGGGGGGGGGGGGAGGTGATGTCATGTATGTAACCTCTTTGCAACACCACTGCAATACTGTATGTAACACCACTGCAATACTGTATATACTTAAGCAATGCACACCTTGACCACAGGGGGTGAACTTGTGGGAGACACTTCTTACCTGGCCATCCAGGTATATAAAGGGAGGTCCCACTTAGGGTCATCACTTCTTGGTCCTGTGAATAAAGGTTCAGGTCATAGAGTGACCTTGTGTCTGTGGACATGCACTCCAAGGTATCTTTGTTCGTCTATAATAAGGTAGAATTCTTTATTAAGATGGAGAGTGACACAGTTAATTCAGAGACTAGGGTCCTGAACTTAAGGAAAGGTAACTTCGATGGTATGAGACGTAAATTGGCTAGAATAGACTGGCGAATGATACTTAAAGGGTTGACAGTGGATAGGCAATGGCAAACATTTAAAGATCACATGGATGAACTTCAACAATTGTACACCCCTGTCTGGAGTAAAAATAAAACAAGGAAGGTGGCTCAACCGTGGCTAATAAGGGAAATTAAGGACAGTGTTAAATCCAAGGAAGAGGCATATAAATTGGCCAGAAAAAGCAGCAAACCTGAGGACTGGGAGAATGTTATAATTCAGCAGAGGAGGACAAAGAGTTTAATTAGGAGGGGGGAAATAGAGTATGAGAGGAAGCTTGCTGGAAACATAAAAACTGACTGCAAAAGCTTCTACAGATATGTGAAGAGAAAAAGATTAGTGAAGACAGTCAGATTCAGGTGAATTTATAATGGGGAACAAAGAAATGGCAAACCAGTTGAACAAATACTTTGGTTCTGTCTTCATGAAGGAAGACACAAATAATCTTCCGGAAATACTAGGGGACCAAGGGTCTAGTGAGAAGGAGTAACTGAAGGAAATCCTTATTAGTCAGGAAATTGTGTTAGGGAAATTGATGGGATTGAAGCCCGATAAATCCCCGGAGCCTGATAGTCTGCATCCCAGAGTACTTAAGGAAGTGGCCCTACAAATAGTGGATGCATTGGTGATCATTTTCCAACAGTCTATCGACTCTGGATCAGTTTGTATGGACTGGAGGGTAGCTAATGTAACACCATTTTTTGAGAAAGGAGGGAGAGAGAAAACGGGTAATTATAGACCGGTTAGCCTGACATCAGTAGTGGGGAAAATGTTGGAATCAATTATTAAAGATGAAATAGCAGCGCATTTGGAAAGCAGTGACAGGATCGGTCCAAGTCAGCATAGATTTATGAAAGGGAAATCATGCTAGACAAATCTTCCAAAATTTTTTAAGGATGAAACTGGTAGAGTGGACAAGGGCGAACCAGTGGATGTGGTGTATTTGGACTTTCAAAAGGCTTTTAACATAAGAGATTGGTGTGCAAAATTAAAGCACATGGTATTGGGGGTAATGTACTGACGTGGATAGAGAACTGGTTGGCAGACAGGAAGCAGAGAGTCGAGATAAATGGGTCCTTTTCAGAATGGCAGGCATTGACTAGTGGGGTGCCGCAGGGCTCAGTGCTGGGACCCCAGCTCTTTACTATATGCATTAATGATTTAGATGAAGGAATTGAGTGTAATATCTCCAAGTTTGCAGATGACACTCAGCTGCGTGGCGGTGTGAGCTGTGAGGAGGACGCTAAGAGGCTGCAGGGTGACTTGGACAGGTTAAGTGAGTGGGCAAACGCATGGCAGATGCAGTATAATGTGGATAAATATGAAGTTATCCATTTTGGGGGCAAAAACACGAAGGCAGAATATTATCTGAATAGCGGCAGATTAGGCAAAGGGGAGTTGCAATGAGACCTGGGTGTCATGGTACATCAGTCATTGAAAGTTGGCATGCAGGTACAGCAGGTGGTGAAGAAGGCAAATGGTATGTTGGCCTTCATAGCTAGGGGATTTGAGCATAGGAGCAGGGAGGTCTTACTGCAGTTGTACAGAGGCCCCACCTGGAATATTATGTTCAGTTTTGGTCTCCTAATCTGAGGAAGGATGTTCTTGCTATTGAGGGAGTGCAGCGAAGGTTCACCGGGATGGTGATTGCCGGGATGGCAGGACTGACATATGAGGAGAGACTGGATCGACTGGGCCTGTATTCACTGGAGTTTAGAAGGATGAGAGGGCATCTCATAGAAACATATAAAATTCTGATGGGACTGGACAGGTTAGATGCAGGAAGAATGTTCCCGATGTTGGGGAAGTCCAGAACCAGGGGACATAGTCTAAGGATAAGGGATAAGCCATTTAGCACTGAGATGAGGAGAAATTGTTTCACTCAGAGAGTTGTTAACCTGTGGAGTTCCCTACCGCAGAGAGTTGTTGATGCCAGTTCATTGGATATATTGACGAGAGAGTTACGGCTAAAGGGATCAAGGGGTATGGAGAGAAAGCAGGAAAGGGGTACTGCGGTGAATGATCAGCCATGATCTTATTGAATGATGGTGCAGGCTCAAAGGGCCGAATGGCCTACTCCTGCACCTATTTTCTATGTTTCTATGTTAAGCTGTCTTATGGCTTTTTCTACCTCGGTAACTAGTGCAGAGTAGCATTTGCTGAGGTCTGGAACACTTTATACTTGTTTGTCAAGTATTCAAAAAGGAGTTAGATGAGGTCCTTACTACTAGGGGGATCAAGGGGTATGGCGAGAAAGCAGGAATGGGGTACTGAAGTTGAATGGCGGTGCAGGCTAGAAGGGCCGAATGGCCTACTCCTGCACCTATTTTCTATGTTTCTATGTTTCTATGTCCACTGACCTACAGCATGTATGTGACACAGAGATACCGGGATTACTGATGACAAATATAATAATGTTAATGTAGTTTAGGGGTGATTCATTGCTGAAAAAACAGAATCTCAGTTTCCGTGCATAGCTTTCACTGCCAGAAAAGGATTGAGAAATAACCACATGTTGCATTTTAGAAGGCATTAATGGTATAAAAATGCCTTAAAGTGTCTATATGATTTCCTTAATAGATTGCTCGAGTTACCTGTATTCTTTTGGTGGATAATTTAAAGAACCATAATAGTTTTTTGATCTACACTTATGTAAATCATTAAAACATTTTCTCTTATGCAGTAGTTTTAATGTCAAAACTATGGACTATTTAAAAGCCTGGAATGGTATCACTTTCCTGGTCTCTTAATATTGTTGCCTAATTACTCACTTCAACTTTAATTGTGCACAAATGTGAGATTTAAATTACATTTCCAATTAAAAGGAATAGATCCAGGAATCATTTTCGTAGATTTTTCTTTAAAAGGAAGTAACACTGAAGACTATGGGATTGTGATTTTACCAGTAATAACCAACTCTGCATTTAGTGGGCATAACCAAACCTTTTGTACACACACCTTAAACCTCACTGGGATGCTGAATGTACAGAGGTGGATCAAAAAGTAGCAACCGCTCGCTATCAGGTTAAGGACCATGAATTGATCAGTTTCCCTTAGTTTCAAAAATAGCTAATTGAAAATTAATCACAGAGCTAAATCTGGACAAATTGGAAAACTGCCTTGTGTTTCACATTTTAATGACACTTAACTTCAGTTTTCAAGAAGTCGGCCGAATATCGCTGGGAAAAGGTGAGAGGCAGCTCACAGAACCCAATGGTGACTATTATAGGATCCTCATTAAACTGTTAAAAAAAATAAATGTATAAAAGAAACCCTTTGTCTTTCAAAATGTGGAATAATAGCTATGGCATTGTGAGGCCAGCCTTAACCCATTATTACTTGTGAGTTATGTGGTTAGCACAGTTTTCTATGACGCATTATCTGATGGGATAGAGTGGTAGTTGTTTGTTACACTGCACATGTGCCTGTTATTTCTTCATTGAAAATTGTTTGCTTTACAGCATATGTTTATCTGGTTTGGTTTTATTTAGATTCTCAGAGATTTGTCTTCACAGACAATGGAAACTTGTTGTTTGACAACATTTATGTAGTTGATTCTGGAAATTACACCTGCAACCTCACGTACACACTTGATCACAAACGACTATCAACACTGGTCAGATATACAGTCTATGGTAGGTTTCATACTTTCCCATAAATGTTGATATCCCTAATATATTAATGCTTTCCTCCTTATTCTACACCACACACTCACTGAGCTCAGTTTTAGTAAAATGCAGTTAGTTAGTAGTTTCTGGTGCTTGAGCAAAAAATTGATTTTATTACTGTCATCTTATGCTGTGCTTGGAAACTGGAGGGTGTATGGCAGGCTGAATTGCTTCTGGAGACCCATGTAGTGATTATAATAACTGCTTCTTAAGAACAATGTAAATCCTTTCAGGTCATGGAATCTATTATATATTAAAAGTCTTACATCTGCATGTATTTTCTGTTGTATAACACTTACTTCCAGTAACACTTTCCATCACATCTTTTCTATCGCTGTAACACCTGTGTCCCGTCATTTATACTCTTCTTCTATTGATTTTATTTACCTAAGATTGAGTTCTGCATACTTGGTCTCCAAGGTAGGTGACACTGTTGCCTATTTACCTTTGAGACCAAGAAGTTGAGGATAATATTAAAAGAAGAAACTTATAGGGGAAGGAATTTGCATCGTTTGCATCTCCCATTAGCGCCCCTGGGCACAAACGATTTCTCGCCCTGGGCGCAGAGCCACTACGCCTACCACGAAATTCCGCAAACCGGCAACACCCCGCTCCTGCCGGTAGCGCCCAGGCTGCTGCGCTGGCGATGATCACGTCATTGACGTGCGCAGCGACGCGTTTTCGCCCCGGAGCGGAAATTCCGTAGCTCCCCATGAGACTGCCATGGGTGATGTTCACGCCAGGAAGGTGCGTGGTGCCATTTTGTTTCCGCAGCCTTTCATTGACAATTTTGTGGGGTCCAGCCTACCATGTTTCAGCCTAGCACTCCACTTCAATGCCAGGCTGCTGCCACGGCACGCTCTCCCCGGTGGAGTGATGGCCCCTCGCCCCATTGCAGAGCTCACAGCATGCCCTCCCCTTTAACGGAAGGGGAGGGCTCTGTGCTCCCACCAGCGCTCTGCGTAGTGCTGCAAAATTCCCATGCGTAGCAGCCTGGTCCTGCACCCGAGAGGAAGTGGAGCGTTCAACATTGCACTCCACTGCCTCTCGGGGCCGGTAACCCCAATTTCCCGATCGAATTTCGGCCCCATAATCTTGCGGAAAATAGTAGTGCCTGAGGATTGGGAGGGCTTTAGAAACCAGTAAAGAATGACTAAAAAACTGATAAAAAGGGAGAAAAAAGAATATGAGAGTAAACTAGCAAGACATATAAAAACAGATTGTAAGAGCCTCTACTGGATGTAAAAAGTAAGCATTGGTCCCTTAGAGGCTGAGACAGGAGAAATTATAATGGGGAATAAGGAAATGGCAGAAACTTTAAACAAATGTTTTGCATTTGTCTTCACAGTAGAAGACACAAAATGCATACCAAAATAGTGGGAAACCAAGGGGCTAATGAGAATGAGGAACTTAAAGTAATTAAGATCAGTAGAGAAAAAGTACTTGATAGAGAGGGGGTAAAAAAGGAGGGGTTGTCGCAGTATTAATTAAAGAAACAATTACAGCTGTGAGAAGGGATGATATGTGAGAGGGGTCATCAAATGAGGACATATGGGTTGAATTGAAGAACAAAAAAGGGAGTGTACTATAGACCCCCAAACAATCAGAGAGCGATAGAAGAACAAATATGTGGGCAAATTGCTGCGAAGTGCAAAAACTATAGGGCTGTAATAGTGGGGGATTTCAACTACTCTAATATTAACTGGGGAGAAAACAGTGTGAATGGTACAGAGGGTGCGGAATTCCTAAAATGCATTCAGGAGAACTTCTTTAACCAGTATGTAACAAGCCCAACAAGGGAGGGTGTGGTTCTTGACTTGGTTTTGGGGAATGAAGAGGTGCAGGTGGAAGGGGAGTCAGTGGGAGAGCATTTTGGTGCTGGTGATCATAATTCAGTAAGATTTAGGGTAGTTATGGAAAAGGACAAAGGTGGACCAGAAAAAAAAGTTCAGTTGGGGTAAAGCCAGTTTTGCTGAGCTGAGATGGAATTTGGCCAAAGTGGACTGGAAACGGCGACGTGATAGTAATCAATGTCAAAGCAGTGGGAGGCATTCAAGGAGGAGATCCTGAGGGTACAGAGAAAGTATGTTTCCTTAAAAAAAACAGGGTGGGGCTAACAAATCTAGATCTTCATTTGGAAAGACATTGATTAATCAAGGACAGTCAGCATGGATTTGTTAAGAGAAGGTCATGTCTGACTAACTTGATTGAATTTTTCGAGGAGTTAACCAGGAAGGTCGATGAGGGCAGTGTGTATGATGTAATATATATGGATTTTAGCAAAGCTTTTGATAAGGTCCATTATGACATACTGGTCAAGAAAGTAAAAGCCCATGTGTTCCAGGGCAAAGTGGCAGATTGGATCCAAAATTGGCTCTGAGGCAGGAAGCAAAGGGTAATGGTTGATTGGTTGTTTTTGTGACTGGAAGGCTGCATCCAGTGGGTTTCCGCAGGGCTCAGTGCTGGGTCCCTTGCTTTTTGTGGTATATATCAATGACTTTGACTTGAATGTTGGGCATATGATTAAGAAGTTTGCGGATGACAGTAAAATAGGCTGTGTGGTTGATAATGAGGAAGAAAGCTGCGGACTGCAGGAAGATATCAATGTACTGGTCAGGTGGCTGAAACAATGGCAAATGGAATTCAATCCGGATAAGTGTGAGGTAATGCATTTGGGGAGGTCTAACAAGACAAGGGAATACACATTAAATGGTATGACACTGAAAAGTGTAGAGGAACAAAGGGATCTTGGAGTGCAGGTGCACAGATCTCTAAAGGTAGCAGGCCAGGTAGATAATGTGATTAAGAAGGCATATGGAATATTTGCCTTTATTAGTCGAGGCATGGAATACAAGAGCAAGGAGGTTATGCTTGAACTGTATAAAACAATGGTTAGGCCACAGATGGAGTACTGTGTGCAGTTCTGGTCACCACATTACAGGAAAGATGTGATTGCACTGGAAAGGGTGCAGAGGAGATTTACAAGAATGTTGCTTAGACTGGAGAATTTTGGCTATGAGGAAAGATTGGAGATGCTGGGTCTGTTTTCTTTGAGGTATATAAAATTATGAGGGGCCTGGATAGAGTGGATAGGAAGGACCTGTTTCCCTTGGCAGAGGGGACATAGATTTAAAGTAATTGGGGGGAGGTTTAGGGGAGACGTGAGGCAAAATGTTTTCACCCAGAAGGTAGTGGGGGTCTGGACCTCACTGCCTGAAAGAGTGGTAAAGGCAGAAACCCTCACCACATTTTAAAAATATTGGATGTGCACTTAAAGTGCCGTAACCTACAGGGCTACGGACCAAGAGCTGGAAAGTGGGATTAGGCTGGATAGCTCTTGGGAGGCCGGCGCGAACACGATGGGTTGAAATGGCCGCCTTCCGTGCTGTAAATTTCTATGTTTCTATGTAATGGGACTAAGGGCCCAAGTTTCGGCCTCAGTTGCTCCTGATTTTTTGGAGCAACTGATGTAGAACGGAGTATCTTAGAAATTCAAATTCTCGGCATTTAGTTTGCTCCAGTTCTAGTCAGTTGGAACAGTTTCACTTTGGAACAGAATTTCTTTTCAAAAGGGGGCGTGTCCGGCCACTTACGCCTGTTTTCAAAGTTTCGGCAGTGAAAACTTACTCCATGCTAACTTAGAATGGAGTAAGTGAAGATTTTTGTACGTTCGAAAAAACCTTGTCTACACTTTAGAAAATCAGGCGTGGGTTACAAATTAGGCGTAGGGAATGGGGAGGGGGGTTTAAAGGGAAGTTTACAAACATTAAACACTTCAGTTTTATAAATCAAGAGCCATCATCAATAATAAATGATAAATACATCAATAAATCAACCAATAAATCAATCAAAAAAAATTAATAAAAAATATATATTTTTTTTAAATCAATAAATAAAACATTTTCGACTTACCGACTACAGCACCGGGAGTCCTTCAACAGCATGCTGGGACAGTCCCCCCAGTGTGTCTCTGTCAGTGTCTCTATCTGTCTGTCTGTGTCTGTGTCTCTCACTCTCTGTCTGTCAGTGTCTGTGTTTCTGACAGCGAGGGGAGGGGGAGAAGCGGGGTGGGAGGGGGAGAAGGGATGTGGGAGGGGGAGAAGGGGGAAGGAGACGGGGAGAAGGAGAGAGGATGTAGAGAGGGAGGGAAGGAGAGAGGATGGAGGGAGGGAGAGAGGAGGGCAGGAGAGAGGAGGGAGGGCGGGAGAGAGGAGGGAGGGAGGGAGAAGGGAAGGAGAGAGGGCGGGAGGGAGAGAAGGAGGCTGAACGGCCGGGCCCAAGACCTCGGGCTAGATTTACAGGTAGGTGGCGTCGGGTCTCGGGGGGGGGGGGGGGGAAGAGAGAGTCGCGGAGGTCCGGTGGGGGGGGGAGGTGGTGAGAGAGAGTCGCAGAGGGTGGGGGGGTGTGAGCGAGTCACGGAGGTCCGGAGGGGAAGGGGGTGAGAGAGAGTCGCGGAGGTCGGGTCACAGGGGCGGGCGGGGGGAGCGGAAGTCGGGTCGGGAGGAAACAGGAGCTGGGCATGGGAGGAGCCTTATTCACGCAGCCCCAGTGAGGCCATTCGGCCAGGGCTAGGGGCTGCGTGCTTCGGGCCCCTCCCACACAGTTTTGGGCGCCTGGAGCTACTGCACATGCGCGCCCACTGTAGCGCGCATGTGCAGAGGTCCCGGCACTGTTTTCGGCTCAGTGACCTGGCTCCGCCCCCAACAGCTCGTGCTGCGCTGCGCCCGACTGCAGAAGACCTGCAGAGAGCTGGAGAATCTGTAAGTTTTTTTTAGGCGCACTTTCTGGCGCGAAAAGCGGGCGTCCAGGTCCGGGCTGCGCCTTTTTAGGCACGTCCCAAAACTTGGGCCCTAAAAGTCAATAAATTCCCTGGACCTGATGACCTACATCCTAGGGTTGTAAAAGAGGTGTCTGCAGAGATAGTGGATACATTAGTTGTCGTCTTCCAAAATTCCCTAGATTCTAGAATGGTCCCAGCATATTGGAAGATAGCAAATTTAACCCTGCTATTCAGGAAAGGAGGGAGAGAGAAAATACTGAAATCCATTATTAAAGAAGTGGTAACAGGGCATTTAGAAAATCATAATATGATTAGGCAGAGTCAACATGGTTTTATGAAAGGGAAATAGTGTTTAACAAATGTATTTTTCAAGCAATCAATATTCAAGGCTTAGCTAGCTAGATTTTTGAACCCTGGGGTAATCAAGGGATAAGATCCACCATGATCTTAATGAATGGTGGAGCAGGCTCGAGGGACCATATGGTCTACTCGTACTTCTAATTCTTATATTCTTATGTTCTTAATAGAGTTTTTTTAGGATGTAACTAACATGGTAGATAAAGGGAAACCAGTAGTATAGCATAGAATGGTTACAGCACGGAAGGAGATCATTCGACCTGTCGGTGAGGTGCCACATAAAAGGTTGTTACGCAAGATAAGGGTGCACGGGGTTGGGGGTAATATATTAGCATGGATAGAGGATTGGTTAACGGGCAGAAAGCAGAAAGTAGGGATAAATTAGTCATTTTTTCAGATTGGCTGGCTGTAACTAGTGGGGTGCCACAAGGATCAGTGCTTGGGCCTCAGCTATTTACAATTTATATTAATGACTTGGATGAAGGGACCGAGTGTAAAGTACCCAAGTTTGCTGACGATACAGAGCTAGGTGATAAAGTAAGCTGTGAGGAGGACACAAAGCCTGCAAAGGGATATAGACAGTTTAAGTGAGTGGCCAATAAGGTGGCAGATGGAGTATACTGTGGGTAAATGTGAGGTTATTCACGATGGGAGGAAGAATAGAGAAACAGAATTTTTTTTTAATGGTAAGTAACTATTAAATGTTGGTGTTCAGAGAGATTTAGGTGTCCTCGTACAGAAATCAGAGAAAGTTAGCATGCAGGTGCAGCAAGCAATTAGGAAGACAACTGTTGGCCTTTATTGCAAGGGGGTTGGAGTACAAGAGTAAAGTAGTCTTTCTGCAATTGTACAAGGCCTTGGTGAGACCATACCTGGAGGACTGTGCACAATTTTGGTCTCATTATCTGAGGAAGGATATACTCACCTTAGAGACGGTGCAATGAAGATTCACTAGATTGATTCCTGGGATGAGAGGGTTATCCTTTGAGGAGAGATTGAGTAGATTGGGCTTATACTCTCTGGAGTTTAGAAGAATGAGAGGTGACCTCAAAAAAAATATAAGATTCTGAGGGGGATTGACAGGGAAGATGCTGAGAGGTTGCTTCCCCTGGTTGGAGAATCTAGATCTGGGGGGCATAGTCTCAGGATAAGGGGTCGGCCATTTAAGACTGAGATGAGGAGGAATTTTTTCACTCAGAGGGCTGTGAATCTTTGGAATTCTCTACCCCAAAAGGCTATGGATGCTGAATTGTTAAGTATATTCAAGGCTGAGACACATACATTTTTGGACTCTAAGGCAATCAAGGGATATGGAGATCGGGCAGGAAAGTGTTGAGGTTAAAGATCAGCCATATTCTTATTAAATGGCAGAGCAGCTTGAGGGGTCATATGGCCTATTCCTACTTCTAATTCTCATGTTCTTATGAGGCCTCCCAGTTATATCCCTGGTCTAGATAGCCAGTGTTCAAGCCATCCAGTAAGTAGTTTTTTAATTTGAAGATATTTTAAAAATAATTTACAGGTTCTTCCTGCCACGGAGTCCCAATCATTGCAGTTATTGCTGGCACCACCACCTGCTCCTGTCACCATCTGCCATTTCTTGCCACCTGCTTCCTCCCGACCTCCCAAGCAGCCTGCACCCTCCAGGGTTGGGGATCGCCCCACCCCCCCCCCCGATCACAAATCCCCCTTGGGTACAGGGAGCGGATCCTCGGATCCCTCCTGAGGATCATCCTCTTCCCTCCCCCACCCCCGGCCAGGGCAGGGGCAGGAATTGGACCCCCTCTCGGATTGGCCCCCTCTCAGGGATCCATCTCACCCCCCTGGATTGGGAATCGGACCCCCTCTCAGGCTTACACCCCAAGGGCTTGGATTCTACCCGGGCTTGGAGCCCCCACCCACCTCACCTGGACCCAGCACTTACCTGTTGCTGTGGTGTTGCTGTCTGAGTTCCCCACCCAACTGGAAGCCAGCCTGTCAATTAGGCTGACTTCCAGGGGAGGTGCGGTGGGTGTACCTACCCATTACGGGGAATACTGCCGTCTACTGGGTCCTGGCGTTGTGTTGAAAGAGCCATGAGTCAGGCTCACACAGTGGTCTTAGCTGCGATTACTTATTAAGGATCATGAAGGGAATGCACCTCCACTCTTTAGCTATCTATGTAATCTTTTAAAGAATTCAGTATTATAGAGCCCAGAAGTATCTCTAGCTCAGTGTTTGTCAGACAAATATCTTAATGGTCCCATTGTCATAACCCATTCCCTTATGTTCCATCTCACTGGCTGCAGTGAAAATGCTTGTCATTTTACTGAGTGCAGTTGAAGCACTTGCATTCACTTTCATTCTGCCCTTAGCTATTTTTGTCAATAAAATGACATTTTTAACACATGGCTCAGCTGAACTTAGCTATGCTGAATATTTCTGAAAATTCAATCCAATATATTAATCACATTCTGGACACATTTTAACTCAAACCTACAAAGGGAAGGAATTGATCCAATGTCAAACATAAAGGTGTCTCTTTCCAACTGTTGTTTAGTGAGTGTTTTGCATTCTATTTTTGCTCATGAATTGACCTGCCTGTAAAGGTGTCAAATGTATTTGTGTATAATATATTTATATATTTATAATATTTATTTATATATATATATATATATATATATAATTATATAGATAGTTACCAGTGTTTCCCAGTAGTTTTTATACTGATGCCTGGCTACTGCTCTTTCGGGATTGGGAGAAATGGATCAAATAGTGACGAAGGGCAGTATGGTCCTGGTTTCTATCCATTGACCAAGTCTGTGCTGGCTTGGGAGATTGTTTTCCTTTGTGGATGTGTGTAAGCTGCATGCTGTTCCTGTACCATTTGTCCTCTGGTAAGTATGTGGCTCTGTACTGATTGTGTCGGTGTTAATAGATGTTTCTCAATGCCACAGTGTGTCTGTTGGTGTGGCTGGCCCCTGAGGTTGTGCACATGAATGTACATGTGTCACACAATAGACTGCTGACACTCTGCAGGATCTCATATGAAGACTACCACTTGGACAAGGTACTGAGGGTAACTTTACCCTGGTATGAGTCAGCACCTTCTAAAGAGGGGTGAGAAAATTGGAAAAAAAAGTTTGCTAAATGCTTTCTTCCCTGTAAAGTGTGCTCCATTAATATATCTTTATAATAACAGTTCTTAACTGTTCAGTCTGTATCTGAAATGTTTTCTTCTGTTTGTTAAGTTTGTTTTTCTCCTTTCTAATTCAATTTTAATTTTCTCCTAAATCGTATTCCTCCAAAAATATCTGTCGAACCATACTACAGCAGAGAAAATGATTGAAGAAACATCTGTCAAGTCTTAGCCTGCAACTTGATTTAAGGAACCATTGCCCACACTATTTTGCCTATGCCCCACTCCTGGGTTTAACTTTCTTGTTATTTAATTTTCTTTGTTTTGTAAATCCGTGCACCTCCCCAACACTTAGACCCCCCCCACCCACACAATCCAAGCCTTACAGTCAGCACCATGCTCACCCTAGGCATCGTCATGGGCCCCCACGCTCCTCTGCCCACATTCCCCACACAGCCTCCTCAGCCTGTGGGTAGCATCACTGGTACATTTTAAAAAGAAAGAAAAACTCAAAAAGTCAATGGCGTTCCAGGGTAAAAATTTCTAATGTTACTTAGAGCAATGTTAATCTTTGTTAGTATGCATCTTCTATCTATTTGCTTATTTTAATTTAGTTTGTTCCATGATCAGTCAAGTTGTAATCTTGTAACACGTTTATTGTTGCTCATTTGTTTTTAAGTATATCACAACCCAAAAAAAAGTGTCCGCCTGGAAGCAGATTTCTACACAACTAAATGCAACAATAATGAGATCACCAAGTTTGAGAAACATTTGCAGAAACAGTTGGAAGATGCTGTCCAGGATTTGCAGTGTGAGGTGCACCACTGGAATTCAGCCTGCCACAGTATCAAATCCTCAAAGACACCACTTAGTCATATGTTTAATTTCCAATTTATTGGTATGTAAAGTTTATTTCAAATCAATATTACCTATAAGTTTTATAAGATTGAAAGTAATATCAGTGAACTAGATAAATATATATTTTTATTGTAATAGAAGTCAGTTTTTTTTCTCCTCCAATTTTACCTTTTTTCTTTCCCTTGTCTCCATTCCTAAAGGTGATGTTTGATGTTATGGTATAGTTCCACAAACATTAGCATTGGGATGGACAGCTGCTGGTTCCTCAATCAAATAGCAACCACCGCTGTGATCCTAGAAGTTGAACATTGGCAAGCATTTCAACTGCAGGGCTGAACAGTTGTTTTTGTTTACATTCTACATCGACACCCAACATCCATTAGGGGCCCATAGAAAGATGGTAGCAGGAACTAATGACCAAATTGGATTGGAATTGCTAATACACTATATGCAGAGTTTATATGGAAGGAAGCAACAAAGCTACTGTGATGGTTAGGTCTGCAAGTCTAACCTGACCACCATAGTAGCTTTGTTGCTGCAGTACTGCCCTATTTATACCACATTTCTTTGTTTTACTTTTTGGTTCAGAGTCAAATTTTAGTTATGAGTTTGAACATTTTTTGAGAATTTATTCTGCAATTATTCATTTAGGGTGAAGAGGGCAATTGCATTAAGCAAATCAGTGATTGTGCAGTGCCAGTAAAATGTTGGCTTAGTGAGGCTGAATTCCAGCAGTAGGTCAACTTCATGGAGAATGGACCAGTTTCTTAATTTGATATTCAAGTAGCATGAGATCTGGACTGGAAGGAGTATCCAGGGCCTGCCCCTCTACAGTTGCTGGTAGAGTGCCACTATCATAGAGTTGAAGAGCAATTTAGAAATCATCAAATACGGGAATAGTTTCCACTTTTTATTTATGTTTAAAATATTTCTATTTCTTCAATAAATAGGCTCTTTTGTTTTTTTTATGTGAGGTTTGTAATTTCAGAGATTGAGTTTGGTGTTTGCTGTGTGTTTGTAAACCCAGAAGAGGAAAAGATACCTTGTAGACTTGTGCCATAGCTATTGAAAAAAGATGTGGTACTAAACTGCTCCACGGATCAAAACTATGCTAGAAATTGAATGGATGAAAAGTCAAACTGCAAAATAAAAAATGTAAAATGCTGGAAAGACACAGCAGAGTTAATTTTCTCATTAGTAATGGCTATTTTTTTAAGCTGAACTGATTGGAAAACATAGCAAAGATCCATCACAGTGAATCTCTACCAATTTTCACTCTAATATTGAAATCTTAATCTCAGTGGTTCCAGAAAGCTCCCACCAGCTTGTGGCAGATTTATGTAAATTAAGCTGAAATAATGTCCTTGTCATCATCCCCATTATTTTTTTATATTTTTACTAGTATAGCGCAGTTTGCATTATCTGTCTGTATAAAATGGGCTCCAAGATTGCTAGGGACATAGCTGTACATAGATGTTTATTTAAAGAGCTCAGTCAATAGGTACAATAAACTTGGAGAGAGGGTATTCTTTTTCCCTGTTAGCATTTAAGTTTTCAGGAGTCTTTGTGGCAATTGTTGTACAGCTATCTTTCATTTAACAAAGGCTCCAATAGGGTCACAATGGGTTTCTCATGGGAATTTCCTGTATGTGTGCATCTTGGAGGAAGAAAGGAAGGGTCAATGGAGGAATGCGAGGCAGGACAATCTACACCAGAAGTGCTCTGCCCCACCAGCTGGTATTCCCATATCAGACTCTACAGATAGAGGTACAAATACTTGCCTTTTTCAACAGAACAGTGTCTGTGGAGGCTAAGATTTACAAGAGATTCTGCGATATGTGGTATTGTTTCAAGCCAAGCAGAGCCTGAAATGTTATGCTTCAGAATCATTTCAGACTTTGGCTTAAGTTACTGGTTTTTCATTCAATCAGCTGCCCATAGATGTGTTAACCAAATTACTGTGCTTTGTTTTCTCAAGCAGGTCATTCAATCTTCCTTACGGACAACCAAAAGTAGTATGAGAGGGATATGCAATTTTATAGTATGAAAGGATTCTTGCAGGTCCAGGAACTTATAGGTTGCACTCATGTGGCCTTATGTGCTCATGAACTACATGAATCCGAGTTAGTTTGTTTGCAAGTGCAGCAGGTAATCAGGAAGGCGAATGGAATGTTGGCCTTCATTGCGAGAGGGATGGAGTACAAAAGCAGGGAGGTCCTGCTGCAACTGTATAGGGTATTGGTAAGGCCGCACCTGGAGTACTGCGTGCAGTTTTGGTAACCTTACTTAAGGAAGGATATACTAGCTTTGGAGGGGGTACAGAGACGATTCACGAGGCTGATTCAGGAGATGAGGGGGTTACCTTATGATGATAGATTGAGTAGACTGGGTCTTTACTCATTGGAGTTCGGAAGGATGAGGGGTGATCGTATAGAAACATTTAAAATAATGAAAGGGATAGACAAGATAGAGGCGGAGAGGTTGTTTCCACTGGTCGGGGAGACTAGAACTAGGGGGCACAGCCTCAAAATACGGGGGATTTGAGTTGAGAAGGAACCGAGTTGAGAAGGAATTTCTTCTCCCAGAGGGTTGTGAATCTGTGGAATTATCTGCCCAAGGAAGCAGTTGAGGCTAGCTCATTGAATGTATTCAAGTCACAGATAGATAGATTTTTAACCAATAAGGAAATTAAGGGTTATGGGGAGCGGGCGGGTAAGTGGAGCTGAGTCCACAGCCAGATCAGCCATGATCTTGTTGAATGGCGGAGCAGGCTCGAGGAGCTAGATGGCCTACTCCTGTTCCTAATTCTTATGTTCTTATGTTCTTATGAATGTATTTCACCATTTCAAAGTTCAGCTTGTTTGAACCAATTTCCTTTGCCCTATCATTGGTGGCCATGCCTTTAGCAGTCTAGACCCTAAGCTCTGCAATCCCTCCCTAAACCTTTCAACCTCTCTACCTCCCTCTCTTCCTTTAAATCCTCCCTCTTTCACCTGTCCTAATATCTTCTTATGTGGCTCGGTGTGAAATTTTGTCTGATAATGCTCCTGTGAAGTGCCTAGGGACGTTTTACTATGATAAAGGCACTATATACTTGCAGGTTGTTGTCATTGTTGTTGTACATGAATGCTTTCTTCCCAGGCAGTTCTGAAGATACCTTCATTTTAATGCAGTCCACCATTCCATCTATATTAACACATAAATGCAAGTCTCAGGGTGCTTCTGGATGATCAAGTATACCCTTTGCAGCCATGAATCATGATAATTGCTGTATCCCAGGGCACCAGCTAAACACAGGTATCATGAAGTGCTGACATCCACCAGAGTAATCAGTGAACACACCGTTGGCATGTTGAACCAGCACTTCAGGTGCTCGAATAAACATGGGAGTGTTCTGGCACCAAGCTAAAATATCAATAATTCATGTGCTGTACGTTGCACAACTTCACCCTGAAAAGAGGCTTCACTATAGAGATCAAGAGATTACAGAGAGGAGCAGGGGGAGCCTGATATGGCTGCAGAAGAGAACATAATGTTAAAGCCCGATCAGAAAATCTACTTTATACCCGTCCAGCAGCATCTGAACGAGAAATGACATTTCTTGAGATCTGGTATAGGGAGGTAGGAAAGCCTTTATGTAAGTATGACTAAAACAAAGAGGGGACGAATATAGACACAAAAAGTTTTTTGAATGACTAATTTCTAAGTCAGCATTATAATCTAAATTCACAGTGTGGTGCACTTTGCTACTTGCTTTGGGTAAGATGCACAGTGAAGCATGACATGCGCACTGTTCTTCTAACTGATAGTGCTGAAATAATTGGAAGGAATTGGCAACGGTTGAGGTGACCTGTAGAAGTGATTCATACATAAACCCAATAGAATTCAGCTTCATAGAAGAAGGAAAGTGATATTCAGTTTCCACATTGTGAATTGGTTGTTTTCTTGTACTTTATATAATAAACCACTGTTAGTAAGCTTTTTAAATCTAATATCAATTGCATGACAGGGCAATATTTTACAAGGCTCATGTTACCTGCGGGGCTTTTCACACAGCTTGCAGCTTATCGGAAAATCACAGGCAGTACAGATAGTGTGGAATCTTGTGTCAGTTTAGTTCGATGATAGTATTCTTTCCCCTTTGAGTCTGAATGAAGTGTGTTCAGGCTCCACTTAAACACACAAAATAAGATAAAGTAATGCAATGCTGAGGTTGTATTGTTGGAGGTGCCATGTTTCAGATGAGACATTGAACTAAGGCCCCTTCTGCCTGTTCAGATAGACGTAAAAGATCCCAAGGTATCAAGAAGAAAATCAAGGAGCTCTTCCAGTGTACTCACCAAATGATACAAGATTCCTACATTATTATATATACCAGACGGTTTGTCCTCCATTTTCCCCCTCGATTCATCCCTCGCCTTCATTTGCTGACTTCCCTGACATAGCTGAGATTGGAACTCATTGTGAGGGGAATAATGCGAAGAACTTGCAACCCCCCAATTAGGTCAGTGTTCTTACATGAATGGTGTAAATGGCATTTGAGTGTCCTGTTTATGGTGAAGCACTGTATCTCTGTGACAGAAAGTGAAACTATTCAATTAGAAAAACTGTCTTTCCTTTTACAGTGTTTCCATTTGCACTTGGTTGGGCAGATCAATGTAATGATTCACAGTGTGACCAACAGTCCGAAGAACGTGTCAAAAAGGTAATATTGTGTATCGGCTGTATTACCATGGAAGCTTTTAGCATGTAGTACATGCTTATAATTAGAATTACATAATTTACCATAGTAATCCAATTATTTATTATTTAATTAATAAATACCAGAGGGCTAAAAATGTGAAATGTCTCACTGTAGAGTTTTTATTAAATTGAGGTTTTTCACCATACTAATCTTGCTGGATATAATCTTGCACCTACACAAGTGTAAAAATAGTAGGCACCATTGTTGGATTTAACAGGACAGTATTTCAAGCAAGTGTCACATCCATTCTAAACAAATTATTTAAGGATGCATCTATTTGTACTAAATGAAATGCAACCATTTCTCTGATTGGCTCTCCAGACCTTCTGCTGCTTGATCCCCTTGGAGAATAAGCCACACCCTGAAGTTCCTCTGGAATGTGAAACTGGAACCGCCCAGCCCAAGTTCTGAGTGAATTTCCAATTTGTAATTCGATCCATTTTGACTTCAGAAGCCACAAAGGATAGATCTCCCCAAAAGCAACCAAGTTCTAGCCAAAGTCCCTTACCCCAGCGCAAGTGCATCACTCCCCCAGCTGAAGACTCTTACCCCAGCACGAGTGCTGCCTCCTACAGCCGAAGTCCATTATCCCAACGGAAATGCATCCCTCCGCCAGCTGAAGACCCTTACCCCAGCAATCCCTCCACCAGCTGAAGATCCTTAACCCCCCCCCCTCCCCCCCCACATAGATGGGGCATTGTGTGTGGATTGTTAACATGTTTATTGGGTATGAAGTGAATAGTGACAGTGTCGTGACTTCTGGATTTCATCCACCCCAACGATGTCCCTTGTAACACGTGCACCAAGCTGGCACGCACCAGGAAGTAGGAAGAACGTGATCCATCTTCTCTGAGTTCCCTCTCTTCCCTCTGATTTCCCCTCCCCCCCCACCATTGTGTGTCACTCCCTGCCCCTCCCTGCCCACCCCTCTCTCTGCCCTCTCCAAGCTCTTTCTCTCCCCCACCCAAGAACTCTCTCTCTCTGCACCCCCTCACCCCCACAAGCTCTCTCTCCCCACTTTTCGCTCTCCCCACTTCTCGCTCTCTCCACCTGCCTCTCTCTCCCCCCACCGCCCGCTCTCCCCGGTGCTGCAGGAGTGTCGGGGCCCGCTCGGGGCTATGGGAGACTCAGGGCCTGGGGAGGCCCGATGCTGGATGGATCGAAGGCAACGTGGTGTTGGACGCATGCGCAGTAAAGGATTAGTGGGAATTGCACTGCGGGGAGCGGAGTCGGTGATATTTGTCCTAACTCTCGCTTCTGCGCAGAAGGGAGACATGGTACAAATAGTTACTGTGATTATTTAAAGCACAAATGCAGGAAATCTGGAGCAGGAAAGATTCAAACTTCGAAAAGCTCACCTAAGGCCTAGAGTGGCTAAACAAGAGGATCAGAAGACAAAGAAAATAAATGAAAGATAAACTAGAAGAGATAATTTTCCAACTTTGTGCTTCTGGCAGGAAGTCATTTCCTGCTGAGTACTCGTATTCCGATTTGGATTGTATATGACTTTCCAGGCATTTAAATTCAGAAAAGTGTGCACTTTTCTGTGCAAATTTTTAAAACATACTCTGAATGAGCAAGACTCCCCATTAGAAGTGCAGCCAGAAAATTACCCACTATTATAGAAGACAAAAGAAAGAAAGGTGAAAAAATTAGATCAGAAGGAAATTAAAATAAAAATTAACAAAAAGCAGTTTCCAACTAATTTCTCACCAGCTACCTTAATTTTTTGAATAATTAACTGAAAAATATATATAAAAACTAACCCTAGTTTTTTCACACATCATTGTTATGATACATGCTTCCAACAATTTTAACTTGTGTTCACAGCAGAAAGGCAGTTCTGTAAAAGACATTGGAAATTTGGGTTCACAAAGTCTTTTCTGACCGTTAATTTAAAAGGCTGGAATATATGGAATATAATGTGGAGAAATGCAAAATTATCCACTTTGGTAGAAAAAATAGAAAAGCAGAGTATTTTTTAAATGGTGAGAAATTGGGACATGTTGGTATTCAGAGTGACCTGGATGTCCTTGTACATGAATCACTGAAAGTTAACATGCATGTATGTACAGCAAGCAATCAGGAAAACAAATAGTATGTTAGCCTTTATTGCAAGAGGATTGGAGTAGAAGAGTAAGGAAGTCTTGCTACAATTGTACAAGGCTTTGGTGAGATCACACCTGGACTACTGTGTTTTGGGCTCCTTACCTAAGCAAGGATATACTTGCCTTAGAGGGGGTGCAACAAAGCAACAAAAGCAAAATATTATTTAAATGGAGAGAGACTACAGAATTCTGCAGTACAGAGGGATCTGGGTGTCCTCATATATGAAACACAAAAAGTCTAAGGATAAGGGGTAAGCCATTTAGGACCGAGATGCGGAGGAACTTCTTCACCCAGAGAGTGGTGAACCTGTGGAATTCTCTACCACAGAAAGTTGTTGAGGCCAATTCACTAAATATATTCAAAAAGGAGTTAGATGAGGTCCTTACTGCTAGGGGGATCAAGGGGTATGGCGAGAAAGCAGGAATGGGGTACTGAAGTTGAATGTTCAGCCATGAACTCATTGAATGGCGGTGCAGGCTAGAAGGGCTGAATGGCCTACTCCTGCACCTATTTTCTATGTTTCTATGTTTAGTATGCAGGTACAGCAAGCAATTAGGAAGGCAAATGGAATGCTGGCCTTTATTGCAAGGGGGATGGACTATAAAAGTAGGGAAGTCTTGCTACAACTGTACAGGGCATTGGTAAGACCACACCTAGAGTACCATGTACAGTTTTGATCTCCTTATTTAAGGAGGGATATTCTTGCATTGGGGGCAGTTCAGAGAAGGTTTATTTGGTTGATTCCTGGGATGAAGGGGTTGTCTTATGAAGAAAAGTTGAGCCTGCATTCATTGAAGTTTAGAAGAATGAGAAGAATTGAAACATATAAGATTCTGAGGGGGCTTGACAGGCCAGATGCTGAGAGAATGTTTCCCTTCGTGGGGGAATCTAGAACTAGGGGGCATAGTTTCAGAATAAGGGGTCGCCCATTTAAGACGGAGATGAGGAGGAATTTCTTCTCTCAGAGGTTCGTGAATCTTTGGAATTCTCTACCCCAGAGAGCTGTGGAAGCTGAGTCATTGAATATATTCAAGGCTGAGATAGACAGATTCTTGAACTATAGGGGAATAAAGGAGTATTGAGAACAGGCAGGAAAGTGGAGTTGAGGCCAAGATTAGATCATCTTATCGAATGGCAGAGCAAGCTCGAGGGGCCGTATGACCTACTTCTGCTCCTATTTCTTGAATTCTTATGGTTCACTAGATTGATTCCTGGGATTAGGGGGCTGTCCTATGAGGAGAGATTGAGTAGAATGGCCTTATATTCTCTGGAGTTGAGAAGATCTAATTGAAACGTATAAAATTCACAGAGCTTGACAGACTACATGCTGAGAGTCTGTTTTTCCTGGCTGGAGAGTCCAGAACTAGGGGTCACAGTCTCAGGATAAGGGGTTGGCATTTAAGACTGAGATGAGAAGAAATTTCTTCACTCAAAGGATTGTGAGTGTTTGGAATTCTCTACCCTAGAGGGCTGTGAATGCTCAGTCTTTGAGTATCTTCAAGACAGAGATCGATAGCTTTTTGCATATTAAAGGGAATCAAGGGATCTGGCGATAGTGCGGGAAGATGGAGTTCAGGTAGAAGATCAGCGATGAAGTGAAACCTACACACTGGTATATGAAATGTAAAAGCATAGAAAATAGGTGCAAGATTAGGCCATTCGGCCCTTCGAGCCTGCACCACCATTCAATAAGATCATGGCTGATCATTCACTTCAGTACCCCTTTCCTAATTTCTCTCCATATCCCTTGATCCCTTTAGCCGTAAGGGCCATATCCAACGCCCTCTTGAATATATCTAACGAATTGGCATCAACAACTCTCTGCGGAAGAGAATTCCACAGGTTAACAACTCTGAGTGAAGAAGTTTCTCCTCATCTCGATCCTAAATGGCTTACCCCTTATCGTTAGACTGTGACCCCTGGTTCTGGACTCCCCCAACATCGGGAACATTCTTCCTGCATCTAACCTGTCCAGTCCCATCAGAATTTTATATGTTTCTATGAGAACCCCTCTCATTCTTTTAAACTCCAGTGAATACAGGCTCAGTCGATCCAATCTCTCCTCATATGTCAGTCCTGCCATCCCAGGAATCAGTCTGGTAAACCTTCGCTGCACTCCCTCAATAGCAAGAACGTCCTTCCTCAGATTAGGAGACCAAAACTGAACACAATATTCCACGTGAAGCCTCACCAAGGCCCTGTACAGCTGCAGCAAGACCTCCCTGCTCCTATACTCAAATCTCCTAGCTATGAAGGCCAACATGCCATTTGCCTTCTTCACCGCCTGCTGCACCTGCATGCCAAACTTCAATGACTGATATACCATGACACCCAGGTCTCGTTGCACCTCCCCTTTTCCTAGTCTGCCGCCATTCAGATAATATTCTGCCTTCGTGTTTTTGCCACCAAAGTGGATAACCTCACATCATATCCACATTATACTGCATCTGTCATGCATTTGTCCACTCACCTAATCTGTCCAAATCACCCTGCAGTCTCTTAGCATCCTCCTCACAGCTCATACCATCACCCAGCTTAGTGCCATCTGCAAACTTGGAGATATTACTCTCAATTCCTTCATCTAAATCATTGATGTATATTGTAAATAGCTGGGGTCCCAGCACTGAGCCCTGCGGCACCCCACTAGTCACTGCCTGAAATTCTGAAAAGGATCTGTTTATCCCGACTCTCTGCTTCCTGTCTGCCAACCAGTTCTTTATCCACGTCAATACATTACCTCCAGTACCATGTGCTTTAATTTTGCATACCAATCTCTTGTGTGGGACCTTGTCAAAAGCCTTTTGAAAGTCCAAATACACCATATCCACTGGTTCTCTCTTGTCCACTCTACGAGTTACATCCTCAAAAAATTCCAGAAGATTTGTCAAACATGATTTCCCTTTCATAAATCCATGCTGACTTGAACCGATCCTGTCACTGCTTTCCAAATGTGCTGCTATTTCATCTTTAATAATTGATTCCAACATTTTCCCCACGACTGATGTCAGGTTAACTGGTCTATAATTACCCGTTTTCTCTCTCCCTCCTTTTTTAAAAAGTGGTGTTACATTAGCTACCCTCCAGTCCATAGGAACTGATCCGGAGTCGATAGACTGTTGGAAAATGATCACCAATGCATCCACACTTTCTAGGGTCACTTCCTTAAGTACTCTGGGATGCAGACTATCAGGCCCCGGGGATTTAGCATCCTTTAATCCCATCAATTTCCCTAACACAATTTTCTGACTAACAAGGATTTCCTTCAGTTCTTCCTTCTCGCTAGACCCTCGGTCCCCTAGTATTTCCAGAATGTTATTTGTGTCTTATTTGTGAATAAAGAACCAAAGTACTTGTTCAATTGGTATGCCATTTCTTTGTTCCCCATTATAAATGCACCTGATTCCTTTTCCCTGCACATATCTATAGAAGCTTTTGCAGTCAGTTTTTATGTTCCCAGCAAGCTTCCTTTCATTCTCTTTTTTTTTCCCCCTCC
The DNA here is from genome assembly GCF_044704955.1 of Pristiophorus japonicus. Taxonomy (NCBI): domain Eukaryota; kingdom Metazoa; phylum Chordata; class Chondrichthyes; family Pristiophoridae; genus Pristiophorus; species Pristiophorus japonicus. The sequence continues at coordinate 211,753,304 of NC_091981.1, read as the reverse complement.
TAATTAAACCCTTTGTCCTCCTCTGCTGAATTCTAAATTTCTTCCAGTCCTCAGGTTTGCTGCTTTTTCTGGCCAATTTATATGCCTCTTCCTTGGATTTTCTATCCCTAATTTCTCTTGTTAGCCACGGTTGAACCACCATCCCCTTTTTATTTTTACTCCAGACAGGGATGTACAGTCGTTGAAGTTCATCATGTGATTTTAAAATGTTTGCCATTGCCTATCCACCGTCAACCCTTTAAGTATCATTCGCCAGTCTATTCTAGCCAATTCACATCTCATGCCATCGAAGTTACCTTTCCTTAAGTTCAGGACCCTACTCTCTGAATTAACTGTGTCACTCTCCATCTTAATAAAGAATTCTACCATATTATGGTCACTCTTCCCCAAGGGGCTTCGCACAACAAGATTGCTAATTAGTCCTTTCTCATTACACATCACCCAGTCTAGGATGGTCAGCCCTCTTGTTGGTCCCTCGACATATTGGTCTAGAAAACCATCCATAATACATTCCAAGAAATTCTCCTCCACCATACTGCTACCAGTTTGGTTAGCCCAGTCTATATGTAAATTAAAGTCGCCCATGATAACTGCTGTACCTTTATTGCACGTATCCCTAATTTCTTGTTTGATGTTGTCCCCAACCTCACTACTACTGTTTGGTGGTCTGTACACAAATCCCACTAGTGTTTTCTGCCCTTTGGTATTCCACCGCTCTACCCATACAGATTCCACATCATCCAAACTAATGTCCTTCCTTACTATTGCGTTAATTTCTTCTCTAACCAGCAATGCTACCCCACCTCCTTTTCCTTTCTGTCTATCCTTCCTGAATGTTGAATACCCCTGGATGTTGAGTTCCCAGCCTTGGTCACCGTGGAGCCATGTCTCCCTAATCCCAATTAAATCATATTCGTTGATAGCTGCCTGCGCAGTTAATTCATCCTCCTTATTACAAATACTCCTCGCATTGAGGCACAGAGTCTTCAGGCTTGTCTTTTTAACACACTTTGTCCCTTTAGACTTTTGCTGTAATGTGGTCCTTTTTGGGTTTCTCTGCCCTCCACTTCTACTTTTCTTCTTTCTATCTTTTGCTTCTGCCCCTATTTTACTTCCCTCTGTCTCCCTGCATAGGTTCCCTTCCCCCTGCCATATTAGTTTAACCCCTCCCCAACAGCACTAGCAAACACTCCACCTAGGACATTGGTTCTGGACCTGCCCAGGTGCAGACCGTCCGGTTTGTACTGGTCCCACCTCCCCCAGAACCGGTTCCAATGTCCCAGGAATTTGAATCCCTCCCTCCTGCACCACTCTTCAAGCCACGTATTCACCTTAGCTATCCTGCAACTCCTACTCTGACTAGCATGTGGCACTGGTAGCAATTCTGAGATTACTACCTTTGAGGTTCTGCTTTTTAATTTAACTCCTAGCTCCCTAAATTCAGCTTGTAGGACCTCATCCCATTTTTCACCTATATCGTTGGTACCTATATGCACCACGACAACTGGCTGTTCACCCTCTCCCTCCAAAATGTCCTGCAGCCACTCCAAGACATCCTTGACCCTTGCACCAGGGAGGCAACCTACCATCCTGTTGTGAAATATTCTTTAATTGCGCTGATAACCATGTGCTTAGTCCTGTCTATGCCAAATGGTGATGGATATAACTCGATAAAATTATTATATTCAGGATAGTTATACAGAAGCAGTATGACATAGCAAGTTACTGATGGTACAAACTTAGAATAGAATACCAACTGAATCAGTCTACAAACAATTGAAATATCTTCTTCAGAATGTATTTCTTGCATATTACATTAACTTGGAAAGCTTTGGAGTTAACAGTCTTTCATCGATGTCCCAGTGTTTCTATATGTGTATGGCGATATTCCTGCCTGCTGCACAAAATCTAATGATCCATTCCAGACACTGAAAATATTAAACTAGAGATGTCAACATAGTACAGGGTCCCACTTGCATTTATGTATTGCCTTTAACTTAGGAAAACAACCCCATGTGCTTCACAGAGGCATAAAAACACTAAATAGAAACACAGCACGAGCATAACACAAGTGGCTTAATTAAATGTTGGTAGATATTTTGCTATCAAACATTCTAATTATTTACAGAAAGCTTGCCAGTTAACAAAGGAAAAGCGAACGCTGAGCCAATGGTAAGATTAGGAGGAGTGACCAAAATCTTAGTCAAAGAAGTGTGGGGGATAAATTGACTAGCGCCCGAAAATGGCACTAATCATGCTGTTTATTGGCTGGACATATCAGGAGGGCCAATATTGTAACTTGCTACCACCAGTTAAAGCTAGCCTGCACTGCTTAAAGCTAGCCTGCACCTCTTAAAGGGGAGTTGCATTGAGGCAGGGACAGGTGCTGGGAGCTGTGCAAGCTGTGAATCTGACCTGGGAAACAGCGAAGAATGGCACAACATGGCGAGCTTCAAACTTTTTGGACTTGGCACTGGAGGCCCTGGTGGAGAAGGTGGAATGTAGGACAGATATCTAGTATCTGCAGGAGGCCCTCCAGACACACAATCAATAGGCAGTGGGAGCAGATAACCGTGGAAGTCAATGCCAGGAGTCTAGCCCCAAGGACCTGGATACTGGAAGAAGTTCAATGACCTCACATGAATAGTCAAAGTCAGTGAATGCATCTTCAACAGCCATATCTTACCAGCTGCACCACTAGCCTCAGAACTCCTCAATTCACCACACCCCCAACACTCACCTACCAACAATCTCTATTAATCAGGACTCATACCTAACATTCATATGCTTCTCCACACCCTCACACACTTATCACTGCTGCAAGCCTCACACCCACACCTCGCAACTTGCACACACTGCCAGCTATTCAGCCATGACAGCCATATAACCCAAACAGATTCCATGACACTCACTGACACACTTCCCTCTCTCTTGCAGGACAAGGTGGCGAACGACCGGAGGCCTAGGGGATTCCCGTCAGGGGACTGGCATGCTTGCATGTCCTAACCCCCATGGAGGAGCTGGTGCTAGCCATTATTGGATTGGCAATTGTTGTGCCCCTGGCGAGTATCGAGGCAGAATTAATTGAAAATGACGGTATCCTCATACCTAATTCCCTTTTTACATCGCACTTCCTCCTTATCCCAAGCTGCAGGTGATGTAAGCATGCAGCTCTCACCTTCCTCCTCCCCCCCCACCGTCACCACAACCTTAACCCATGTGCCTTTCTCATTCAGATATCCAAGGTGCCAATTGGCCAGCCATCATGAAGACAGTGATAATGAAGGTGCAATGTCACTCGATTTCACACTCGCAGCCATCAGCTTAGATACTGACACTGCACATAATTTAGAGGATAGAATAGAGACGGGATCTGCAGGCGGTGAAACACTAGGTATGAGTGACCTACAGCCAGGGCAGGGGGCAAGGATAGTGCAGGTGCCAGCTCTCCGGAGGGCAAGGTCGCACACAGGTTCCGCTACAGAGGACTCAGATGAGGACATCGATGGGGCAGCCTACAGAAGAAGACTGATGGATATGCACAATATAATGCTTGGTGCATTGGGAGGACTGCCAGAAAGCCTGCGCTCAATGTCAAGGAGCATGGAGGATTCCAGCAACAACTTGGCACAGGGCTTTACGCAGAGCTTGGAGCCCATCCTTTCCAGCGTGGAAGTGGTGGCCAACTCCACTCGCACACATGGATGTCGCAACTTCCATTGCAGCACACGCAGTAGCCACCCAACGACTGAGTGCTGCAGTGAAACTTCAGACTGCTGTCAGTGTGCAAAGGGGCTTGCAGGGTGTCACATCAATCCAGTAATCTGTCTGCAAACAGAATATTCGGATTGCTGGGGAGTGGAAGTGGCTCCATGGAGCACGAACCTGTGGTCCTCTCACAGGATGACAGCATTCGTCCTCCCTGAGGAAGGACATTCTTGCTATTGAGAGAGAGTAGCGAAGGTTCACCAGACTGATTCCCGGGATGGCAGGACTGACAAATGAGGAGAGACTGGATCGACTGGGCCTGTATTCACTGGAGTTTAGAAGGGTGAGAGGAGATCTTATTGAAACATATAAAATTCTGACGGGACTGGGCAGGTCAAATGCAGGAAGAATGTTTCTGATGTTGGGGAAGTCCAGAACCAGGGGACATAGTCTAAGGATAAGGGGTAAGCCATTTAGGACTGAGATGAGGAGAAACTTCTTCACTCAGAGTTGTCAACCTGTGGATACTGCAGAGAGTTGTTGATGCCAGTTCATTGGATATATTCAAGAGGGAGTTAGATACGGCCCTTATGGCTAAAGTGATCAAGGTGTATGGAGAGAAAGCAGGAAAGGGGTACTGAGGTGAATGATCAGCTATGATCTTATTGAATGGTGGTGCAGGCTCGAAAGGCCGAAGGGCCTACTCCCACACCTATTTTCTATGCTTCTATGTTTCTCCCACTCCTGCCATTCAACCATTGCCCTTGCTGTTGCCTATCAGCCAACCAGCCCATACTGCTACATCCCATGCCGAGACGGTGCAGTCCGCAGCCGGGCCTTCTAGGCCCAGAGCTGTTCGAGATCATCCTCCAAGGCCATCTGCAGTCTCCTCCACTGAAAATCAGCAGACTTCCACCAGCTATGCTACAGCTACTGGGGTAGCACTGCGTAGGAGCACTAGGACAGGCAAAGGCACACGGAAGACAGGCGCTAAGGGAATGTAAAAGGGTGATTAGTTAACTTTTGGATGCAATATAGTGTGATTTCATTTATAAATTTGATGAGCAATTTTTATTTTTGCATTGTGGCCAACTGTGATGGTCAGTGACAGAGGGAATAATGTCCTTGTCCTGCTGTGAAGTTGCAGTTGTGTCTGCAGCAGATGGCAGTTTTCAGTGAGGATGTTCTTACTGAAGTACAGAAATTCAGGTAGAAAAATTGCTCCCTGACCACCCTGGGCAGATATCCTGCAGAGACCCCTTCTCCTCTTCCTCTTCCCTCTTCCAGAAGCTTGTCCTGCTCTGTGTGGCCTCTGCTCATTCTACAAATCATGCTGTATTCCAAGGGGAATTCCTACAAGTACACCCATGTCTGAGAGCAACTGGTTTGTGCAGAAGCCTTGAAATCAGCAAAAAGTCCTTCAGCCCGGTACACACTCCCTGTGGACATTTGCAACTTGAAATAACTATGGAAAGCAACAAAGCATTTGTAGCAACAGCCAGAAGAAATCATCCAACAACTAATCTGTAAGTAGTTGCACACTGAATGATGTCATGAATGTTCTGCACACTCTGGCGGATATTCACTGTGCGCACGCTAACGCCTGCACCAATATGGTGCCCGGCATGATTTGCCCCACAAGTGTCCACGCACACTGCGGACACCATTTAGAGCTCTAAGTGCACTTGTAGCACCCCAAAAATGGGCGTAATTTCTCTCCCTGTGTTTTAAGGAGGGTCTTAAAGGAAAGAGGCCAGAATCAGAAAAATAGTGAGTTTGGAGGAATTACAGAGATAGGGAGACGGGGATGGCCATGGAAAGATTTGAACAAAATGATGAACATTCTAAATTTTTCGTGCTGGGATACTGGGAACCAATATAAATCAGTGTAGATGGAGTAAAAACAGAAAATGCTGGAAATCTCAGCGGGTCAGGCAGCATCTGTGGAGAGAGAAACAGAGTTAACGTTTCAGGTCGATGACCCTTCATCAGAACTGGCAATAGTTTGAAATGTAACACATTCTTAAGGAATTGCTGGGACCCTGAAAGTGGGAGGGGAGGAAAGAACAAAAGGGAAGGTCTGTGATAGGGTGGAAGGCAGAAGAGATTTGAGAAACAAAAGGAATGATGGGCCAAATTAAGATGGTAATAGCACAGGTTAGGAATCAAAAGGTGAGTCAAAATAGGGTGTGAATGGCGGAATGATTACCAGCTGCCACAGAAAACAGAAACAAAATAAAAATAAAAAGGGGGGGGGCCGGGTTTTGTAAAAAAAAGGGAGGAAAGGGAACAAAATATGGGTCGAGGTTAGGGTCTGAAATTGTTGAACTCGATGTTGAGACCAGAAGGCTGTAAAGTGCCTAAACGAAAGAGGGGATGCTGTTCCTCGTGCCTAAACGAAAGAGGGGGTGCTGTTCCTCGAGCTTGCGTTGAGCTTCCTTGGAACAGTGTAGGAGACTGAGGACAGAGAGATGAGAGTGCGAGTGGAGCGGAGAACTAAAGTGACAGGCGACCGGAAGCACTCGGTCGCCCTTGCGGACTGAACGGAGGTGTTCCGCAAAGCGGTCACCCAATCTGCGTTTGGTCTCCCCAATGTAGAGGAGACTACATCGTGAGCAGCGAATACAAAATACTAAATTGAAAGAAGTACAAGTAAATCGCTGTTTCACCTGGAAGGAGTGTTTGGGGCCCTGGATAAGTGGGAAGGGAGGAGGTAAAAGGGCAGGTGTTGCATCTACTGCACTTGCACGGAAAGGTGCCGTGTGACAGAAAGGGGTTGCTGGGGGTGACTGTGGAATGGACCAGGGTGTCGCAGAGGGAGCAGTCCCTTTGGAATGCTGAGAGGGGAGGGGAGGGGAAGATGTGATTGGCAGTGGGATCACGCTGGAGGTGGCGGAAATGGCGGAGGATGATCCGTTGAACGTGGAGACTGATGGGGTGAAAGGTGAGGACAAGGGGAATCCTGTCATGGTTCTGAGGGAAAGGGGTGAGAGCAGAGGTGCGGGAAATAGACCAGACACGGTCGAGGGCCATGTTAACCATGGCAGAAGGGGAATCCTCAGTAGAGGAAAAAGGAAGACATGTCAGAGGCACTAGTGTGGAAGGTGGCATTGTCAGAGCTGATGCAACAGAGACGGCGAAATTGAGAGAATGGAATGGAGTCCTTACAGGATGCGGGGTGGGTGGAAGTATAGTCCAGGTAGCTGTGGGAGTCGGTGGTCTTATAGTGAATGTTCGTCAATAGTCTATCCCCAGAAATGGAGACAGAGAAGTCGAGGAAGTGAAGGGAAGAGTCGGAGATAGACCATGTGAAGGTGAGGAAAGGGTGGAAATTGGATGCAAAGTGAATGAAATTTTCTAGTTCAGGACGAGAGCAGTAAACGGCACCGATACAGTCATCAATCTACTGGAAAAAGAGGTGAGAGAGGAGACTCGAGTAGGACTGGAACAAAGAATGTTCCACATATATCACGAAAAGGCAGGCATAGCTAGGACCCATGCGGGTTCCTATAGCAACATCTTTAATTTGGAGGAAGTGAGTGGAGTTAAAGGAGAAGTTGTTCAATGTGAGAACAAGTTCAGCCAGGCAGAGGGGAATGGTGGTGGATGGCGACTGGTTGGGCCCCTGTTCGAGGAAAAAATGGAAGGAAGAACTTGTTCAATGTGAGAACAAGTTCAGCCAGGTGGAGGAGGGTGGTGGTGGATGGGGACTGGTTGGGCCTCTGCGCGAGGAAGAAGTGGAGTTCCCTCAGGCCATCCTCATGGGGATGAAGTGATGGGCGAACAGGACCTAGTTTGGGATAATAGGGCAGCAGAGTTTTGGATGATCTAAAATTTATGAATGAGGGTTTCGTGGCAAATGTGGTGAGGTAGTGCAGAGATGGACGATATTACAAAGGTGGAAGTAGGCAATCTTTGTGTTGGAGATGATATAGAGTTGCAAACTCAGTTTGGAGTTGAACAGGAGACAGATGTTGTGAACAGTGGTTCAGTCTGAGACAGTGACCAGGAAAGGCGATGGAGTCGCTAGTGAGGATACAGAGCTTGTGACACAGGCTAAAGGCAGTGCCTTCAGTCTTCCCATTGTTTCGTTGGAGGAAGTCACAGCACATTTAAGACTGGATGTCAGACAAGCAATCTGAGAGCACAGGTGCAGTGGCAGTGTCGAGAGAGGAGTAAAAAGGTACAGCTGGATGTTATCAGTGTATATGTGGAAGCTGACCCATAAATGCAGATGATGTCGCCAAGGGGCAGTATGTATATGAGAAAGAGGAGGGGGGCCAAGGTTGGATCCTTAGGTAATTCTGGAGATGTTGGTATAGGGGTAACAAAAGAAGTAATTGCTAAGATGCTCTAATTATGATCAGATAGGTAAAGATCGAACCTAGTGAGGACAGCCCTATATAGCTGGACAATTATGAATCATTGAAGGAGGCTGGTATAATAAACTATGTGGAAGAATGCATAGATGTTGGAGGAGGAGGAAGAGAAGGAGAAGGAGGAGGAGGAGGAGGGATAATTCATCATTGTTACAGACACAGAGCAAGTCATTCCCAACTTGTTTAGAGCCATTTTGATAACAGAAACCTTATTGGAAGAGTTCAAACAGGGGGTTGTGGGAGAGATGGGTATAATCTGGGAGGCAACACAGTTTATGCCAAAAAAAGCCCTTCATGTCACAGATGTTAATGTTGAGATGGTAACTATCCTCTTCTATAGATATTCCTTAATGGCTTGTAGTCACTTTAGTCTGTATGACTCTGGTTTGTGTTTGACACATGCCATTCAAAGTAGACTGGATAAGTTCTAAATGCCTGAGTAAAGTTTAGTGCACAATTTATTGCAATAAAGGGTGGGATGCAGGGAGAAGACACATTCATGGTCACCATTGAAAGCTGTTTTCCATAGGTTGGACGATGAAGGAGGTGTAAAGAAAAAAAGAAAGGCTTCAGGGTCGAAATTCAGTTGGTAACGCCTGCTGATAACACTGGTGTTAGGTATTAACTGAGTTAGGCGGTTGGGAGTGGCGCTGGTGTTGGTCACACCGGAAGCGAAATTCAGTGGTCATTTTTTAAGGGCATAAAAACGTTACGTCCCACCAGCTAACGCCATGGAAATAATGACATCAGTACGTGTGCAGCACTTCCTTGGTGCCCTTCTCACCACATTCACTCTTGCTGCCTGACTTAACAGCTGGCGTCGATGACGCCTGAAAAAGTTGGTCTGCACAAGGCGGAGAAACTAATCCAGGGCGAGACGCATTCCTCGAACAGAGTCAGGGCCTGCAGGTCAGAGTGCCCTCCTGCAGTCCTCATCTGCTTCCTGCGGTTGTGGTCGAGCTTGTCCTGTGAGATTAAAGAGAATGTCTGAGTTAGAGCCCCTCTATCAGTGTGTCCCAAGTGCCTTACATAGTTTAGTAGATGTAACTGTATGAGAGTCTTCACAGTTCAAAGTAAATTCCATTCGCTGCGTGGACTTGCTGTGGGAACGCTTGAATTGGGGGGCCACTTCCTAACAATAATGGGGAGGCTACCGTCTTTGAGATGCATATGAAGACTGAGGAGTTTACAACATCAGGGGTGGGTCTGCAGAACCAAGTAGCAAGGTTAACAGCGCATGCAGGCCCTTGCAGTGGGTGAGGCTTCAAATGGAAAACTTCCATCTGGCCTCACCCACGTAGAGCATGGATGCCAAAACACTACATTGAACAGACATTGCACATTGAGCTCAGAACTTAGTGTCTTGACGGTTCCAATGTAAGATACTCACCCTCACCAGCCGCATCATCTCGTTCCACTTTTGTACGCACTCAGTGGCTGTCTTGGCCACCGTGTCAATCGCAGAAACTTGTGAGATTTCCCTCCATAGACCTCTGTGAGTTGGTACTGCCTCTCCAGGGCATCAAGGAGTGCATCCAGGGTGGCGGCCGAGAACCGTATGTGGACGTTGACGAGCTGCTGCCGGATTTGCCATGCTCAGCTTCTGAGTGAGTGCGTAGGAAGCAAATATACTGACGAAGCGTTGAGGTGCCCAATCAACGCCTCAATGGAATCCAGGTGACGACACTATGTCTGTGGCGCAGCTCCAAGTGCTGCCTAAGTCCCGGATGTTGAGCCCACGCTTAACGGTCCACTTAGCGCAGCGTAGTGCCTACAGGTAAGTGTGCAACGCCATGATTTAACGCTGCTATCAATTCTTTAGGCGTCGACACTCAATTTCGCGTTTGGGGACCCGCCTGAAGCGAAGTGTTAAAAATTTCTCTTGTGGTGACACCACCTCAAAAATGGTGGTACCGAATTTTGACCCCTTGGATTTATATAGCGCCTTTCATGACCACCGGACGTCTCAAAGCGCTTTACAGCCAATGAAGTAATTTTGGAGTGTAGTCACTGTGGTAATATGGGAAATATATCCAAAAATACTAACACAGAAATGTAAAAAAATGACTTAATTCAATTATATTCCATGTATCATTTGTACGGTGTGAAGTGCAAAAACAAAAGTTTTAGGCTGGAATCATGTGATCTTTCCTTACTTTGCGTAGAAGAAAGCAGCTTACTATATTAGTCTGCATTATTTTCTCCTGTCATGAACATCAATTATAATGTGAGCTATTCAGCAGGAGGTAAGGCACCATTACAAATATATTGTGCAGTGCTGTAAAAGTTTGTAAGCAAATTTGAAACATTTTCATTGTCATTTTATGACATTACCACATTTGAAACCCTCATGAAATGCAGAAATTCTTTCCCTATGTTTTAGACACATTGGTGCTCTGGGTCCACTGCTAAACTATGGATTTGCCTAGGTTTTTCATATTGAACAAAGGAAAAGACTGGAGGGACTCATAAATGTTACTAACCTTAAAATGACATCCACTTCCTTTGGAAATGAGGGAAAAATGACCAAAATACAAATATCATGGTTAACTTGCATACCTTAGTATGAATATACTCTAGCCTTTCTTCAGGATGGCTTGGTGCCAATCCTACATGAGTTCTTCCCAACAAAGTCCTTTACCCAACAAGTGTCTGCAGCAGTAAATCATCAGGGATCTATGAGCCCATCCTGGACAATACCAATTGTGTCTGGGTAAATAGCTAATGGGTTTGCAATTTTTTTTTTTTGGATGTGCAAGTCAGCGTTGGAGAATCAAATGCTTTTCTACTTTTGACACTGGTATCAGTATAAAGCAGTTTCAAGTCATGTATAGTTTTCTACACCTGGTGCACAAAGATCTTCATTCATGATCAGTTTTGTTCTGGTAACTTAGAGCCCAAGCGCTCTAAAAATTGGTCTGAGGTTGCCCACTTTACAGGGTGATTGCAAGTGTTGGAAGAGGACAATTCATACCATTCATTTAATTCAGACACAGGTTTCACAACATGAAACTAAACTATACTACTTGTTCCCATTGCATTTGCATTCCTAACAAAAATTGCAATAGTGACTATCATTAATATTCCTTTTCCTGAATTGATTCTAAAGTGAATTTAGAAGTAGGAGAAAGAACAAGAGAGCAGAACTCCATGTAAAATCTCAATAAAACTTCTTTGACCAGATTAATTGACCAGGGAAATGGCAGAGAATTTGAATAAATATTTTGTATCGGCCTTCACAGCAGAAGACACTAAAAGCATCCCAATAATAATAGATAATCAAGGGGCTGTAGGGAGGGAAGAAGAATCACTATTACTGGATGAAAAGTAATAGGAAAACTAATGGGACTAAAGGTAGATCAGTCCCCTGAACTTGATGGCCTGTATCTTCGGGTTTTAAAAGAAGTGGATGCAGAGATAGTGGATGCATATGTTGTAATCTACCAAAATTCCTTGGATTCTGGAGTGGACTGGAAAACCGCAAATGCAACATCCCGTTCAAAAAAGCCGGAAACTAGAGACCAGTTAGCCTAACATCTGTCATTGGGAACATGCTGGAGTCCATTACTAAGGAAGTAGTAACAGGACATTTAGAAAATCATAATACAGTCAAGCAGAGTTAGCATGGTTTTATGAAAGGGAAATCATGTTTGACAAATTTGCTGGAGTTCTTTGAGGATGTAACGAGCAGGGTGGATAAAGGGGAAGCAGTAGATGTAGTGTATTTGGATTTCCAGAAGGCATTCGACAAGGTGCCACATAAAAGGTTACTGCACAAGATAAGAGCTCAAGGGGTTGGGGGTAATATATTAGCATGGGTAGACAATTGGCTAACTAACAGGAAATAGAGTCGGGATAAATGAGTCATTTTCCGATTGGCAAACAGTGACTAGTGGGGTGCCACCGGGATCAGTGCTGAGGCCTCAACTATTTACAATTTATATTAATGATTTGGATGAAGGAACCGAGTTCAATGTAGCCAAATTTGCTGATGATACAAAGATAGGTGCGAAAGTGTTATATCTTCAGATGCTCTAATAATGACTCCACGAGACAATGTGTTGTGCTTGAACTGTACTGACCTTAGTCCATTTAGTGTAACTCCAGAGTGAAGATCACACATGGTGGCCTGCCTTTTATACTAGGCCTGGAACACGTGTACAAGTAACCTACAAGTCTCCCACTGAGATGCCCTCAGGTGGCACACCTTGTAATAGTACAAGCAGTAACCATGTAGGATGCATGACATCACTCTCCCCCAAGTTCTTAGTGCAAATCGCCTTTGCATTGACTGTGCTCTGGGCTTAATTCTATCTGGTTGACCCTTGGAGGGTCATTTCCATCTTGGGTGAGTAGGTGGTATTTTGTTGGCAGTAGAGGTGCTGGTGGTTTGTTTGTGCGTCCATGACCACTCCATTCTCTTCCCCCGCCCCCCCCCCCTCCCCCCACACCACATACATATTGTGCCATGGTCTCATTACATTCATATACATTCAAGTTCAAAAAAAAAATTGCATTTACAGTATTACATTCGTGGTACTGTAGTGAGGCAAGTACATTTGAATGCTGAGGTACATACTTGGAGTATACTTGGAGGCACTGCTGGGATCAGCACCAGTGCGTGAGGTCAAACTAGTGCCAGACTTGCTGGATGGTGTCCAGGTAGTCTGGTGGTGGCGCGGTGCCAAGTGCTGGCAGTGGGAACCCGGTTGGATCAATTTGCCTGTTCTCGGGGCTTTTGCCGTTGTTTCTAGCATCGGGCAGGTTCATAGATGCCTGTGACCTCCCTGTCCTCTCCTTGCGCCCCGGGTCGCTACTGCTCCCTGAGGAGCAGTCGTCTAGCAGTGCGCAGGGAACTGCTGACTCGCTTGCCTGGGCATTATTTCATTTGGGATCCTGGCTGGTCTCGGTCCCATTTGGGAGAACAGTTGCGGGTGACCCTTCGTTCCCTTGGTGTAGCCTTGGTGTCGACAGGGTCTGGGGGCTGTGCCTTAGCGCAATTTGCTCTTTCAGGCTCGTGGCGGTTGGTGCCTTTGAGTGCCTGAGAGGTGGAACCGATCGGGGGTAGGGTATCGATACCATTGCCATTGCCCTCCTGAGATCGCTTGCTCTGCAGCTTGTATATGTTAGCTGCTTGTGGATGTCATGTATTCAACCAGCATTGTAACCCATGTATAAACTGGCAAGTTGTACACTGTGAGAACAATGACCACTAGGTGGTGAACTTTTGGGAGAGACTCCTAACCTGGACCTTCAGGTATAAAAGGGAAAGCTCCACCCACCTTCATCACTTGAGTGCTATGGAATAAAGGACATGTCACAGACTGAGCTTCTCTAAAGCATGGGCCTCATGTGCATTTATACCGTATAGTAAGGACGTATCAATGGCGACGAGGATGGGATCCCAGTATCAATGGAGTTAGACACGGGGGCCAGCCAGTCCCTGATGAGTATCAAACAGTTCGAAAAAGTTGTGGGCGTCCAAGGCCAGGAGGCCAAAATTATCGCCGATTGACGCACAGCTACGGACTTACACAAAGGAGATCATTCCGGTGCTAGGCAGCGCCACGGTAGTCGTGACCCACAAAGATTCGGAGAACAGGTTGCCACTCTGGATTGTCCCGGGGGATGGTCCCACACTACTGGGGAGGAGTTGGCTTGCTGTCATGAACTGGAAATGGGGCGATGTCAATGCAATTTCCTCTGTGGAGCGAGTATCATGCTCACAGAACCTGGACTAATTTGACTCACTATTTCAACCCGGCATTGGCACTTTCATGGGGGCCAAGCTAGTGATTCACATAAATCCGGATGCCAGGCCAGTACACCACAAGGCCAGAACGGTGCCGTACGTGATGCAGGAAAAGATAGAAAGCGAATTGGACCGCCTGCTGAGGGAAGGCATCATCTCGCCAGTCAAATTCAGTGACTGGGCGAGCCCGATTGTGCCGGTGCTCAAGGCGAATGGGTCAGTCAGGATATGTGGTGATTACAAGGCCACCATCAATCGGGTGTCACTCCAAGACCAGTACCCGCTACCGAGAGCAGAGGACCTCATTGCGACGCTATCTGGTGGCAAACCTTTTCAAAATTGGACCTGACCTCAGCTTACATGACCCAGGAGCTGGCGAGTGAGTCGAAGAAGCTGACCACCATCACGACACACAAGGCGTTGTTTGAGTACAACAGATGTCCGTTCGGGATTCGCTCCGTCGCCGCGAACTTCCAATGAAATATGGAAAGCCTCTTCAAGTCGATTCCAGGGACGGTGGTTTTTCAAGACAAACATCCTCATCACGGGTTACGATACTGAAGAACACCTCCACAACCTGGAGGAGGTGCTACACAGACTGGACCGGGTAGGGCTGCGACTGAAAAAGGCGAAGTGCGACTTCCTAGCTCCAGAGGTCGAATTCCTGGGGATGAGGGTAGCAACTGACGGGATCAGCCCTACTGCGTCCAAGACTGAAGCGATCCAGAGAGCACCCAGACCCCATAACACGACGGAGCTGCGTTCGTTCCTGGGATTCGAGAACTATTTTGGTAACTTTCTTCCCAAATTGAGCACGCTGCTAGAGCCACTACACGTGCTCCTATGCAAAGGTCGCGAATGAGTCTGGGGGAACAGCCAGGAAAGGGCTTTTAATAGAGCACGCAATTTGTTATGTTCCAACAATCTGTTAACGCTATATGACCCATGTAAGAAACTTGTGTTAACGTACGATGCGTCATCCTATGGTGTCGGATGTGTGTTGCAGCATGTCAATGCCAAGGGTCAGTTACAGCCGGTAGCTTATGCCTCCAGAAGTCTGTCCCAGGCAGAAAGGGGCTACGGGATGGTAGAAAAGGAGGCGCTTGCATGTGTATATGCGGTAAAGAAAATGCACCAGTACCTGTTGGCAGGAAGTTTGAGCTGGAGACAGTTTACAAACCCCTAACATCTGTTTTAAAGACAATGTATGTAAAGGCTGCAGCACAAAGGGCCACCTCCAGCGAATGTGTAAAAGAAATATGATCTTCTCCATCCACCTTCTTCCGAGTGGTGTTGGTCCATCACCTGCAACAATCCACAGGAGTAACTTGTGCTTATGAAGAAGGTCCTCATGGCCAATTCCGATGACAAAGATATCCCGCAGCTATGCAGAAATGGTCGAGCCTCTCCACAAACGCTTCCCAATCATCACCATCGGTGAACTGCTCAACATACCAAGGTTAGCCATTTTCGCGTCAAGGTCCGTAATCTCGTCGCCAATTGTTATGTATTCAGTTTATGATTAATAAAATCTCCACGAGACAATGTGTTGTACTTGAACTGTAGTGACCTTAGTCCATTTAGTGTAACTCCAGAGTGAGGATCACACCTGGTGGCCTGCCTTTTATACTAGGCCTGGCACACCTGTACAGGTAACCTACAAGTCTCTCAGTGCAATGCCCTCAGGTGGCACACCTTGTAATAGTACAAGCAGTAACCAGGTAGGATACATGACAGAAAGCAAGCTGTGAAGAGGACACAAATAATCTGCAAAGGGATATAGATAGGTTAAGTGAATGGGCAAAAAGTTGACTGATGGAATATCATGTGGGAAAATGTGAGGTTATCCACTTTGGTAGGAAGAATAAAAAGGCAAATTATTATTTAAATGGAGAGAGACTAGAAAATACTGCAGTACAGGGGGATCTGAGGGTCCTGGTATATGAGACACAAAAAGTTAGCATGCAGGTGCAGCAAGTAATTGGGAAGACAAATGGAATGTTGGCCTTTATTGCAAGGGAGGTGAAGTATAAAAGTAGGGAAGTCTTGCTACAACTGTACAGGGCATTGGTGAGACCACACCCGGAGTACTACGTACAGTTTTGGTCTTATTTAAGGAGGGATATACTTGCTTTGGAGGCAGTTCAGAGAAGGTTCACGAGGTTGATTCCTGAGATGAAGAGGTTGTCTATGATGAAAGGTTGAGCAGGTTGGGCCCTTATTCATTGGAGTTTAGAAGAATGAGAGGTGATCTTATTGAAATGTAAGATTCTGTGAGGGCTTGACAGGGTAGGTGCTGACAGGATGTTTCCCCTCATGGGGGAATCTAGAACTAGGGGGCATAGTTTCAGAATAAGGGGTCGCCCATTTAAAACGGAGATGAGGAGGAATTTCTTCTCTCAGAGGGTCATGAATCTTTGGAATTCTCTACCCTAGAGAGCTGTGGAGGTTGGGTCATTGAATATATTTAAGGTGGGGATAGACAGATTTTTGAATGACACAGGTGTCAAGGGTTATGGGGAGTGGGCAGGAAAGTGGAGTTGAGGCCAAGACCAGATCAGCCGTGATTATATTGAATGGCGGAGCAAGCTCAAGGGGCCAAATGGGCTACTCCTGCTCCTATTTCTTATGTTCTTATGTAATCCTAAAATTCCCTTGATGATAAAGGTAATGGCCATCTAACAACATAGCCCACAATAGTTTGTTGATTCTTGAAATCCCACCACCCATTTGGAAAATAGCCAAATAGGCAAACTGCATCCAGTAACTAAACAATTTCTTATAACTTTTCTCAGCTGTCTCTGCCCCATGGCCTCATGCTATGACCAAGGTTATAGCACCCAGGACAAAAAGACATGTTTGCATACACCCTTCCTCCACCCATCTTTGTTGTCAGAACCTCGAGCTGTCTTTGCCCTACCCTCTGGAACTCTAAATCCCTTCACTTTCCTATCTCTCGCTCTTCACCCCAGCAAAAGCCTCTTCAAAACCTTCTTATTTGAATTTGACTTTGTTCACTTCCTCTAACTCTTCTACCACTACTCAATGTCCATTGTCACTTTTATGAAGTCCTTTGATATATCATTAAATTAAAAGGCTATACAAAAGCAAGTTGTTATTATTACCTGAAATGTTTACTTTACATTTGTTTTTATCAATAACTTTTAGCCCTTATCGAAGGTTTTATGACTTGTGTTTACTGTTTCTTTTACAGTGAACAAAAGTGTTATATATTTAAATTATTTATTATGATCTGTGTTGAAGATTTATTACAGACAAGGGTTTCTAAGGGAACATGTCGATGGATCTTTTCACAGAATCTTATGTTAGATGCCTATCCTAGTCAACAGGAAAGGAAGAAAACACAGCAGCAAGAGAATGCCTTATAAATGCAGTAAGGAAAGATCACATGTTTTGGCTTATGGCCTGGAGTCTCAAAGGGATAATCCTCCCTCTGATTTTCCTGGTTGTATGACTGACCTCAACCCATGGTCGGTAGACTCTAATCTTAAATTTGAAGAATGATGACTGCTATCTTACCAAAGGTGGGTAATCCATCCTTTTCACTTGTGTTATAAATAATAAAATAGTTGTACATTAGCTCTTTTTGAAATACTAATGAATTTCTTGTGATGTTACTTGGAAACAAATGATACAGAAAGATTGTACAGGACAAGCCTGGCCCCGAGGGCAAGCAAGGGATATGTACTTTATTGACTTTTTGCAGAATGTGCATTCTTGTGTATAATACAGGCTAGATTTTCCACTTTTTTTGCATGCTTAACGCCCATTTTACCGCTGAAATGACATATAACGCCCATATATCGCCCATTTAGCCACAAAATGGAAACTGACGAACATTTTTCGGAAACTTATCGCCGAGTGTTACTTTCCCCATGTGCGTAACCCCGGGAAAACAATACCCCCCGCCCAGTTTTTTTGGCGGAATCATCAGAATGGGCGAAATCAACGCCCATAATATCACCCAGCATTACTTTCCGCATGGAATTAATGCCGAGATTCAATAATACCGCCTGCCCACTTTTTTTTTGTCGTAAAAGATCATATTTGCCAAAACTAGCGGCCATGAGATCGTCCAGCGTCACTTTCACCACCTCACAGACATATCGCCCACAATATCGCTTGCCCAAAAAAACGCCCAGAAAAAGTGGAACTAACCAGAACTAATCACAGCGTTATAGATGCTATGTTCCACATCACATGTTGCATCCTTTAAAAGGCTGCTCTGCTTCAACCTCTGGGAAGTTCGGATGTACTCTGGAGATCGTTGGAGTTGATGTGAACATCTGTACAAACATCTTGACCATACTGTGACCGATTGGAATTTAATAGGTGTCTTCATCGGGGCATTCATTCTTTGTGACCAATCGGTGGAAAACAGAGAGCTCTTGAAATAGGGCCTATCCTTTCTCACCCTCTCTTGATGACCAATTACATGCTGCCGACTCGAGATGGCCGAAGGTACGCTCCACAGCATTATGTTCCCAATGTAAGACGTGTCAGACTGATGAGGAGGACCAGACGTTACACCCCCTGCAAGTACAGGGACAAGAGGTCTTACCTCGACTTGCCCGACACCACCTGCCTTCGGAGACTGCGCTTCCACAAAGAGGTTATCACTGAGGTATGCCAGCTCATCAGGGGAGATCTGCAGCCTGCCAGCACCATCAGTACTGCACTGTCCGTCAAGGTCACTGCGGCACTGTCGTTCTACGCATCGGGTTTTTTCAGGCCACAGCTGGTGTCATTTGCTGACTGTTTCAGCATGCCACACATTGCTGCATCAGACAAGTCACTGAAGCACGCAGGAGGGACTTGATCAGCTTCACTATGACTAGGGAGGCACAGAGTGACAGGGCTCTAGGATTCTCCAGAATTGCAAACTTCCCCAAGTTGCAGGGAGCAATAGACTGTACGCACATCGCGATGCGGGCACCTTTTCAGGATGCAGAGGTTTTCAGGAACCGCAAGGGATTCCATTCCCTGAATATCCAACTTGTTGTCGACCATCAGCAAATTATATTGGCAGTGAATGCTAAATTTCCGGGCAGCATCCATGATGCTCACATCCTGCGTGAAAGCACTGTATCTGACTTGTTTAACAATCGGCCACAAGGTCAATGCTGGATGCTTGGTGACAAAGGATATGGCCTCGCCACCTGGCTGATGGCCCCCTGCGTGATACCCACACCGAAGTCAAGAGGCAATACGGGAGCCACAGAGCCACTCGCAATATCATGGAGAAAACCATTGGAGTGCTTAAGCAGCACATTAGATGCCTGGACCACTCAGGAAGCGAGATCCAATACCACCCATAGCAGGTAGCTCAATTCATGTGGTGTGCTCCATGCTGCACAACTTGGCTATCAGGAGAGGACAAGAATTGCCTGATGAGTCTGACAGTCCACCTCACCAGAGAGAGGACGAGGAGGATGAGGAGGCGGACTCTGACATTGGCCCAGGCAATCAGGCTGACACTGAAGCCATGC
The DNA here is from genome assembly GCF_044704955.1 of Pristiophorus japonicus. Taxonomy (NCBI): domain Eukaryota; kingdom Metazoa; phylum Chordata; class Chondrichthyes; family Pristiophoridae; genus Pristiophorus; species Pristiophorus japonicus. The sequence continues at coordinate 211,733,955 of NC_091981.1, read as the reverse complement.
CCCCGCCCCCCTTTAGACTGCATGAAAGGGCCCTTGGTGGCATGATAGCTGCAAGAGCCTTACATCAGGAGCTCATCAATGAGCACTTTGCCTGAAAGAACATTGGTGTTATTTACAAGGCTGACACACTGCTAGGTGTGCAGGTCATACATCAATGGTGGACATCACCTTGGTGACAGTTAAAGTTTAAGTTGATTGAAGTTAAGTATAATTATACCCTTTGATGTTAAAGAATCACCAGCGTGTAACGGTGCATCTACCTGAGCCAATGCGCAATAAGGTTTTGTGAAATAAAAAACATTTAAATCGAACAGTTGTCTGAAATCATCAGTATTTCTGTAAGAACCAAACCTTCCCCACCCCCCGCTTCTCCTCCCCACCTCTACTCCTTCCCCACCTGACTCCAAGCCGCCTGGCCGAGGAGCTCCTCAGGCGATGCTTCATGGGGGTGGGGAGGGCGGGGGGGATTGATAGCCGAACTGCTGCTTTGACGGATATGGGAGAGGACGGCCCCAAGGTGGGAAAGTGCTCCAAGCCAGAAGCAAGATGTTCACTGGAGTTTAGAAGGATGAGGGGGGATCTCATAGAAACGTATTAGATTCTGACGGGACTGGACAGGTTAGATGCGGGAAGAATGTTCCCGATGTTGGAGAAGTCCAGAACCAGGGGACATAGTCTTAGGATAAGGGGTAGGCCATTTAGGATTGAGATGAGGAGAAACTTCTTCACTCAGAGAGTTGTTAACCTGTGGAATCCCCTGCCGCAGAGAGTTGTTGATGCCAGTTCATTGGATATATTCAAGAGGGAGTTAAATATGGCCCTTACGGCTAAGGGGATCAAGGGGTATGGAGAGAAAGCAGGAAAGGGGTACTGAGGGAATTATCAGCCATGATCTTATTGAATGGTGGTGCAGACTCGAAGGGCCGAATGGCCTACTCCTGCACCTATTTTCTATGTTTCTATATAAGATTGTTGCTCCTGGCTCTCATGTATGATTGGCAATGGGATGCGGCACCTTGGGATGCAGTGCTGCGCTCCGGGACCACTGGGAGCCCACCGCCACCAGTGTTCCTGACTACCAGCTCCAGGGCCTCCACCATCCCTTCTATGTTATATCTTATTTGTTGGACAAAAACTCGGTGACAACTATGTTTTTGGTGCTTAGTAGACTTTTTGCTGCTGGTGAATCTTCCTCATGCCGCCCACACCAGCCAAACAAGCACACACCACAGTCACACACGCCTTCAGTCCCTCTCAGCTCCCTCTCTCTGGCTCCTCTTTTGCGCATGTCATGATGACCGTTGACCTCCTGAATTGCGGGAATCGAGCGTTGCCATGCCGTCGCTAAGGACGGCGACACTTTACGGCAGAAGGTCAGCGAGATTTAACGCTACCGCCCATTTCATATCGCTCGCAGTAACTCCCAATTTCAAAAATGGAGACGAGGTGCTTTGAGGATGGGCGAGAAGCCGGCGATCTGAAAACCCATTTTTGTCGCCCACACCAGAAATAACGTCCAATTATGGGCGATATGCACAAAAGTGTAAAATATTTATTTTTACACAGAATTACATGGAATATACAGCACAGAAACAGGTCAGCAAAGTGATAGAAGGCGTCATCAACAGTGCTATTACTTACCAATAACTTACTCACTGGAGCTCAATTTGGGTTTTGCCAGACCACTCAGCTCCAGATCTCATTACAGCCTTGGTCAAAACAAGGACACAAGACCTGAATTCCAGAGGTAAGGTGAGAGTGTCTTCCCTTGACATCAAAGCAGCATTCGACCAAGTGTGGCACCAGGCAGCCTAGTAAAACTGAAGTCAATTGGGATCAAGGGATAAACTCTCCAGTGGCTGGTCATACATGGCAGAAAAGAAGGTGGTTGTGGTTGTTGGAGGCTGATAACCTCAGCCATAGGAGATTGTTGTAGGAGTTCTTCAGGGCAGCGTTCTGGGAGTATCCTTGGCCTAATGAACCAGCTGCTTCATTAATGACCTTTCCTCCATCATGTCAGAAGTGGTGTTGTTCGCTGATGATTGCAGTGTTCAGTTCCATTCGCAATTTCTCAAATAATGAAGGAGGCTATGCTCACATGCAGCAAGACCATGACAGGCTTTGTCTGATAAGTAATATTCGTGCCATACAACTGCCAGGCAATGACCATCTGGTGATAGTCTAACCACCTCTCCTTAACATTCAATGACATTACCATTGCTGAATCACCCACCATCAACATCTTGGGGGTCACCATTAGCCAGAAACTTAACTGTTTAAATGATTGCTGTGGCTATCAAAGCGGGTCTGACGCTGGATATTCAGCTATGAATGGCTCACCTGCTGACTCCCCAAAACCTTTCCACCACCTACAAGTCAGAAGTGTGTTGGAATACTCTCCACTTGCCTGAATAGGTGTAGCTGCAACACTTGAGAAGATTGACACAATCCACTCGTATAAACATCCAACCCCTCCATTTTACAATTTACAGGATACACTGCAGCAAGTCGCCAAGGCTTCTTCAGCAGCATTTCCTAAACCTACGAGCTCCACCACCTAGAAGGACAAGGGCAGCAGGTTGTTGGGAACACCATAACCTCCCATTTTCTCCCTCAAGTCACACACCATCCAGACTTGGACATATGTTTTTTATCATCACTGGGTGAAAATCCTGGAGCTCCCAACCTAACAGTGTAATGGGAGCACTTTCATCACACGGACTGCAGGGGTACATGAAGAAAACCCACCAAGACCAAGGGGAACAAAGCATGGGTAATAAATGCCAGCCTTGCCAACAATGCCCACATCCGAGAAGGAAATGTAAAACAAAAGGTGACAAGATCGATTGAAATTCTCAAGCCTGAGGAAGAGTGCTGTCATGTATTTAACTGTCATTGTAACCCATGTATAAACTGAGCTAAGTTGTACACCGTGAGAACATTGACCACTAGTGATGAACTTGTGGGAGACACTCCTAACCTGGACTTTCAGGTATAAAAGAGGAAGCTCCACCCACCTTCATCACTTCAGTGCTGGCTAATAAAGGTTACTGGTCACAGAGTGACCTTCTCTCAAGTATGGGCCTCGTGTGCATTTATACTGTATAGTAAGGACATATTATTGGTGATGAGAAACTGGGATTTAAACCATGCGAGCATGGCCACTAGCAGCACAGAAGAGAGGTACTGTGTTGGTGATGATTGGGATGATTTTATTGAGAGACTACAGCAAAGTTTCGTCACTAAGGAATGGCTGGGACAGGATTCGGTCGACAAACGCAGGGCTCATCTCCTGAACGTTTGTGGATCCAGGACTTACTCCCTGATAAAGGACCTTCTAGCGCCAGAGAAGTCGGCAGACAAGACTTTTGAAGAGCTCAGTAAGTTGATCGGGGAACACTTTAAACCGGCGAGCAGCATGCACATGGTGAGACACCGGTTTTACATGCACCAGTGGCGAGAAGGGCAAAGCGTTCCAGACTTCGTGGCAGACCTCCGGCGACTGGCGAGCCTATGTAAGTTCCCAGATGCATGCAGAGCGGAGATGCTGTGAGACTTTTTTTATTGAGGGCATCGGGCATGCTGGGGTTTTCAGGAAACTGATTGAGACCAAAGACTTGACCCTGGAAACGGCAGCTTTGATGGCCCAGCCATTTATCTCAGGGGAGGAAGAGACCAGAATGATGTTTGACAAAAATCTTGGTTTAAATGCAGCAAATGGACAGGGAGTCGACACTGTTAACACGGCGCACAGTTCTCCAGGCAGACAGGCAATCGGACATGCCCAAGCATGTAGTCGAACCCAAAGGGGAATTAAACAGAGATAATGGCTAGCTGAACGGCGATTCGTGCCATCGCAAGGGACAATGCGGCCAGTAATGGGGCCATCAACACCTGTCAATGGTGCGCTTAAGGACAGTTACAGAGGCAGTCAGAGACGATCGACTGGTAATGGACCTTTTGTTTCCAACAACGGCTCATGTTGGAGGTGTGGAAGCAAAAACACAGCCAGAGCTTGCAGGTATCAGCAATATACCTGCAGAAACTGCAATGTCAGCGGTCACTTGGCACGTATGTGCAGGAAGCTTGCAGCCAGGTTGATGTACGAGGAAGATGGGACTGATGTAAGCCCTACGAGGCCAAATGGACACTGGGGGAAATCGCTGGAAGCTGAAGTTCAGCGAGTTCATGTGGAGCACATACACAGTTCATACACCAGGACGCCACCGATAATGATGAAAGTACTCCTTAATGGCATCCTAGTATCAATGGAGCTAGACACAGGGGCCAGCCAGTCCTTGATGAGTATCAAACAGTTCAACAAGTTGTGGGCGTCCAAGGCCAGGAGGCCAAAATTATTGCCAAGTGACGCACAGCTACGGACATATACAAAGGAGATCATTCCGGTGCTAGGCAGTGCCACGGTAGTCGTGACCCACAAAGATTCGGAGAACAGGTTGCCACTCTGGATTGTCCCGGGGGACGGTCCCGCACTGCTGGGGAGGAGTTGGCTGGCTGTCATGAACTGGAAATGGGGCGATGTCAATGCAATTTCTTCTGTGGAGCGAATATCATGCTCACAGGTCCTGGACAAATTTGAGTCACTATTTCAACCCGGCATTGGCACTTTCATGGGGACCAAGGTAGTGATTCACATAAACCCAGATGCCAGGCCAGTACACCAGAAGGCCAGAGCGGTGCCGTACGTGATGCAGGAAAAGATAGAAGGCAAATTGGACCGCCTGCTTGAGGGAAGGCATCATCTCGCCAATCGAATTCAGTGACTGGGTGAGCCCGATTGTGCCGGTGCTCAAGGCTGATGGGTTGGTCAGGATATGTGGCGATTACAAGGCCACCATCAATCGGCTGTCACTCCAAGACCAGTACCCGCTACCGAGATCGGAGGACCTCTTTGCGACGCTATGCGATGGCAAACCTTTTTCAAAATTGGACCTGACCTCAGCTTACATGACCCAGGAGCTGGCGAGTGAGTCGAAAAAGCTGACCACCATCACGATACACAAGGGGTTGTTTGAGTACAACAGATGTCCGTTTGGGATTCGCTCGTCTGCCGCGATCTATCAACGAAATATGGAAAGCCGCCTCAAGTCGATTCCAAGGACAGTGGTTTTTCAAGACGACATCCTCATCATGGGTTGTGATACTGAAGAACACCTCCGCAACCTGGAGGAGGTGCTATGCAGACTGGACCGGGTAGGTCTGCGCCTGAAAAAGGCGAAGTGCGTCTTCCTAGCTCCAGAGGTAGAATTCCTGGGGATGAGGGTAGCAGTAGATGGGATCAGACCTACTGCGTCCAAAACAGAAGCGATCCACAGAGCACCCAGACCCCGTAACACGACGGAGCTGTGTTCGTTCCTGGGGCTCCTGAACTATTTTGGTAACTTTCTTCCCAAATTGAGCACGCTGTTAGAGCCGCTACACGTGCTCCTACGCAAAGGTCACGAATGGGTCTGAGGGGACAGCCAGGAAAGGTCTTTTGATAGAGCACGAAATCTGTTATGCTCCAACAATCTGTTAATGCTATAGGACCCATGTAAGAAACTTGTTTTAAAGTGCGACGGGTCGTCCTATGGTGTCGAGTGTGTGTTGCAGCATGTTAATGCAAAGGATCCGTTACAGCCGGTAGCTTATGCCTCCAGAAGTCTGTTCCAGGCAGAACGGGGCTACGGGATGGTAGAAAAGGAAGCGCCTGCATGTGTATATGCTGTAAAATAAAATGCACCAGTACCTGTTTGGCAGGAAATTTGAGCTGGAGACAGATCACAAACCCCTAATGGCCCTTTTGGCTGACAACAAGGCCATAAATGCAAATGCATCGGCCCGCATACAGAGGTGGGCACTCACGTTAGCCGCCTATGACTATACAATTCGGCACAGACCGGGCACTGAAAACTGCACCGATGCACTCAGCAGGCTCCCACTAGCCACCACCGAGGGGGCAACCGAGCAGGCTGCTGAGATGGTCATGGCTGTTGAAGCTTTCGAAAGCGAAGGCTCACCAGTGACAGCCCGTCAGATTAAAGTCTGGACAAATAGAGACCTACTACTATCTTTAGTCAAGAAATGTGCCCTGAATGGGGACTGGGCAGCCACATACGAGGCATGCCCTGAGGAATTCAAACCATTTCACAGGCGCAAGGATGAACTCTCGATTCAGGCCGATTGCCTACTATGGGGAAACCGAGTAATCATGTCCCAAATGGGCAGAGGGATGTTCATCAGAGAACTCCACAATGAGCACCCGAGCATTGTCATGATGAAGGCAATTGCCAGGTCACACATTTGGTGGCCAGGGATCGATGCAGACCTGGAACTTTGTGTTCACAGGTGCAACACGTGTGCCCAGCTGGGCAATATGCCCAGGGAAGCCCCCCTTAGCCCCTGGTCCTGGCCCGCCAAGCCATGGTCACGCATCCATGTGGACTAAGCAGGTCCTTTCATGAGAAAAATGTTTTTGGTTGTTTTTAGACGCCTACTCCAAATGGATCGAGTGTGACATTCTCAATTCAAGCACATCCTCTGCCACGGTAGAAAGTCTACGGGCAATGTTCGCCGCCCATGGTCTACCGGATGTCTTGGTCAGCGACAATGGCCCGTGCTTTACAAGCATTGAATTCCAGGACTTCATGGCAGGAAATGGTATCAACCATGTCAGAACGGCACCGTTCAAGCCGGCCTCAAACGGCCAGGCGGAACGAGCAGTGTAGCCAATCAAACGGGATGCTCAGAATCCAAGGGGGTTCCCAACAAAGCCGCTTATCACGCCTCCTGTTGGCCAATAGATCCCGACCACACTCGCTCACAGGGGTCCCACCCTCAGAGCTGCTAATGAAAAGGATGCTCAAAACCAGGTTATCCCTTATACACTCCACCATGAAAGAAATTGTTGAGAGCAGGTGCCAGTCACAATGTGACTACCATGACGGGAATGCGAGGGCGTGATGTATTGATGTGAATGACCCTGTCTTTGTCCTCAACTACGCTGCAGAGCCTAAATGGCTCGCAGGCACTGTGATTGCCAAAGACGGGAGTAGAATTTTGGTAGTTAAACTGGTAGTTACGCAAACATGTGGATCAAACTAAAAGGAGGTTCAGCAGCCCCATAGGAGAAGCAGAGGAAGAACATGACGTAGAGTTTACTCCACCACAGGTGACCAAACACCGGAACCAAGCGGAGGAGAGCCCAGTCACTGTGGGCAGTCCGGACAGGCCTCAGGCACCGCAAACAGCAGACACTCAAGCCAGCGCCCAACAACCGGAGCCCCAACTCAGGCGCTCTACAAGGGAGCATAAACCACCAGAGAGACCTAACCTGTGATCCCAATAAGACTCTGGGGGGAGGTGATGTCATGTATTTAATTGTCACTGTAACCCATGTATAAACTGACCTAAGTTGTACACCGTGAGAACATTGACTACTAGGTGGTGAACTTGTGGGAGACACTCCTAACCTGGACTTTCAGATATAAAAGGGGAAGCTCCACCCACCTTCATCACTTCAGTGCTGGCTAATAAAGATTACTGGTCACAGAATGACCTTCTCTCAAGTATGGGCCTCGTGTGCATTTATATTGTATAGTAGGGACATATTAAGTGCCAAGGTAAGGTTGGCCACACTTTGATAGCTCAAGTTAAGTCTATGCCCATACTATGCAAGCCAAAAGCATTGTGCTTAGAGTTTGATGGAACATGAGAACACTGGCACAGCATTTCACATCTGCAAGTGTCTGCCTTGGTTCAGTTGTAGCAATCTTGCCTCTGGGTCAGAAAGTTGTGGGTTCCAGCCCCACTCCAGAGACTTTCCAGTATAATGTGGATAAATGTGAGGTTATCCACTTTGGTGGCAAAAACACGAAGGCAGAATATTATCTGAATGGCGGCAGATTAGGAAAAGGGGAGGTGCAACGAGACCTGGGTGTCATGGTTCATCAGTCATTGAAAGTTAGCATGCAGGTACAGCAGGCGGTGAAGAAGGCAAATGGCATGTTGGCCTTCATAGCTAGGGGATTTGAGTATAGGAGCAGGGAGGTATGACTGCAATTGTACAGGGCCTTGGTGAGGCCTCACCTGGAATATTGTGTTCAGTTTTGGTCTCCTAATTTGAGGAAGGACGTTCTTGCTATTGAGGGAGTGCAGCAAAGGTTCACCAGACTGATTCCAGGGATGGCTGGACTGACATATGAAGAGAGATTGGATCAACTGGGCCTTTATACACTGGAGTTTAGAAGAATGAGAGGGGATCTCTTAGAAACGTATAAGATTCTGACAGGACGGGACAGGTTAGATGCGGGAAGAATGTTCCCGATGTTGGGAAAGTCCAGAACCAGGGGATACAGTCTTAGGATAAGGGGTAGGCCATTTAGGACTGAGATGAGGAGAAACTTCTTCACTCAGAGAGTTGTTAACCTATGGAATTCCCTGCCGCAGAGAGTCGTTGATGCCAGTTCATTGGATATATTCAAGAGGGAGTTAGATGTGGCCCTTACGGCTAAAGGGATCAAGGGGTATGGAGAGAAAGCGGGAAAGGGGTACTGAGGTGAATGATCAGCCATGATCATATTGAATGGTGGTGCAGGCTCTAGGAGCCGAATGGCCTACTCCTGCATCTATTTTCTATGTTTCTATGTTTCTACTTGAGCACATCATTTTGGCTGACACTCCAGTGCAGTACTGAGAGAGTGCTGCACTATCGGATGTGCCATATTTCAGATGGGACGTTAAACCGAGGTCCTGTCTGTCCTCTTAGGTGGATGGCACTATTCGAAGAAGAGCAGAGGAATTCCTCTCGTGTCCTGGCCAACAATTCTCCCTCAACTAACATCACTGGAACAGTTTAATTGGTCATTTATCTTATTGCTGTTTGTAGGACTTTGTTGTGTGCAAATTGGTCACTGCATTTCCCTACATTACAGCAGTAACTACACTTTAAAAATACTTTATTGGTTGTGAAATGCTTTGGGATGTTCTGAGGTCATGAAAGGTGGTATATAAGTGCAAGTTCTTTCATTCTTTGCATTTCTATGCCAATAATGTCACACATAATCGTTGCATGATTTGCTAACTGGTCAAAATTCCATCTGAAACCACTTGTGTTGTAGTTAGTGATCTATTCATATAGACTGGGTTTGAGAAAGACAGACTTGATTGGTTGTGGGTCTGCCAATGTCTCTAATTCTGAATTGACTTGAGGAGGTGCCCCTTAAAATTGTAGGTGTCAAGGAAGTAGTTGGTGTTAGCCAGGGTGAGCTTGAAAGCTTACTGGCTGGCCAACAAGGCATGTGTTCTCTTTAATTTCTTCTTGCTCTGCCATCAAACCCACTTTAACACACAAGCACTTGTACTCTGCAGCAGCATTATACTCAACGTATTAGCCTTGGGACTGCGTGCAAAACATTTCATGCAAGCACCATGGTAATACCTGTTTCTTTTCATGTAGTGGTCTCCCAAGATGATGACCCTGGTACCAGACCTGAGCAAAATGCTGGACCACCGTATACTGCTGAGCATGCAAGCACCATCTGAGATACATCTACCTCAGGGGAATCAATAAGAAAGGGTCAGTAAGGAACCCTGAGTGAAGTATGAAACTCAAGTGAGGAGGAGCAAGTGGAAGTGATAACACAGGGGCAGGAACAGCCTGGGGGGAAGGCTAGGTGCATATGTTCCTCTGCTGCAGGGTCCAATGATTCTTACCTTGCAGGGGGCTGCCTGTGGAGAGGAGCTCCTTAAGGAGACGCTGCAGAAATGCTATTCCAACAGCTGTGCAACATGCAAGAAGGATTGGGAAGCCCGCATGCCATAACAGGGATCTGCAGGGGTGCTACTGAGGTTCAAAATCCAAACACAAGTGCATTTTCCCTCACAAACACTGTGACTATGGCAACTGAAACCTGGGGCTGGAATTTACAGGAGGCACTCATTTCTGGCTTGGAGAGGCTAGGGGATCAGCCTGAAAGAACCTTGATGGCAGGCTTCACACTCCTAAGTGGTGGATAAGGGACAATCAGCAGCATGGCATTGCAGGAAGAGAAACAGGTGAGGCACCTACCTCTCATTACGATACCAGATACATCCACCCAGCTGGCTCCCTCAGAAGATTGAAGAAATAGTTTGTGGCAGATAGAAATAGCCAACAAGTTTTTTAAAAATTTGTTCCTGGGATGCGGCCAGCATTTATTGCCTATCCCTAATTGCCCTTCAGAAGACCCAGCGACGATGAAGGAACAGTGATATATTTCCAAATCAGGATGGTGTGTAACTTGGAGGGGAACTTGGAGGTAGTGGTGCCTGCTGTCCTTGTCCTTCTAGGTGGTAGAGCTTGCTGTTTTGGGAGGTGCTGTCGAAGAAATCTTGGTAAGTTGCTGCAGTGCATCTTATAGATGGTACACATTACAGCCACAGTGCACCGGTGGTGGAGAGAGTGAATGTTTAAGGTAGTGGATGGGGTGCCAATCAAGCAGAATGCTTTGTCCTGGATGGTGTTGAACTTCTTCAGTGTTGTTGGAGCTGAACTCATCCAGGCAAATGGAGAGTATTCCATCATACTCCTGACTCATGCCTTGTAGATGGTGGAAAGGCTTTGGGGAGTCAGGAGGTGAGACACTCTCTGCAGAATACCCAGCCTTTGACCTGTTCTTTTTGCCACAGTATTTATGTGACTGATTCAGTTAAGTTTCTGGTCAATGGTGACCCCCAGGATGTTGATGGTGGGGGATCCGGCGATGGTAATGCTGTTGAATGTCAAGTAGCGGAGGTTATAATCATGTTGCAAATAGTCATTACTGGCATTTGTGTGGCGTGAATTTTACTTGCCTCTTTGCGAATGGAACTGAACACTGCAATCATCAGCGAAAATACCCACTTCTGACCTTGGGATGGAGGGAAGATCATTGATGAAGCAGCTGAAGAGGATTGGGCCTGGGACACTGCCCTGAGGAACTCCTGCAATGTAGTCCTAGGGCTAATATGATTGACCTCCAAAAACAACAACTATCTTCCTATGTGCTAGGTATGACTCCAGCCAGTGGAGAGTTTTCTCCCTGATTCTCATTGACCAGTTTTACTAGGGCTCCTTGATGCCACATTCGATCAAATGCTGCCTTGATGTCAAGGGCAGTCACTCTCACCTCACCTCTGGAATTCAGCTCTCGTCCATGCTTGGACCAAGGCTGCAATGAGGTCTGGAGCCAAGTGGTCCTGACAGAACCCAAACTGAACATCGGTGAGCAGGTTATGGTGAGTAAGTGCCGCTTGATAGCACTGCCGACCGACACCTCCCATCACTTTGCTGATAATTGAGAGTAGACTGATGGAGCAGTAATTTGCAGGATTAGATTTGTCCTAATTTTTGTGGAGAGGACATATCTGGGCAGTTTTCCACATTGTTGGGTAGATGCCAGTGTTGTAGCTGTACTGGAACAACTTGGCTAGAGGCGCGGCTAGTTCTGGAGTACCACTCTTCAGCACGACAGCTGGGATGTTGTTGGGGCCTATAGCCTTTGCTATACCCAGTGCACTTAGCCATTTCTTGATATTACGTGGAGTGAATCGAATTGACTGAAGTCTGGCTTCTGTGATGGCGGGGGCCACAGGAGGAGGCTGATATGGATCATCCACTCGTCACTTCTGGCTGAAGATGGTTGCAAACGCTTCAGCCTTGTCTTTTGAACTCGTGTGCTGGGCTCCATCATCATTAGGATGGGGATATTCATGGAGCTTCCTCCTCCAATTAGTTGTTTAATTGTCCACCACCATCCAGGACTGGATGTGGCAGGACTGCAGATCTTTGATCTGATCCGTTGATTGTGGGATCACTTAGCTCTGTCTATAGCATGCTGCTTTCGTTGGTTAGCATATATGTAGTCCTGTGTTGCAGCTTCCCCAGATTGGCACCTCATTTTTAGGTACTCCTGGTGCTGCTTCTGGCATGCTCTTCTGCACTCCTCATTGAACCAGGGTTGGTCCCCTGGCTTGATGGTAATAGTAGCGTGAGGGATATGTCAGGCCATGAGGTTACAGATTGTGGTAGAATACAATTCTGCTGTTACTGATGGCCCATAGCACCTCATGGATGCCCAGTTTTGAGATGCTAGATCTGTTCTGAATCTATCCCATTTAGCACGATGATAATACCACACAACATGATGGATAGTGTCCTCAGTGTGAAGATGAGACTTCGTCTCCCCAAGGACTATGCAGTGGTCACTGCTACCAATGCTGTCTTGAACAGATGCATCTGCGACAGGTAGCTCTGTTAATAAAGGATGATATCAGGGCAGTTGTGAGAGATGATATTGGCTCCAATGAACAAAATGTTGAATCATTGTGGGTGGAGTTTAGAGATAGTAAGGGGAAAAAGTCACTGGTGGGCGTAGTTTATAGGCCCCCAAATAATAACTTCACGGTGGGGCGGACAATAATCAAGGGAATAATGGAGGCATGTGAAAAAGGAATGGCAGTAATCGTGGGGGATTTTAACCTACATATCGATTGGTCAAATCAAATCGCACGGGTTAGCCTTGAGGAGGAATTCATAGAATGCATACGGGATTGTTGCTTAGAACAATATGTTACAGAACCAACAAGAGAGCAAGCTACCTTAGATCTGGTCCTGTGTAATGAGACAGGAATAATAAACTAGTAAAAGATCCTCTCGGAATGAGTGATCACAGTATGGTTGAATTTGTAATACAGATTGAGGGTGAGGAAGTAGTGTCTCAAACGAGCGTACTATGCTTAAACAAAGGGGACTACAGTGGGATGAGGGCAGAGTTGGCTAAAGTAGACTGGAAACATAGACTAAACGGTGGCACAATTGAGGAACAGTGCAGGACCTTTAAGGAGCTCTTTCATAGTGCTCAACAAAAATATATTCCAGTGAAAAAGAAGGGCGATAAGAGAAGGGATAACCAGCCGTGGATAACCAAGGAAATAAAGGAGAGTATCAAATTAAAAACCAATGCGTATAAGGTGGCCAAGGTTAGTGGGAAAATAGAAGAGTGGGAAAATTTTAAACGACAGCAAAGAATGACTAAGAAAGCAATAAAGAAAGGAAAGATAGATTACGAAAGTAAACTTGCGCAAAACATAAAAACAGATAGTAAAAGCTTTTACAGATATATAAAACGGAAAAGAGTGACTAAAGTAAATGTTGGTCCCTTAGAAGATGAGAAGGGGGATTTAATAATGGGAAATGTGGAAATGGCTGAGACCTTAAACAATTATTTTGCTTCGGTCTTCACAGTGGAAGACACAAAAACCATGCCAAAAATTGCTGGTCACGGGAATGTGGGAAGGGAGGACCTTGAGATAATCACTATCACTAAGGGGGTAGTGCTGGACAGGCTAATGGGACTCAAGGTAGGCAAGTCCCCTGGTCCCGATGAAATGCATCCCAGGGTATTAAAAGAGATGGCGGAAGTTACAGCATTTGTTATAATCTACCAAAATTCTCTGGACTCTGGGGAGGTACCAGCAGATTGGAAAGCAGCTAATGTAACGCCTCTGTTTAAAAAAGGGGACAGACAAAAGGCAGGTAACTATAGGCTGGTTAGTTTAACATCTGTAGTGGGGTAAATGCTTGAAGCTATCATTAAGGAAGAAATAGCGGGACATCTAGATAGGAATAGTGCAATCAAGCAGACGCAACATGGATTCATGATGGGGAAATCATGTTTAACTAATTTACTGGAATTCTTTGAGGATATAACGAGCATGGTGGATAGAGGTGTACTGATAGATGTGGTGTATTTAGATTTTCAAAAGGCATTCAATAAGGTGCCACACAAAAGGTTACTGCAGAAGATAAAGGTACGCGGAGTCAGAGGAAATGTATTAGCATGGATCGAGAATTGGCTGGCTAACAGAAAGCAGAGAGTCGGTATAAATGGGTCCTTTTCGGGTTGGAAATCGGTGGTTAGTGGTGTGCCACAGGGATCAGTGCTGGGACCACAACTGTTTACAATATACATAGATGACCTGGAAGAGGGGACAGAGTGTAGTGTAACAAAATTTGCAGATGACACAAAGGTTAGTGGGAAAGCGGGTTGTGTAGAGGAGACAGAGAGGCTGCAAAGAGATTTAAATAGGTTAAGCGAATGGGCTAAGGTTTGGCAGATGGAATACAATGTCGGAAAATGTGAGGTCATCCACCTTGGAAAAAAAAACAGTAAAAGGGAATATTATTTGAATGGGGAGAAATTACAACATGCTGTGGTGCAGAGGGACCTGGGGGTCCTTGTGCATGAATCCCAAAAAGTTAGTTTGCAGGTGCAGCAGGTAATCAGGAAGGCGAATGGAATGTTGGCCTTCATTGCGAGAGGGATGGAGTACAAAAGCAGGGCGGTCCTGCTGCAACTGTACAGGGTATTGGTGAGGCCGCACCTGGAGTACTGCGTGCAGTTTTGGTCACCTTACTTAAGGTTTGGAGGGGGTACAGAGACGATTCACTAGGCTGATTCCGGAGATGAGGGGGTTACCTTATGATGATAGATTGAGTAGACTGGGTCTTTACTCATTGGAGTTCAGAAGGATGAGGGGTGATCTTATAGAAACATTTAAAATAATGAAAGGAATAGACAAGATAGAGGCAGAGAGGTTGTTTCCACTGGTCGGGGAGACTAGAACTAGGGGGCACAGCCTCAAAATACGGAGGAGCCAATTTAAAACCGAGTTGAGAAGGAATTTCTTCTCCCAGAGGGTTGTGAATCTGTGGAATTCTCTGCCCAAGGAAGCAGTTGAGGCTAGCTCATTGAATGTATTCAAATCACAGATAGATAGATTTTTAACCAACAAGGGAATTAAGGGTTATGGGGAGCGGGCAGGTAAGTGGAGCTGAGTCCACGGCCAGATCATCCATGATCTTGTTGAATGGTGAAGCAGGCTTGAGGGGCTAGATGGCCTACTCCTGTTCCTAATTCTTATGTTCTTATGTTATGTATGAGGCCGAGGTCAAGTAGGTTTTTCCCTCATGTTGTTTCTCTCACCACTTGCCGCAGGCCCAGCCTGACAGCTATGTCCTTCAGGACTCATTTAGCTCAGTCAGTACATAAGAACATAAGAAATAGGAGCAGTGGTGGGCCATTTGGCCCCTCGAGCCTGCTCTGCCATTCAATGAGATCATGGCTGATCTCTACCTCAACTCCACTTGCCTGCACTATCCCCATATCCCTTGATTCCCTTAATATCCAAAGTCGGGGTGCTACTGAGCGACCTTTGGTGATGGACATTGAAGTACCTCACTGAGGGTACATTCTGTGCCCTTGCTAAGCTCAGTGCTTCTTCCAAGTTTTGTTCAACATGGAGAAGTACTGATTCATCAGCTGAGGGAGCGTGGTAGATGGTAATCAGCAGGAGGTTTCCTTGCCTATGCTTGACCTGAAGCCATGAGACTTCATGGGGTCCGGAGTAAATGTTGTGCTATTGTGCCACAGCCACATAAAGAGGTCCTCACTGATGAGGAGGAGCGCTGTCACTACACATTCCTCCTATGAGGTAACATTTAGAAAGCACTTAAAATTAAGTTGAAGACACCATACACTGTTACCAAGGGAAAGCACCAGGGAAGTAAACAGTAAGAGAACTGGCACCAACCAGTAGTAGGGAAATAAACTGACACAGCTTCTTCAGAATGTAATATGGGCATGTATTTTCAGAAGGGTCATAGTTAATAGGTATGCATGGTACTAGGTATGCATGGTAATAGAAGCATAATTAGGTACAAATGTTTTAAGCAGGAGAAGACCATTGGTTCATCTAGACTACTTTTCCATACTTCATGTCAGGTTCCTTACTGTGATTCTAGAACTAATAGCCCTAAATCTTACTGATATAAATTTGTCATGGTTATCTGTTCAACTACCCCCACTGGTAATTTGTTCTACATTTCTCATGGAAACAAATGTTGCGTAAATTGCTTATTTTTCTTCAACCCCCTTAACCTGTGTGCCCTGTCGTCGACCCGTGTGACCAACGGAAGAATTTTGCATGCATAAGAATATTTTAAAGGCCTCTGTTAAGTCCTACCTTATTCTACACCCCCACCCCTTAATTTTCAACTTTCATGAAAGTGAGGTCCAAGGATATAACATTTTTCCTCATAAGTTAGCCTCTTAAGTTCAGGAGTTATCTTTGCAGCCCTCCCCAGGATGCCCTCTAATAATTAGGAAAGTATAAAACTGAAAAAGATTCTGCAGTCTATCTGGCCAGTCTCAAAAACTAATGCCTTTCAGTCACATACTCCCTCAAATATCTATCCAACTGTTCTTAAGCTTTTCCGCACTATCTGCCTCTACTGCCACCCAATGCAGTCCATTCCACACATCCACCATCTTCATTCTAAAGCATATAGAAAATTTGCACATTGATGCAGTAGGGGATGCCTTTCTGAAGTTATTTTGGGCAGAGAATACGTTTACGCTGCGATCATGTTGTATTTGATCTTGGAGTGCTTGATGTGTCCAAACTGGGAGTTTCCAGCAATCTTAATGGGAAAAAAACAAATAAAAGGAAAATGGGACTGAATTTCCTTTGCTGTGTGCCCCAAGTGCATCTGCCTTTGGGGAATGCAGCAGAGGAAAATAAGTACGGATGGACCCATTACATTGAGCCCCTGCCTCCTTTTTGCATTGTCGCAGGATTTACGGGGCTTCCAAGGTGCTGGAGGGCAGGCATGTACATCAGGCAGCCATAAAAATAAAATAGGAGCGGCCTAATGGTGTCTGCCCCTGCCCCAGTGGGCAGGAGGCATGCACAAAGAAGTTGGATCTGAAATGGGCAGGCAACAAGGTCAGGGAGGCTTCAAAAGATATCAAATCTTTTCCCTCCCACAGATTCCCAAAGATCCTCAGGTCTGGAGGCCTTCTTGCTGCTGTTTTTGCACAACTGGCAGAAGATCCTGCAGCCGACTGCTGTAAGATTGCAGAACCAGCTAAAGTTCCACCTCCAGTTCTAGGCATAATCCCCCGCGAAGGGGTAGATCTACACTGAGGATAAATCGAGCCTATAAAAATTATAGATGTCTTTGACATCATAGAGGATACCATCACAAGAAAATCTTATCTTGTGAGTGTCATATAAATAAATATAATATTGAACATTATAAATATTATAGACTTATCATTTTTCTTCAACAGGCATACACACGAATCAGAACTTTCATTGAGGACTATCCCTTTAAAGGAAAATTCCAAAATATTGAATATATTACTAACTCTTTAAATGGTGTGAGAGTAGATCACTGCAAACCAGGATTTGGTAAAAACATCATAACAAGTGTTCAGTGTGTAGGATGTTGTGGTAAGTATCAATTCACTAAATACTTGCCATGTATTATATTCTAATAAATTATGTCTTATTCATCTTGGGGTCGAAAATCCTTAGGGCCGATATTCCAGCATCAGGGCCAGAGTGCGCCCGCTGCTGCTAACCTCGCTGAAGTTTGTGGGGTCAGTAAAAGATTACTTCATTTGCATTGGACCAGTGGGGCAACTTTAGTCAGGAGAAGCTCTGAAATAGCGTTGCAACTCTGCATCTTTGGTATATGTTTCCTGCATTTGACATTATGGTCTTTATATTCCTCTGGCAGGTATATGTGTGGATAAGTGGATGCAGAATACTGGTCCTAAAAGCAACTGTGTGCGTTCAAATTTGGTGCGTGGCTAACTTGAATAGGGTCGGTCTGCAATCAATGTGAGCTGCGCACCTATTTCAAGACAGGAAAACACCTACATGCAGGATTTAATAGCTGTAGCCTATTAAATAAGTTCCAGTTTAGTATCTTTCATGAGTAGTAGCAGGGGGCTGTGTTTGTGCAGCTGGGCAGAAAGAGACAAGACAAAATATATTTCAACAGCACTTTCCAAACCAGTACCTCCAACATCTAAAAGGACAAGGGCAGCAGTTGCATGGGAACACCATCACCTCCACGTTCCCCTCCAAGTCTCACACCATACTGAATTGGACGTATGTCCCGGTTCGCTTACTGTCGCTGGGTAAAAATATTGGAATTTCTACCTAAATGCATTGTGGGAGTTCCTTCACCAGATGGACTGCAGCAATTCAAAAAGAAGGCTCACTATCACCTTCTCAAGGTCAGCTAGCAAATAAATGCTGGCTTTGCCAGAGATACCCATATTTTGAGAATGAATAAAAAAAACCTTTTTGATTTTCCCTTTCAACTGCTTTATTTACTATGACACTGGTATTCTTTTAATTTGAACCATGCTTTGACACATGAAGGGCAATAGTGGCAGATCTAGGCATCATTGTGCACAACAGTCCCCGCAGCACTGCAATGGGACCATATAATCAGTGCCAACATTCATGTGAACCATTAGCTCGAGCCCAACGAGGCAGTCTATGCTTCAAATAGCTAACTGTAGTACCCTGTAATTGAAAAGGCTAAAGCAGTCAGACTGGAGTATGGTGGGATTTACTCCTGTCACTTTGGCTAAATGGTAACTTCATTGGATTTCCTACTGTGACTCGATTATACTTATTTAAACTTGCGCAAATAAGCGCCTGGCCCATATTAGGCTGTCAAATTTATCTGTTTTGTCTTGTAACACTGCTGTGAAGCGCCTTGGGACGTTTTACTACATTAAAGGCGCTATATAAATAAAAGTTGTTATTTTTGGTCAATCTGATAGAAATCTTGTAACCTTGTATCTATCTCCACATTCTCCTGAAAGTATTTTCTTGTATCTGACAAAATACTTCTGTTTTATTTTAACTTGCTTTTGGACATCACCACTAACCTATTTTCATTTAATTTTACCTTGCATCCTCCTTTTCATCCAAGGGGCATTCATGAATTCCTTGTCCAAAAATATGGCTTTGGAATCCTTCCATTTGTCATCTATACTGGAGTTATCCCTACATAGTATTTCAGCCCTAACCTACCTGTTGTGCACCTATAGGCATTGAGCACCCAACCCGAATATTCCAATGAGTCAGTCTGCAGGATTTGGGACGGGGACACCAGCAGGCCACACCAAAGGAGGGAAGTCCCACCTCACTGCTGTTCCGCCCCATTAAAGAGGTCTGCGGAATTTCCTGCCTAAGAATTCTTATTTTAAAATTTCAAAAATAGTTTGTAATTTTAGATTATGAGACTGCGATTAAATTCCCGTCCATCAGCTCAGCAATGACATGGGGCCAAACTACTACTAATGGCACCACAAAAAATAACTTTGGCCTGAATCTTAACTGCCAGCAGGTTTCCTATAGAGTTAATTGCCCGCCCGCAGCTGAATGAGACCCAATCGATTTTAACAGCTGGGCCTCATTTAAATCTCGCAGGCCAACAGAGTAGATAAACCCACTAACTCCCACAGCTACCTGGACTACACTTCCTCCCACCCCACATCCTGTAAGGACTCCATTCCATTCTCCCAATTTCTCCATCTCCGTCGTATCTGCTCTGATGACACCACCTTTCACACTAGTGCCTCTGACATGTCTTCCTTTTTCCTCAACCGAGGATTTCCCTCCGCCATGGTTATTATGGCCCTCGACTGCGTCCATTCTATTTCCCGCATCTCTGCTTCACCTCTTCCCCTCCCTCCCAGAACCACGATAGAGTTCCCATTGTCCTCACCTTTCACCCCACCAGCCTCCACAATCAACGGATCATCCTCCGCTCTTTCCGCCACCTCCAGCATGACCCCACCACCAATCACATCTTCCCCTCCCCTCCTCTCTCAATGTTCTGAAGGGATCGCTCCCTCTGCGACACCATGGTCCATTCCTCAGTCATCCCCGCCTCTTCCCACTGCACCTTCCCGTGCAAGCGTAGGAGTTGCAACACCTGCCCTTTTACCTGCTCCCTTCCCACTATCCAAGGCCCCAAATACTCTTTCCAGGTGAAACAACGATTTACTTGTACTTCTTTCAATTTAGTCTACTGTATTCGCTGCTTATGATGTGGTCTCCTCTATATTAGGGAGACCAAGCGTAGATTGGGTGACTGCTTTGCTGAACACCTCCGTTCAGTCCGTAACCCCTGAATATGACCTTGAGCTTCCGGTTGCCTGGCACTTTAATTCTCCACTCCATTCCCACTCTGATATGGTTCATGGCACCATGGGTGGCTCTGCTGCACAGGAGGGCAGAAAAAAGAGTGGGAGAGCTATAGTGGTAGGAGATTCTATTGTAAGGGGAATAGATAGGCATTTCTGCGGCCGCAATTGAGACTCCAGGATGGTATGCTGCCTCCCTGCTGCAAGGGTCAACGATGTATGGGAGCGGCTGCAGGACATTTTGGAGGGGAGGATGAACAGCCAGTTGTCGTGGTGCATATAGGTACCAACGATATAGGTAAAAAAATGGGATGAGATGGGAAGCTGAATTTAGGAAGCTAGGATTTAAATCAAAATCAGGACCTCAAAGGTAGTAATCTCAGGATTGCTACCAGTGTCACGTGCTAGTCAGAATAGGAATTGCACGATAGCTAAGTTGAATACGTGGCTTGAGGAGTGGTGCAGGAGGGAGGGATTCAAATTCCTGGGACATTGGAACCGGTTCTGGGAGAGGTGGGACCAGTACAAACCAGACGGTCTGCAACTGGGCAGGACTGGAACCAATGTCCTAGGGGGAGTGTTTGCTAGTGCTGTTGGGGAGGGGTTAAACTAATATGGCAGGGGGATGGGAACCTATGCAGGGAGACAGAGGGAAGTAAAATGGGGGCAGAAGCAAAAGATAGAAAGAAGAAAAGTAAAAATGGAGGGCAGAGAAACCCAAGGCAAAAATCAAAAAGAGCCACATTACAACAAAATTCTAAAGGGAAAAAGTGTGTTAAAAAGACAAGCCTGAAGGCTCTGTGCCTCAATGCAAGGAGTATTCGTAATAAGGAGGACGAATTAACTGCGCAGGCAGCTATTAACGAATAGAATATAATTGGGATTACGGAGACATGGCTCCAGGATGACCAAGGCTGGGAACCCAACATGCAGGGGCATTCAACATTCAGGAAGGATAGACAGAAAGGAAAAGGAGGTTGGGTAGCATTGCTGGTTAAAGAGGAAATTAACGCAATAGTAAGGAAGGACATTCGCTTGGATAATGTGGAATCTATGGGTAGAGCTGCAGAATGCCAAAGGGCAGAAAACGCTAGTGGGAGTTGTGTACAGACCACCAAACAGTTGTAGTGAGGTTGGGGACAGCATCGAACAAGAAATTAGGGATGACAGCAAATAAAGGTACAGCAGGTATCATGGGTGACTTTAATCTACATATAGATTGGGCTAACCAAACTGGTAGCAATACAGTGAAGGAGGATTTCCTGGAGTGTATTAGGGATGGTTTTCCAGACTAATATGTCGAGGAACCAACTAGAGGGCTGG
Organism: Pristiophorus japonicus; assembly: GCF_044704955.1. Taxonomy (NCBI): domain Eukaryota; kingdom Metazoa; phylum Chordata; class Chondrichthyes; family Pristiophoridae; genus Pristiophorus; species Pristiophorus japonicus. The sequence goes on along the minus strand of NC_091981.1, from coordinate 211,712,593 downwards.
CCATCCGAGACTGGGTGATGTGTAATGAGAAAGGACTAATTAGCAGTCTTGTTGTGCGAGGCCCCTTGGGGAAGAGTGACCATAATATGGTAGAATTCTTTATTAAGATGGAGAGTGACGCAGTTAATTCAGAGACTAGGGTCCTGAACTTGAGGAAAGGTAGCTTCGATGGTATGAGATGTGAATTGGCTAGAATAGACTGGCGAATGATACTTAAAGAGTTGACAGTGGATAGGCAATGGCAAACATTTAAAGATCACATGGATGACCTTCAACAATTGTACATCCCTGTCTGGAGTAAAAATAAAACAGGTAAGGTGGCTCAACCGTGGTGAACAAGAGAAATTAGGGATAGTGTTAAATCCAAGAAAGAGGCATATAAATTGACCAGAAAAAGCAGCAAACCTGAGGACTAAGAGAAATTTAGAATTCGGCAGAGGAGGACAAATGGTTTAATGAGGAGGGGAGAAAATCGAGTATGAGAGAAAGCTTGCTGGGAATATAAAAACTGACTGCAAAAGCTTCTATAGATATGTGAAGAGAAAAAGATTAGTGAAGATAAACGTAGGTCCCTTGCAGTCAGAATCAGGTGAATTTATAATGGGGATCAAAGAAATGGTAGACCAATTGAACAAATACTTTGGTTCTGTCTTCACAAAGGAAGACACAAATAACCTTCCGGAAATACTAGGGGACCGAGGGTCTAGTGAGAAGGAGGAACTGAAGGAAATCCTTATTACTCAGGAAATTATGTTAGGGAAATTGATGGGATTAAAGGCCGATAAATCCCCAGGGCCTATTACTCTGGAATGCAGACTATTTAAAGAAGTGGCCCTAGAAATAGTGGATTAATTGGTGATTATTTTCCAACAGTCTATCAACTCTGGATCAGTTCCTATGGACTGGAGGGTAGCTAATGTAACACCACTTTTTAAAAAAGGAGGGAGAGAGAAAACCGGGAATTATAGACTGGTTAGCCTGACATCAGTAGTGGGGAAAATGTTGGAATCAATTATTAAATATAAAATAGTAGCGCATTTGGAAAGCAGTGATAGGATCGATCCAAGTCAGCATCGATTTATGAAAGGGAAATCCTGCTTGACAAATCTTCTAGAATTTATTGAGGATGTAACTAGTAGAGTGGACAAAGGAGAACCAGTGGATGTGTATTTGGACTTTCAGAGGGCTTTTGACAAGGTACTACACAAGAGATTGGTGTGCAAAATTAAAGCACATGGTATTGGGGGTAATGTACTTACGTGGATAGAGAATTTGTTGGCAGACAGGAAGCAGAGAGTTGGGATAAACGGGTCCTTTTCAGAATGGCAGGCAGTGACTAGTGGGGTGCTGCAGGCCTCAGTGCTGGGACCCCTATTTACAATATACATCAATGATTTAGATGAAGGAATTGAGTGTAATATCTCCAAGTTTGCAGATGACACTAAGCTGGGTGGCGGTGTGAGCTGTGAGGAGGACACTAAGAGGCTACAGGGTGACTTGGACAGGTTAGGTGAGTGGGCAAATGCATGGCAGATGCAGTTTAATGTGAGGTTATCCACTTTGTTGGCAAAAACATGAAGGCAGAATATTATCTGAATGGCGGCAGATTAGGAAAAGGGGAGGTGCAACGAGACCTGGGTGAAATGGTACATCAGTCATTGAAGGTTGGCATGCAGGTGCAGCAGGCGGTGAAGAAGGCAAATGACATGTTGGCCTTCATAGCTCGAGGATTTGAGAATAGGAGCAGGGAAGTCTTACTGCAATTGTACAGGGCCTTGGTGAGGCCTCACCAGGAATATTGTGTTCAGTTTTGGTCTCCTAATCTGAGGAAGGACGTTCTTGCTATTGAGGGAGTGCAGCGAAGGTTCACCAGACTGATTCCTGGGATGGCAAGACTGACAGATGAGAAGAGACTGGATCAACTGGGCCTGTATTCACTGGAGTTTAGAAGAATGAGAAGGGATCTCATAGAAACATATAAAATTCTGACGAGACTGGACAGGTTAGATGCAGGAAGAATGTTCCCGATGTTGGGGAAGTCCAGAACCAGGGCTCACAGTCTAAGGATAATGGGTAAGCCATTTAGGACCGAGATGAGGAGAACTTCTTCACTCAGAGAGTTGTTAACCTGTGGAATTCTCTACCGCAGAGAGTTGTTGATGCCAGTTCGTTAGATATATTCAAGAGGGAGTTAGATATGGCCCTTATGGCTAAAGGGATCAAGGGGTATGGAGAGATAGCAGGAAAGGGGTACTGAGGTGAATGATCAGTCATGATCTTATTGAATGGTGGTGCAAGCTCGAAGGGCCGAATGGCCTACTCCTGCATCTATTTTCTATGTTTCTGTGATATTTCTGTCCTCGGTCTCCTCCACTGTTCCAATGAAGCTCTACGCAAGCTCGAGCAACAGCACCTCATCTTTTGTTTAGGCACTTTACAACCTTCTGGACTCAACATCGAGTTCAACAATTTCAGAGCATAACCTCAGGCCTTTCCCTTTCCCTCCCCCCACCCCCATCCCCCCCATCTTATGTTTCTTTTTCTTTTTTTCTCTTTGTTTATAATGGCAGCTGGTCATTATTACGCGATTCACACCCTATCTAGATTAACCTTTTTCTAACTTCTGTCATTACCATTTCAATTTGACCCATCATCCCTTTTGTCTCTCTAATCTCTCCTGCCTTCCACCCTATCACAGACCTTCCCTTTTGTTCTATCTTCCCCTCCCCCTTCCAGTGCTTCTTAAGAATGTGCTCTTTCTGAACATTCGGCAGTTCTGACGAAGGGTCATTGACCCGAAATGTTAACTCTGTTTTTCTTTCCACAAGATGCTGCCTGACCCGCTGAGATTTCCAGCATTCTCTGTTTTTATTTCAGATTGCAGCATCCGCAGTATTTTGCTTTTGTGTTAGAATAGATAAACCGTTGTTTATTTTAGTTTAAGTGGCCTATTTGGAAGGACAGTAAAGTAGATGGTACTTCAAATATAATGTTCAACCTGTGTCTGTGCAACTGTTGTCCATTACATGTGATTTTGTTTGTGATTTTGTTACCTTTTTACTGTAGTATCAATTATTTTTTTCCCATAGTGGCATGTCCACCTGGACACTTTAGTGCAAGACAAGACACAATCTGCACTCCATGTGCCTCTGGTTCATTTAATAAGCATTATGGAAAGACTGAATGCACAAACTGCCCACGTGATGAAGCTACTAACAGAGGCGGGGCAACTTCTCAACAGGAATGTCATTGTAAGTTTGTTTTATTAGTTAAAAAAATGTATGTTCTTTCTTCATTCTACCATTTAAAAAACTGTGTTGGAACATAATCATTGCCTCTACAGATCTGTCATCTGTCAGACTCATCAGTTGACATAAAGTTCACTTCAGTAATTGCTTCTTCAGGCTCATTTAATAAACATACTCACTTTCAGGATAAGTTGTTAAAGAGCCAAATTTCCCCAGTGAGGCATTCTTGGAACTTATGGCAAAGTTCAGTCTTTGGGCCACAGAAATGGTAACATTAAACATGCTGCTGTCAAAAAATATTTAACTTTGACTACCCATGCTGAAATGATAATAAAACCTATAATACTGCACTCATTTTCTTTCAGATGTGATTTGCAAATTCTTGAAGCCAGTTCAAGTTATAGCTCCATTATTGATTAATTGAGTCTTGCAAAGAAAATTGAGAGCAAGCATATAATTTAAATACATACAAAAGAGTTGTAATGGATCACACGATCTAAAGCACAAGTAAAGCAGACAAAAGTTTTCTTGGTCCACATCCTGGATATGGTACTTATCCCACCAGGAAGGGCTAATCTCTGCATCAGAAATCCATATATATGTAGGAAAGTACTAATTATCCAAATCACAAACAACCTGAACAACGTAATAATCGAATTACAATTCAACAGATTATTTTTTATATGTTAGTTTCAGCTGAACACAACTAAATTTAAGCAAATTAGTACAGAACAATAAAACCCTGTTTATTGCTTACAGTTTTAAAAAAAACCTCTTCAAGTTTACTCTACATTAAAACCATTAACATTTGAATCAGCGTCAAAAAATAATCATGACAGCCAGCAAGATTATTTGATTTAAAGCATATATTGCATTTATTTTTGGATGTCCTAGGAAAGCATCTAAAAGAAGGTTGTTCAAAAGAAACCGAGCACTCTTTCTAATTCACTCTGGTATATACATCAAGAGTATTGTGTAATTTTCCTGATGTTCTCAAAATCGCCACCTGTTTTCTACAAAATGAAAAATAGGAAATTGGGCAAATTTCGGCACAATTTTGAAATTTCCATTTTGGCTCTATATTAGAAGGCAACCCAATTAAAACTGGAATTGCCAATATCACTGAGCACCACAAAAGCCTCATACTTTTACTTATTTGCTTAATTAATCTTATTTAATATTCTGTACTTTTTAACCCAATCTATCTTTATGACTCCTAGGGATCATGTACCCATGGATATTACCTGTGGCCTTTTCAGTAGGAACTTGCATCTTTTTCATAACCTTTTGGATGTAAGTATCAATCATTACTGATATTGCTAAAAAAAAATGTTGCCATTAGGCCACCAATGCTGTCTATTATTTAGAATTGCTGTCTATAACTGCTCATTTGGATTTGCAGAACAACAGACAGACTGATTGTTTTGCTGATGTCCCCTACATATGCGTGGGAAAGCCAGACATCTGCTCAGCATATCCATGCAATGATCCAGCTGATTTTAACACATCATTCTGATTCGTCATGTTGATGCTACACATAGGAACAGGTGTAGGCCATTCAGCCCTCGAGCCTGTTCCACCATTCAATGAGATCATGGCTGATCTGTATCCTAACTCCATTTGCCTGCCCTTAGTTCCACATCCTTTAATACCCTTGGCTTACATTGATATCTCTTTTTAATTTTAAGCTCCAGTCTATACTACTTATTATGCCATCTATCTTTGTGCATCAGCAAACTTGGATATATAGCTCTCTATTGTGTTATCTAAATCATTAATAATACAGTGAAAAGTTGAAGCCCCAGCACAGTCTCATCCTTCCAATTTGAGAACATACCCATTAACCCTACTCTCTGCCTTCTACCATCTAATCAATCTTCTAATTTCATGAGATTTAATTTTAGCTAACAGTCTCATGTGGAAATTTATTGAATGTTTTTGAGGAGACTGTCATGCTATCATCCAATGACATCAAAAACAACACTCAGAAATGACCTAATGACTACAAAAGAAAAATGTTAAATGAATAATGATTTTGAAAAATTATTTTATTCACTTAACTGTTCTATTATCCATTTTAACTGTTGTATCAAGTTTGGCAAGAGTCTAACAATGGAATGCAAACCTGATTGGAATTACACAACTGTAAAAACAGTCACAGTTGTTATGGATAACGGAGAATATTTATATAATTTTCTTCATTACACTATACACATTACAGTGCAGTACAACAAACCTTTTATTTAAAAAAAAGGCTGTGATGCACCAAACTGTTTAGCGATGTAACTTTGGAAATCTGAGAAACTTCGATCCCATTCGGCATTGCAAATACTTTCACCTTATCAACAAGACTTGGAAGAAAGGACTGAGTGTAACGTAGCCAAGTTTGCTGACGATATAAAGATGGGAGGAAAAGCAATGTATGAGGAGGACACAAAAATTTTGCAAAAGGACATAGACAGGCTAAGTGAGTGGGCAAAAATTTGGCAGATAGAGTATAATGTTGGAAAGTGTGAGGTCAGGCACTTTGGCAGAAAAAAATCAAAAATCTTCAGGTACAGCAAGTGATCAGGAAGGCCAATGGAATCTTAACTTTTATTGCAAAAGGGATGGAGTATAAAAGCAGGGAAGTCTTGCTACAGCTATACAGGGTATTGGTGAGGCCACACCTGGAATACTGCGTGCAGTTTTGGTTTCCATATTTACGAAAAGATATACTTGCTTTGGAGATAGTTCAGAGAAGGTGCACTAGGTTGATTCCGGAGATGAGGGGGTTGACTTATGAGGAAAGGTTGAGTAGGTTGGGCCTCTACTCATTGGAATTCAGAAGAATGAGAGGTGATCTTATCGAAACGTATAAGATTATGAGGGGGCTTGACAAGGTGGATGCAGAGAGGACATTTCCACTGATGAACTAGAAGGCATAATCTTAGAATAAGCGGCCGCCAATTTAAAACTGAGATAAAGAGAAATTTCTTCTCTCGGAGGGTTGTGAATCTGTGGGATTCACTGCCTCAGTGAGCTGTGGAAGCTGGGACATTGAATAAATTTAAGACAGAAATAGACAGTTTCTTAACCGATAAGAGGTTATAGGGAGAGGGCAGGGAAGTGGACCTGAGTCCATGATCGGATCAGCCATGATCGTATTAAATGGCTGAGCAGGCTCGAGGAGCCGTATGGCCTACTCCTGCTCCTATCTCTTACATGTTCTTATGTAAGACAAAGAATCTTATTCTTTAGAGGTGCTATTCCACTATGTATAGAGACAGTTTCTGCCAACAAAAGCAAAATACTTCGGATGCTGGAAATCTGAAATAGAAACAGAAAATGCTGGAAACACTCAGCGGATCAGATAGCATTCGTGGAGTGAGAAACAGAGTTAAAATATTTCAGATCGATGACCTTTCATCAGAAAGGGTTTTACGCCGCTAAACCTTGGGTAAGTTATAAGCCTCACAAAGCTTGAGCACCTAGCACCATAGATGGCACCAACGTAGGTGTCAGGGTTCCTTATAGCACTGACCTGCATGAACCAAAAGGGTTTCCATTAAATTAATGTTTAGGTGGTGACTGACTGTAGAAACATCATCATCATCATCATAGGCAGTCTCTCGGAATCGAGGAAGACTTGCTTCCACTCCTGAAGTGAGTTCTTTGGTGGCTAAACAGTCCAATACGAGAGCCACAGTCTCTGTTACAGGTGGGACAGATAGTCGCTGAGGGAAGGGGTGGGTAGGACTGGTTTGCTGCACACTCTTTCTGCTGCCTGTGTTTGATTTCTGCATGCTCTCGGCGACAAGACTCGAGGTGCTCAGCGCCCTCCCGGATGCACTTTCTCCACTTAGGGCAGTCATTGGCCAGAGACTCCCAGGTATCGGTGGGGATGTTGTACTTTATCAGGGAGGCTTTGAGGGTATCCCTGTAACATTTCCGCTGCTCACCTTTGGCTCGTTTGCCATGAAGGAGCTCTGCATAAAGCACTTGCTTTGGGAGTTTCGTGTCTTGCATGCGAACTATGTGGCCTGCCCAGTGGAGCTGATCGAGTGTGGTCAGTGCTTCAATGCTGGGGATGTTAGCCTGGACGAGGACGCTGATATTGGTGCGCCTGTCCTCCCAGGGGATTTGTAGGATCTTGCAGAGACATCGTTGGTGATATATTTCAGTGACTTGAGGTGTCTACTGTGCATGGTCCATGCTTCTGAGACATACAGGAGGGCGGGTATTACTACAGCCCTGTAGACCATGAGCTTGGTGGTAAATTTGAGGGCCTGGTCTTTGAACACTCTTTTCCTCAAGCGGCCGAAGGCTGCACTGGCACACTGAAGGCGGTGTTGAATCTCCTCATCAATGTCTGCTTTTGTTGATAAGAGGCTCCCGAGGTATGGGTAAAGGGTCCACATTGTCGAGGGTCGCGCCGTGGATCTTGATGACTGGGGGGCAGTGCTGTGCAGCGAGGACAGGCTGGTGGAGGACCTTTGTCTTACGGATGTTTAGCGTAAGGTCCATGTTTTCGTATGCCTCAATAAATACGTCGACTATATCCTAGCGTTCAGCCTCTGTATGTACGCAGATGCAGGAGTCGACCACGTACTGTAGCTCAATGACAGAGGTTTGGGTGATCTTGGACCTGGTCTGGAGGCAGCGAATGTTAAACAGCTTCCCACTGGTTCTGTAGTTTAGTTCCACTCCAATGGAGAGCTTGTTGATTGTGAGGTGGAGCATGGCAGCGAGGAAGATTAAGAGGAGGGTTGGAACGATGACTCAGCCCTGTTTGACCCCGGTCCGGACGTGGATTGGGTCTGTAATGGATCCGTTGGTAAGGATTACGGCCTGCATGTCATCGTGGAGCAGGCAAAGGATGTTGATAAACTTTTGGGGGCATCCGAAACGGAGAAGGATATTCCATAGACCCCCGCGGTTGACAGTGTCAAAGGCCTTTGTAAGGTCGAAAAAGGCCATGTATAAGGGCTGGCGCTGCTCCCTGCATTTTTCCTGCAGCTGTCACGCTGCAAAAATCATGTCAGTTGTGCCCCGTAGGGGAACGAAATCCACACTGTGACTCCTCGGCCACAGGGAAAAGACAGTTGAGGAGGATTCTAGCGACAACTTTCCCAGTGGCTGATAGCAGGGAGATTCCCCTGTAATTGGCGTTTTCGGACTTGTCCCCTTTTTTAAAGATGGTCACGATCACTGCATCTCTGAGATCTCCCGGCATGCTCTCTTCCCTCCAGATTAGAGAGATGAGGTCATGTATCCGCGCCAACAGCGCCTCTCCGCCATTCTTTAGCGCCTCAGCAGGGATTCCATCAGCTCCCATAGACTTGTTGTTCATGAGCTGTCTTATGGCTTTTCCTACCTCGTGCAAAGTTGAGGTTTCACTGAGGTGGTGGCGGGTCACATGCTGCGGGAAGGAGTCGAGAACACTCCTCGAGAGGGCCCTGACTGCCTCGGTGTCCTTGTAGAAATATCATTATGCATGCGAATACCTATTGTCCAGAGATCAGCCGTGATTCTTTCATTGTATAGCAATTCACATGCTTGCATTAATCAAAAGCTAACAAAGACCGGGTTGATGACTGCTGTGAGACCAGGATTATCCTCTGCAGACCCCACTGAGAAAACCAGGAACAGCTATGGAACAAAAATAGAACGAAGCACTTGGTTCAACACAACACCTCACCAATTTGAAAGTGAAGTAGCTGCATGCTAATCCTCTACATGTTCCCTTTCACTTCACCCGGTGCTCTCTCCTATTTTGTTATTTAAATGCCCCAAATTACTTGTATCTGTGATGGAGCATGCACCAGGTGAAGTATGTGACATAATCTGCTGTGAAGTGCAGACCCTGACTGCTGTCAGCTACCATCACCTCATCTTGGGAAGAGAAAATTAAGATGTGTTACAAGAGTTTGGTGAGGTGTCAAAGTATTGTGTGCCATGCGACTGTTTTGCAATGTATACCTACCTCTGTGTTACTGAGCATTAACATACTAATGAGATTAATAAAAGGAGAATGAATGCTCAGCAGTAGTAACATACCTTCAGACTCTCTCTTCCCAACTCCCTCAACAGACTCAGCCATAAATGCTTCGGTCCATCTCCACAAATCTTGACAGTTCTTTTACATTGGAGGTCTACCACATGGGGCTTGAGGCTCAGCTCTGGATTAAACAGTTTCATTTATCATAATTCTCAAGTAGTATATTTTTTTAGTTTGAAAGCTTTTATCTTTTTTCTATTTTATTATGTTTTAATTCTTCCCTATCCCATAATTGTATTTGTGCATCCTGCCAAGACTCTCACTTCCATCATAACATCCTACACCTAGAATTGTGATCTGGTCACGGACCTTCATAACTAGTACTAATACTGCTCGATTACCAGTCATTAATGTAAAGTCCTTACACAATACCACAAATCCACATGAGGCACATTCTATGGACAAGGTCACTCGATGACCTGAACCTTTATTCACAGGACCAAGAAGTGATGACCCTGTGTGGGACCTCCCTTTATATACCTGGATGACCAGGTGAGGAGTGTCTCCCACAAGTTCACCCCCTGTGGTCAAGGTGTGCATTTCTTACATATATACAGTATTGCAATGTTGTTACATAAAGGTTACACACATGACATCACCTCCCCCTCAACATCTTATTGCGATCATAGGTTAAGTCTCTCGAGTGGTCTGCGCTCTCTCGTGGAGCGCCACAGTTGAGGCTCTGGTTGTTGAGTCTTGGTATGTGTGTCTGTCACCTGTGGTGATTCCTGGCTGACCGCAGGGACTGTGCATGCTGCTGAATGTTCTTGTTGCTCGTTCATTGGCGGTGGTGCGAATACCATCTCATGATCTTCCTCAGGTTCCTCAGTGTCCATGCTGAACCTTTTTTTTACTTGGTCCAGATTCTTGCGGCATATCTGCCCATTGTTAAGTTTAATCACTATGACCCTCTTCCCCTCTTTGTCTACTACAGTACCCTCAAGCCATTTGGGCCCCAAAGCGAATTTCTATAAATCTCCCCCTTGAATTTCAGTCATGGTACTCGTTTTGGGACTGGCGTGTGCCCTCAACAATGTCAGACAGTACTGGATGAATGAGGGACAGCCGAATTTTGAGTGTTCGTTTCATGAGTAGCTCCGCGGGCGGGACCCCCGTGAGCGAGTGCGGTCGGGACCTATAGGCCAGCAGGAGATGCGATAGGCGGCATTGAAGGGAGAGTCCTTGAATCATGAGCATGCTTTGCTTTATGATTTGGACCGCACGTTCCACCTGGCCATTGGAGGCCGGCTTGAACGGTGCTGTCCTGACATGGTTAATGCCATTACCCGACATGAGCTCCCGGAATTCGCAGCTTGTGAAACATGGGCCATTATCACTAACAAGGATGTCCAGCAAGCCGTGGGTCGAAAAGACCGTGCACAGATTCTCCACGTTGGTGGATGTCGTGCACGAATTCAAAATGATGCACTCGATCCATTTTGAGTACGCATCAACCACAATGAGAAACATTTTTCCCATGAACGGGCCCGCATAGTCTACGTGAATACGTGAAAATGGCCTGGTGGGCCAGGGCCACGGGCTGAGCGGGGCCTCCTTGGGGGCATTACCTAGCTGGGCACACGTCGTGCACCTATGAACACAGTGTTCCAGGTCTAAATCAATTCCCGGACACCACACATGTGACCGGGCAATGGCCTTCATCAGCACGATGCCTGGGTGCTCGCTGTGGAGTTCCCTGATGAATACTTCCCTGCCCCTCTGGGGAATGACCACCCGGCTGCCCCATAGTAGGCAGTCGGCTTGGATGGAGAGCTCATCCATCCGTCTGTGAAACGGTCTGACCTCCTCAGGGCATGCTCCATGTGCGGGTGCCTAATCCCCAGTCAGGACACATTTCTTAATCAAAGATAGGAGGGGATCTCTGTTTGTCCAGATTTTGATCTGGCGGGCTGTGATAGGGGAGCCTGCGCTGTCAAAGGCATCAATGGCCATGACCATCTCAGCGCTTTGCTCCACTGCCCCCTCAGTGGTGGCCAGTGGGAGCCTGCTGAGCGTATCAGCTCAATTTTCGGTGCGGGGCCGGTGCCGGACGGTGTAGTCATACGCAGCGAGCATGAGAGCCCATCGCTGTATACGAGCTGACGCATTGGCATTGACGGCCTTGCTGTCTGACAGCAGGGATGTTAACGGCTTGTGGTCCATTTCTAATTCGAACCTCCTGCCAAAAAGGTACTGATGTATCTTTTTCACCCCGTAGACACATGCGAGTGCTTCCTTCTCAACCATCCCATAACCCCGTTCAGCTTGAGAGAGCGACCTGGAGGCATATGCCACAGGTTGGAGTTGGCCCTCAGCGTTACCCTGCTGCAACATGCACCCAACCCCATAGGACGATGCATCACATGTCAGAACCAATTTCTTACGGGGGTCGTACAGGGTCAACAACTTAATTGAACAAAGTAAGTTCCGTGCCCGATTGAAAGCCCGTTCCTGACAGCCCCCCCAAAACCAATCACAACCCTTGCGCAGCAGCACGTGTAGCGGCTCCAACAATGTGCTTAAGTTCGGCAGAAAGTTCCCGAAATAGTTCAAGAGTCCCAGAAATGAACACAACTCCGATGTGTTGCAGGGCCTGGGCGCTCGTCGAATCGCCTCCGTTTTGGATTCGGTAGGCCGAATCCCGTCTGCAGCAACCATCCTGCCCAGAAACTCGACCTCGGGAGACAAAAACACACACTTAGGCTTCTTGAGTCGCAGGCCTACCCGATCCAGTCGGCGTAGCACCTCCTCCAGGTTGTGGAGGTGTTCCTCGGTGTCACAACCGGTGATGAGGATGTCATCCTGAAATACGATTGTTCCGGGAATGGATTTGTGCAGGCTTTCCATGTTCCTTTGAAAAATCACGACCGCTGATCGAATGCCAAACGGACACCTGTTGTAAACAAACAGTCCCTTGTGCGTGGTGATGGTGGTCAGTAGTTTAGATTCGTCGGCCAGTTCTTGGGTCATGTAGGCTGAAGTGAGGTCCAACTTGGTGAACAACTTGCCGCCTGCCAGTGTGGCAAAAAGGTCCTCCGCTCTCGGGAGTGGGTATTAGTCTTGCAGGGACACCCGGTTGATAGTGGCCTTCTAGTCACCATAGATCCTGACCGAGCCATCCGCTTTTAGGATGGGAACGATGGGGCTTGCCCAGTCGCTGAATTCAACGGGCGAGATGATGCCCTCTCTCAGCAACCGGTCCAACTCGCTCTCAATTTTCTCCCGCATCACATACGGCACAGCTCTGGCTTTGTGGTGCACTGGTCTGACGTCCGCGGTAATGCGTATCATTACTTTGGTACCTTTGAACTTCCCAATGGTTGAAATAGTGACTCAAATTGCTGTAGGACCTGTGAGCATGAACTTCGCTCCACAGATGACATGGCGTGCACATCCCCCCATTTCCAGTTCATCACAGCTAACCAGCTCCTCCCCAACAGTGCAGGACCATTGCCTGGGACAATCCAGAGCGGCAGCCGGTTCACTGATCCATTGTGTGTGACCGCCAACATTGCACTGCCTAGCACTGGAATGATTTCTTTGGTGTACATCTGTAATTGCGTCTCAATGCATTCTCGTTTGGGTCTGCAATGGCCGCAGCTTTTCGAATTGTTGAACACTCATAAGTGACTGGCTGGCCCCTGTGTCCAGCTCCATGCGTACAGGGATGCCGTTTAATAGGACTTTCATCATCATAGGTGACGTTTTGGTATATGAGCTGTGAATGTTTGCCACATGAACCCGCTGAACTTCAGCATCCATTGATTTGCCCCAAGCGTCATCCTGCCTCGCAGACCCCTTATCTGGTTCATCCGCCTCGTATATTAGCCTGGCTGCAGGCTTTCTGCACATTCTGGCTAAATGGCCACTGAGGTTACAATTTCTGCAGACGAACTGTTGAAACCTGCAAATCCTGGCAGCATGTCTGCCCCACACCTCCAGCATAAACTGAGATTCCCATTATTGTGAACAAAAGAGCTGTTGCAAGGCATTCCTCGCTGATTGTCCCTTTGACTGCTCTTGAGCACCCTGTGAGTGGGTGTCAATGGCCCCATCCTGGGCTACATTGTCCACTGGGGGGGGAGTAAATGTCCGTTCAGCCTGCCATTGTCTCTGTTGGAGACTTACTCTTGGGTCTATTGCTGCCTGGGGTGTCTCGAACTGCCCTTGCCTGCCTGTGGGGCTCTGTGTCGCGTTTATGATATTGACTCCCTGATCCATCGCCACGTTGGAGGCAGAATTGCGCACTTATATTATCTTGGCTTCCTCCTCCCCCGCCATAAAAGTCTGAGCCATCAACGCCGCCGCTTCCAAGGTCAAGTCCTTGGTCTCAATTAGCTTTCTGAAAATCCCAGCATGAACGATACCCTCAATAAAGAAATCCCTTAGCATCTCCCCCTTGCAGGCATCTGTGAACTTACAGAGGCTGGCCAAGCGCCGGAGGTCCGCAACGAAATCCGGTATGCTCTGTCCTTCCCAACGTCGGTGGGTATAGAATCTGTGTCGGGCCATGTGCACGCTGCTCGCCAGTTTGGGGTGCTCACCGATTAGTTTGCTGAGCTCTTCGAAGGTTTTGTCCGCCGGCTTCTCGGGTGCTAGCAGGTCTTTCATGAGCGCGTAAGTCTTGGGTCCATAGCTGGTCAGCAGGTGAGCCCTTCGCTTGTCGGCCGCTGCATCTCCCAGCCAGTCCTTCATGACAAAGCTCTGCTGGAGCCTCTCAATGAAATCGTCCCAGTCCTCACCAACACAGTACCGTTCATCTGTGCTACCGGTGGCAATTCTCGTGGGTCGTTGATTCCCGTTTCTCGTTGCCAATGTAAAATCCTTACACAATACCACAAATCCACATGAGGCACATTCTATGGACAAGGTCACTCCATGACCTGAACCTTTATTCACAGGACCAAGAAGTGATGACCCTGCGTGGGACTTCCCTTTATATACCTGGGTGACCAGGTGAGGAGTGTCTCCCACAAGTTTACCCTCTGTGGTCAAGGTGTGCATTTCTTACATATATACAGTATTGCAGTGTTGTTACATAAAGGTTACATACATGACAATTAGTACACAAACATCTTTGTTGCTGACTGAGGCAGACAGTATTAGTTCAAAAGCAAAATACTGCAGATGCTGGAATCTGGAATAAAAATAGAAAATGCTGGAAATCTCAGCAGGTCAGGCAGCATCTGTGGAGAGAAAGCAGAGTTAACGTTTCGGGTCGATGACCCTTTGTCAGAACTGGAAAGTGTTCAGAAAGAACACATTCTTAAGAAGCACTGAAAGGGGGAGGGGTAGAAAGAACAAAAGGGGAGGTCTGTGATAGGGTGGACGACAGGAGAGATTAGAGAGACAAAAGGGATGATGGGCCAAATCTGGACCTCTTCATTGCAAACTGCCGACGGGACATTGGCCCTCTCAATTTCTCTGCTCACCTCACTCACTCCAACCTACCTCCCTCTGAACTTGCAGCACTCCTCTTGCTCAGATCCAGCCCTAACCTCGTCATCAAACCTGCTGACAAGGGTGGCGCTGTTGTTGTTTGGCGAACCGACCTCTACCTTGCAGAGGCTGATCGTCAACTCAATGACACCTCCTCCTACCTCCCCCTGGACCACGACCCCACTACTGAGCATCAAACCATAATTTCCCAGACCATCAATGACCTCATCTCCTCTGCAGATCTCCCCTCCACAGCCACCAACCTCATTGTTCCCCAACCCCGCACAGCCCCTTTCTACCTCCTTCCCAAGATCCACAAACAGGACTTCCCCAGTAGATCCATCATTTCAGCCTGTTCTTGCCCCACAGAACTTATTTCTTCCTATCTTGACTCTATTTTTTTCTCCCCTTGTCCACTCTCTTTCCACCTACATCCGCGACTCCTCCGACACCCTCCGTCACTTTAACAGTTTCCAGTTTCCTGGCCCCAACCTTCTCCTTTTCACTATGGACATCTAATCCCCCTACACTTCCATCCCCCACCAGGATGGCCTGAGTGCGCTCTGCTTCTTCCTCGAGCAAAGGCCCAACCAGTCCCCATCCATCACCACCCTCCTCCCTCTGGCTGAACTTGTTCTCACATTGAACAACTTCTCCTTTAACTCCACTCACTGCCTCCAAATTAAAGTGTTGCTACGGGAACCCAGATGGGTCCTAGCCATGCCTGCCTTTTCGTGGGCTATGTGGAACATTCTTTGTTCCAGTCCTACTCGGGTCCCCTCCCTCACCTCTTTTTCCAGTACATTGATGACTATATTGGTGCCGTTTCCTATTCTCGTCCTGAACTTGAAAATTTAATTCACTTTGTATCCAATTTCCACCCTTCCCTCACCTTCACATGGTCCATCTCCGACTCTTCCCTTCCCTTCCTCGACTTCTCCATCTCTGGGGATAGGCTTTTGACCAGTATCCACTATAATCCCACTGACTCCCACATCTACCTGAATTACACTTCCTCCCATCCCGCATCCTGTAATGACTCCATTCCATTCTCCCAGTTTCTCCGTCTCTGCCGCATCTGCTCTGACAATGCCACCTTTCACAATAGTGCCTCTGGCATAGAAACATAGAAAATAGGTGCAGGAGTAGGCCATTCGGCCCTTCGAGCCTGCACCGCCATTCAATAAAATCATGGCTGATCATTCCCTCAGTAACCCTTTCCTGCTTTCTCTCCATACCCCTTGATCCCCTTAACCGTAAGAGCCATATCTAACTCCCTCTTGAATATATCCAATGAACTGGCATCAACAACTCTCTGTGGCAGGGAATTCTACAGGTTAACAACTCTCTGAGTGAAGAAGTTTCTCCTCATCTCAGTCCTAAATGGCATACCCCTTATCCTAAGACTATGTCCCCGGTTCTGGACTTCCCCAACATCGGGAACATTCTTCCCGCATCTAACCTGTCCAGTCCCGTCAGAATCTTATATGTTTCTATGAGATCCCCTCTCATCCTTCTAAACTCCAGTGAATAAAGGCCCAGTTGATCCAGTCTCTCCTCATATGACAGTCCAGCCATCCCTGGAATCAGTCTGGTGAACCTTCGCTGCACTCCCTCAATAGCAAGAACGTCCTTCCTCAGACTAGGAGATCAAAACTGAACACAATATTCCAGGTGAGGCCTCACTAAGGTCCTGTACAACTGCAGTAAAACCTCCCTGCTTCTATATTCAAATCCCCTAGCTGTGAAGGCCAACATATCATTTGCCTTCTTTACCGCCTGTTGTACCTGCGTGCCCACTTTCAGTGACTGATGAACCATGATACCCAGGTCTCGTTGCACCTCCCCTTTTCCTAGTCTGCCGCCATTCAGATACTATTCTGTCTTCGTGTTTTTGCCCCCAAAATGAATAACCTCACATTTATCCACATTATACTGCATCTGCCATGCATTTGCCCACTCACCTAACCTGTCCAAGTCACCCTACAGCCTCTTAGCATCCTCCTCACAGCTCACACTGCCACCCAGTTTAGTGTCATCTGCAAACTTGGAGATATTACACTCTATTCCTTCATCCAAATCGTTAATGTATATTGTAAAGAGCTGGGGTCCCAGCACTGAGCCCTGCGGCACTCCACTAGTCACTGCCTGCCATTCTGAAAAGGACCCATTTATCCTGACTCTCTGCTTCCTGTCTGCCAACCAGTTCCCTATCCACATCAGTATATTACCCCCAATACCATGTGCTTTGATTTTGCACAACAATCTCTTGTGCAGGACCTTGTCAAAAGCCTTCTGAAAGTCCAAATACACCACATCCACTGGTTCTCTCTTGTCCACTCTGCTAGTTACATCCTCAAAAAATTCCAGAAGATTCATCAAGCATGATTTCCCTTTCATAAATCCATGCTGACTTGATCCGATCCTGTCACCGCTTTCCAAATGCGCTGCTATTTTGTCCTTCATGATCGATTCCAACATTTTCCCCACTACTGATGTCAAGCTAACCAGTCTATAATTACCCGTTTTCTCTCTCCTTTTTTAAAAAGTGGTGTTACATTAGCTACCCTCCAGTCTGTGGGAACTGATCCAGAGTCGATAGACTGTTGGAAAATGATCACCAATGCATCCACTATTTCTAAGGCCACTTCCTTGAGCACTCTGGGATGCAGACTATCAGGCCCCAGGGATTTATCGGCCTTCAATCCCATCAATTTCCCCAACACAATTTCCCGCCTAATAAGGATATCCTTTAGTTCCTCCTTCTCACTAGACTCACTGACCCCTAGTACCTTCGGAAGGTTATTTATATCTTCCTTCTTGAAGACAGAACCGAAGTATTGGTTCAATTGGTCTGCCATTTCATTGTTCCCCATTATAATTTCACCTGAATCTGACTGCAAGGGACCTACGTTTGTCTTTACTAATCTTTTTCGCTTCACATATTTATAGAAGCTTTTGCAGTTAGTTTTTATATTCCCTGTCTTCCTTTTTCCTCAACAGAGGATTCCTTTCCGCCGTGGTTAATATGGCTCTCAACCATGTCCATTCTATTTCCCGCAGCTCTGCCTTCACCACTTTCCTTCCCTCTCGGAACCCTGACAGGGTTCCCCTTGTCCTCACCTTTCACCCCACCAGCCTCCACGTTCAACGGATCATCCTCAGCCATTTCTGCCACCTTCAGCGTGACCCCACCACCAATCACATCTTCCCCTCCCCTCCCCTCTCAGCATTTTGAAGGTAATGCTCCCTCCGTGACACCCCGGTCTATTCTGCAATCAACCCCCACACCCCCTCCTCTTTCCACGGTACCTTTCTGTGTAAGCGCAGGAGATGCAACACCTGCTCTTTTACCTCCTCCCTTCCCACTATCCAGGGCCCCAAATACTCCTTCCAGGTGAAACAGCGATTTAGTATACTGTATTTGCTGCTCACTATGTGGTCTCCTCTACATTAGGGAGACCAAACATAGATTGGGTGACCACTTTGCAGAGCACCTCTGTTCAGTCCGCAAGTGTGACCCTGGGCTTCCGGTCGCATGTCACTTTAATTCTCCACTCCATTCCCATTTTGATCTCTCTGGCCTCGGTCTCCTACATTGTTCCAATGAAGCTCAACGCAAGCTCGAGGAACAGCACCTCATCTTTCGTTTAGGCACTTTACAGCCTTCTGAACTCAACATCGAGTTCAACAATTTCAGAGCATAACTGCTGCCAATCTTTGGCTCCCTTTCCCCCTCCCCGCCCCCAGAGCCTGTTTATTTTTTTCTCCTTGTCTCTAATGGCAGCTGGTCATTATCTCCCCTATCTTGATTAATGTTTTTCTAACTCCTGGCATTACCATTTGAATTTGGGCCATCATCCCTTTTGTCTCTCTAATTTCTCCTGTCTTCCACCCTAACACAGACCTTCCCTTTTGTTCTATCTTCCCCTCCCCCTTTCAGTGCTTCTTAAGAATCTGTTCTTTCCGAACAGTCTCTGATGAAGGGGTATCGACCCGAAGCGTTAACACTACTTCCTCTCCACAGATGCAGCCTGACCTGCTAAGATTTCCAATATTAGTTGTTCCCTTTTCCTGAGGTAGGACAATTCAGAACTGGAAAACTGTGGGAGATGGATTTATGTTATTAGCAACACTCCCCTTCCCCCCATCTCCCCCCACTTGCACCAACACAACCTCAAAGTGAGCAATATCAGAAGAGTTGTGTTAGTCACTCATATATTTATTTAAGGAGGTGGTAGGAACTTTCCAGAATTAGCTGTCTCATACATTGTACTGCGATCTTTACAGACATTTGTGTGCGTTTTACAGAATATGCCGGAAGTATTGCAAGACACCAATGAAGGGGAAATATGTTCAGGTGAAAGAGGGAGAAGTAAAAGAACAGGTGAAAACACTGGCAAATATTATTAAAAGTGTTGACCTACTGGAACAAAAAAGCAAGTTAAGACCATTTAAATTCATTGTTAGACATTCCACAAAACACAGAGTGGGATTCTCAGATGACCAATGCATTGGTCTACTTAGTGATACTGACACTGAAACATGTAACACTTTTGGCTCTTTACTATCTGGTGATACCACATGCCCGGAGAGCAGCTTCGAGGAATGCAGATCTCCATACACATCAGATGAAACTTGCTTTATCTCAAGGAGTTCAACTCCACAAAAACTAGCAACTATCCTCAGGCATGGAAGGTAGTAGTTCTCAGTGCTCATTTATTTTGTGCAAAAATCTATGTGGATGTGAAGTCTCACAGTGTTAATCTTTAAATTGCAGGCTGTGCTACTGTCCTTTTAGAGTGTTGTTACTGTAGATAATGCTGAAAGAAAAAAATTCTATTTAAAATTGAAATCAGTATCATCTTAAAGTATTTACTTTAATTCATCACCATTTAACAAAATAGTTTAAATTTATACATATGGAAACATAAACATGGGAATAAAGTTCATATGCTCTGATATAGCAAAGGTTCTTTTTTAATGCATTAACATTACTGTCGATGAGAAGATCCCCAATTGGTTAACTGGCATAATTTAAATATGGCGGGGGGGGGGGTCTTCTCTTAAGATTAAAATATGCATTTTTGATTATTCTCAAGAACTTAAGACATTCTCACTGAACAAATCACATATAATTTTTGAATCTGTTAATCCATCTCAAGTTTATAAAACCACCTTTTTTTAAAAACTAAAAATATCTCCCTTTTGAAATGAATGGAAATGTAATAGCCTAAACAATTATAATTAGAGCTTCAAATGTGCTTTATTATATCATTCCAGCAGGATTTCTGAAACAAAACTATCAATGCTAACGTCAATTTAACTGAATTTTCCAAGCCTATTAAAATATCTCGAAGTATAATATATTATTCCGCTTGATTGTTTCTCCAAACATATTTGTATGATTTTATGTACAGTGAAAATAATAGCGACAAAACAATGCTATTTTTAGCATAAACCTAAATAAAATCAAAACTGAAAAATATTTAGCACTAAAATATATAACTGAATTGGGCTTGAAAAGTTTAAAGTTTACAAACTGAATACCAATTAAACAGTGCCATTTGATAAGGACAAACTACTGTTTAAAACCATAACCATATTTAGAATACTTCTCTCTTCCGTCCCTAAACCATAGCTTTTTCATGTTAAATGGATTTCTGAATAAGATTTTTTGTTTTACAAGCCTCACCAAGTTCAACAATAAGTCCTGCTCACACGTCTATGGCTGAAGAACTGTCCTGTTCTTCCCTTGGTGGTGGACAGAGTGATGGTATTGCTGTACAAATGTCATGAGAAATAACAATCTTTAGAAGGAACATCCTATGGTAACATCCTGTAGCCTTGCTTTCAGGTTGTTTCTAAATATGTTTTTTCATCAGAAAAATCCAATACTCAACATTAAATCAGTTATTTTCATATGCAATTTTGCACAGAAATAGCTGTTTGCAAACAGTTAAGTATTGTAAATGGAGAGACCATAACTGGATTAGGGTATATACTTAACTAGATATTAAAAGTTTTTTATATTACAAAGTTTACAAATAGGTGTATATATCTCGGTTATAAATGCTTTTTAGTATGGAGTGTTACTCTTTATATACAGGTCAATACAGGTTATTGACATTATTTAATAGTTGATATTATATTAAAGGAATTCTATAATTTACAGTCTTTGGTTTTCTCTTTCAATATTGGATAGCAGCTTAGATGTTTGTCTTTGATTTATGTTGATTTTTTAATAAAGATCAGAGGACAACTTATAGCTATCTCTAATACCGTGTTCACAGATTCATAACGTAATTTAGTTGAATCTGTTTTGTACAGTGGCCTGCTAAGCCTTCAGCCTCTGAATTAGCATAGATCTGCCTCAACTCTAAGTCCGGGTCCTGAACTAATTTGGAGTATAGAATAAAGCAGTATGTAAACTCAATACCTAAATCTAGTGCATCTAAAAAGTAGGCATGGCGGCCATCCTTTTAGAGCTGCCTTACTTTCCTCCACTCTGCCCAGGCCCAAGTTTCGGGTGGAGTTTTGGAGCAACTTGTTTAGTTTGGAGTATCTTAGAATTCGCAATTCTCGGCATTTAGTTTGCTCCAGTTCTAGTGAGTTGGTTTAGTTTCATTTTAGTTCCGTTTTTTTTCAAAAGGGGGTGTGTCCAGCTACTTAGGCCTGTTTTGCAAGTTTAGGCAGCGAAAGCTTACTCCAAACTAACTTAGAATGGAGAACATAAGAACATAAGAATTAGGAACAGGAGTAGGCCATCTAGCCCCTTGAGCCTGCTCTGCCATTCAATAAGATCATGGCTGATCTGGCCGTGGACTCAGCTCCACTTACCCGCCCGCTCCCCGTAACCCTTAATTCCCTTATTGGTTAAAAATCTATCTATCTGTGATTTGAATACATTCAATGAGCTTGCCTCAACTGCTTCCTTGGGCAGAGAATTCCACAGATTCACAACCCTCTGGGAGAAGAAATTCCTTCTCAACTCGGTTTTAAATTGGCTCCCCCGTATTTTGAGGCTGTGCCCCCTAGTTCAAGTCTCCCCGACCAGTGGAAACAACCTCTCCGCCTCTATCTTGTCTATCCCTGTCATTATTTTAAATGTTTCTATAAGATCACCCCTCATCCTTCTGAACTCCAACGAGTAAAGACCCAGTCTACTCAATCTATCATCATAAGGTAAACCCCTCATCTCCGGAATCAGCCTTGTGAATCGTCTCTGTACCCCCTCCAAAGCCAGTATATCCTTCCTTAAGTAAGGTGACCAAAACTGCACGCAGTACTCCAGGTGCGGCCTTACCAATACCCTATACAGTTGCAGCAGGACCTCCCTGCTTTTGTACTCCATCCCTCTCGCAATGAAGGCCAACATTCCATTCGCCTTCCTGATTACCTGCTGCACCTGCAAACTAACTTTTTGGGATTCGTGCACAAGGACCCCCAGGTCCCTCTGCACCTCAGCATGTTGTAATTTCTCCCCATTCAAATAATATTCCCTTTTACTGTTTTTTTTCCCAAGGTGGATGACCTCACACTTTCTGACATTGTATTCCATCTGCCAAACCTTAGCCCATTCGCTTAACCTATCTAAATCTCTTTGCAGCCTCTCTGTGTCCTCTACACAACCCGCTTTCTCACTAATCTTTGTGTCATCTGCAAATTTTGTTACACTACACTCTGTCCCCTCTTCCAGGTCATCTATGTATATTGTAAACAGTTGTGGTCCCAGCACCGAACCCTGTGGCACACCACTAACCACCGATTTCCAACCCGAAAAGGACCCATTTATCCCGACTCTCTGCTTTCTGTTCGCCAGCCAATTCTCTATCCATGCTAATACATTTCCTCTGACTCCGCGTACCTCTATCTTCTGCAGTAACCTTTTGTGTGGCACCTTATCGAATGCCTTTTGGAAATCTAAATACACCACATTCATCGGTATACCTCTATCCACCATGCTCGTTATATCCTCAAAGAATTCCAGTAAATTAGTTAAACATGATTTCCCCTTCATGAATCCATGCTGCGTCTATTTGATTGCACTATTCCTATCTAGATGTCCCGCTATTTCTTCCTTAATGATAGTTTCATTCTGCTATAACTTCCGCCATCTCTTTTAATACCCTGGGATGCATTTCATCAGGACCAGGGGACTTGTCTACCTTGAGTCCCATTAGCCTGTCCAGCACTACCCCCTCAGTGATAGTGATTGTCTCAAGGTCCTCCCTTCCCACATTCCTATGACCAGCAATTTTTGGCATGGTTTTTGTGTCTTCCACTGTGAAGACCGAAGCAAAATAATTGTTTAAAGTCTCAGCCATTTCCAATTATTAAATCCCCCTTCTCATCTTCTAATGGACCAACATTTACCTAGAGTTAAGTTCAGTGCAGGCAAAGCCAGAGACCGGGGGCGGGAGGGTGGCGGGGGGAGGCGGGGGGGGGGGGGGGGGTGGCGGGGTGGGAAGCATTAAACACATCACTTAAAATGGCTTAAAACCTCTTTCAATGATATTTTGCCTTATATCTGCTGAATGAGGACAGTTGGTTCTCTTTTTATAAATAAACAAGTATAGGCTCCCGGTTGAGGCAGGCACATCAACACCTAATTATGGCTAATTTGATCCTTTGGAAATCATCATACCCCATTAGTCCAACCTATTACTTGAATGACTCACCTCGGACTAGATTATCTCTCATTTGTAAAAACTAACTGTTTGGCATTGTCCCTCTGTCAGGGACCGATTGTTAGAGTATCGTTTGTAACTCACCCTAACCCACCACTGTCTCCCACACCCCCAACAGCACGCTTTCCACCACCCCCACCTCCCAACCCTTCGCTCCGTGTGTCTCTCCTCATTCCTACACTCCCAACAACACTCTTTCCCCCCCTCCCCACCCCAACCCAACCCTTCGCAGCCAGCAGCAGGACCGATCTGTGCATCTCAGATACTGTAAGGCAATCAGTCGCTGGCTTCCTCGGCCCATGGACACCCATCCCACTGCAGCAGGAGAGATGTCCAAGCCACGACACGCCACACCAGCACACCCCTCGGTCATGGCTAGGTATGGGAGGCAGGCATGATTGAAGGGGTGAGGGATGTCTATCTTTTGCAGGTGTTCCTAAATGTTGTGTTTGGTATGATAGTGGACCATGATTCAATTGTAATGTTAAGTAATAAACTTTATTGAAATGTTTACAATGTATTTTAGTGCAATAATAATAAAAGCACTCTTGTCATGATTCAGTTTCAATGTACAATATATTTCATTGAAATCTTTACAACGTACTTTACTTAAGTGCAATAAAATCATTCTTGTATCAAATTTGATATGACTCTTTCCGATCACTTAACAACCCCAAATACTTATAAAGCTTTAAAGTTAGAAAACTTAGTAAACAATTTCAATTTGTGAACAAAATCACTGAAAAACCTTAAGATAACTTTTAACGCAGTAAATTTAAACAACTTATTTAGGAGAATATTTACACTTTAAGATCACTTAAAAACTCTAAGATCACTTATATACTTGTAAAGTTACAAAACTTGGTACACAATTTCAATTTGAAAACAGTTACAACAGTGGCATCAAATCTACTACATCAACACCAGCAGCAAAGAAAGGCTGCACCCAGCTCTCATCCACATCTCGGTGCATGTGCACTGTCTCATTGGGCGGTGGGGAGAGAGAGGGGGTGGGGGAGAGAGAAAGGGGGTTCCAGCTTGAGTCTCTACAGAGGCTGATACTGGGATTGCAGTGGGAATGACATTTGATTGGCCGGGAGGTGTGCGTTTATTGCAGCAGCTAACTGCCTGATGGCCTCTGCCAGCATTTGTGCTGCCCCAGCGATTCCTGCACTCAGTTCACGTGGCATAAACTGCTATTTGCCCAGACAGTGCTGTCAACTCATCACCAACCCCTCTGATGGTGCTCTCGAGTGAACGGGTAGGGTCATTGCCCTTAACACCCAATGCAATAACGTCAAGCGCATTTGTTGAACGCTGCATCTCAGGAGAGCCTACTCGGGTTCTCCTTCCTCTCCCCCCGGCTCTGCCTCTTGGCACCACTCCAGTGCGAGGCGCAGGATGGGACGGTAGGGCCCTGGGTGTTCCACACTGCATTTCACCACCACCACCACTGGGACCCGCTTCCTCTGACAGTGGGGCCCTGGGTGTTCCACGCTGCATTCTACCTCCACCACTGGGACCCTCTACCTCTGACAGTGGGGCCCTGGGTGTTCCAAGCTGCATTGTACCTCCACACTGGGACCCTCTACCTCTGACAGTGGGGAACTGGGTGTTCCATGCTGCAGTCCACCGCCACTGGGACCCTCTACCTCTGACAGTGGGGAACTGGGTGTTCCATGCTGCAGTCCACCGCCACTGGGACCCTCTACCTCTGATAGTGGGGAACTGGATGTTCCAAGCTGCATTCCACCACCACCACTGTGACCCGCAACCTCGGAGGATGTGAAGCCATGGAACGTCATACCAGAACTTATATCACTAAGCGCGGATGCGTACATGAGGAGATGATGACATGCCGCATCAGAACTTAAAGCACTGCGCAAGGATGGGGGTGGATGAAGGAGTGGAATGTTGGACGAGAACTCATAGTATTGTCTGGAAGAGTGAGGCCCTGCACTATGGACTGATCCATATCACGATCAACATTCTCCCCTGAACACATATCCATGCCCCCCTCTTCCCCCCCCACCACCTTGGTCTTGATCGCATGCATCTGAATCTTCCTCTGAATCTTCTGGATTGGCCTCATGTTCTGCAAAATATAACTGAACAGTCAAATGGTTAGCAGCACAGGAGTGGGCAGGATGGGTGACATGGATAGTCTTGCACATAGCAGGCTAGACAGCAGGTTTATTTGAAGGGTCACAATGCATTTTCAGGACTTACCCTCTCCCAAGCGTGTGGGCCCAGCTTGTGCATCACTGATTGCTTTTCTCCAGGCATGACTCATCATGGCAGCGACCCTCTGTTCCAAGGGTGTCAGTTGGTGCAGATTTGGTGGGCCTCCTCCTGTTCGTGTTCTTTCCCTTTTGTTGTGAGCCAATTTCTTCTGCAAGGATGAAAATATAACTTTTTAGAGAGGGTGCCTTTCTGCTGGTTGGGGCATATACAGCTGGTCACATTTACAATTGCAATTCCATTGAGAAAAGGAAGATATTACTTACACTAACGACTTGACCAAGGTCCTGCCATTTCTTTTTACACTGGGCCCCAGATCTCCTGGTATTCACCACTCCGCAGTATTTGGCTGCAACTTGGTCCCAGCGTTTCTTGATTTCTTTGGGTGCCACCTTTGTGCGGCCTCTGTTCCTGGTGTCCAGCTCTGCCATCTCCCCTCAATGACATTAACTAGTGTCTCGACTTCGTCATGTAAGAAGTTCTTCGTTCTCGCTGCACGTTCTTGCATTGCTGTACTGGATTTCCACTCAGTGATTTTTAAAAACACAGTTCTTTCCTTGCATGCACGTGTGCAGCACTCCTTTGCACTCCAAGAATCACTTAAGACTTTTCACTCCTTCCCTTCAGGCACCCAAAAATCCCACAGCTCGCTTTAACAGAGTGCCAAGTTCTCCCTTTAAATGTCCTTGCTTGCACGTTTGCAGCACTCCTTTGCACAACAAGAATCAGTAAAATAATTTTCACTCCTTTTCCTACCTGCAACCAAAAGTCCCAGCTAGCTTTAAATGAGTGCCTGCCACGTTCTCCCTTTAAATGGCCGATTGCCAAGGTCGAGGACCCACTGTGCATGCACGCACGCTGTAACGCGCATGCGCAAGGGTACCAACTGTGAAAAACACACAGGGCATTAACCCCACCCCTCTGCAGGCTGGGATCGACTTGCTCCACCCCAGGGAGACTCCGCTGCACCACGCCATGCTACAGGACGACCGGAGAATTCCCCGGTAGGATTTCAGTGCGCTTTTTATCCCAGACAGGTCACATAGATCACGGAGTTGCGCCATTTTCTCCAGCATCGGAAACTTGAGCCCTAAAGCATTAAACACATCACATAAAATGGCCTAAAACCTCTTGCTTTTTTTGCCTTATATCTGCTGAGTGAAGACAGTTGTTTCTCTTTTTATAAATAAACAGTGTAGGCTCCCGGCTGAGGCAGACACATCACCATCAACTGGGGGGGGGGAGGGAAATTAGAGGATTTTCCAAAACACTAAACACCTTCACAACAACATTAAAGAAGCATAAGTACATTTAAAGCACCAAGCACTAAACGAAGCACAAACAGCAATAAGGAATTAATTAACAAATAAAAAATAGAAGAAACCTTGCACCTAAAGCACCAAGCCCAAAGTAATAAGCAACCAATAAATAACAAATAAAAAATAGAAGTCCTACCTGTTGTGTATCTGTAAAGCATGCACACCCATGTTCCACCACTAGGGAGTTCATCCCCTGAAGTCCCAAGGGATCCCAGCATCCCTTGGGAGCACTCTATATAAGCCAGCTCTTAAGGCCTGTTCCTCACTCTGGAGTGTCTTATTAAAGACTGAGGTCACTGTTACTTTAACCTCCCTGTGTGCAGCCTCATCTGTGTTAGGAACACAATAACTGGCGACGCGAATATGAATCCAATGCAAAGATGCAGCAAACTGTGGGCATCCTGGAGAAGTTCTCGGAGGGTGAGGACTGGGAAGCCTATGACGAACGGCTAGACCAATACTTTGTAGCCAACGAGCTGGACGGAGAAGGGAGCACTGCAAAAAGGAGAGCGGTCTTCCTCACAGTCTGCGGGGCACCGACTTACAGCCTCATGAAGAATCTTCTGGCTCCGGTGAAACCCACAGATAAGTCGTATGAGGAGCTGTGTACATTAGTTCGGGAGCATCTTAACCCGAGGGAGAGCATGCTGATGGCGAGGTATCAGTAGGTCAGGAAGTGGCGAGCTACGTCGCCGAACTAAACCGACTTGCAAGACAATGTGAGTTTGATGGCTACCTGGAGCAAACGCTCAGAGACTTTTTTGTACTGGGCATTGGCCAGGAGACCATCCTACGAAAACTTTTGACTGTAGAGACACCGACCCTCAGTAAAGCCACTGCGATAGCACAGGCGTTTATGTCCACCAGTGATAACACCAAACAAATCTCTCAGCACACAAGTGCTAGCAATGTTCATAAATTAACTGGAACTGTGTTTGCGAGCAGAAATGTACAGGGCAGAACCCACGAGTCTGCAACTGCCAGCAGGCCTCAGGTGACCTAGATGACTCAGAGTCCCCAACAAAGGATGAATGTAAGGCAAATGAGCTGCAAGTTCTGCAAAACCTGCTAACCACCACGTGGCAGAGGAAGATCGGTCCATGGTAGATCAAAGCAATTTCGAGCCTCAGAGAAAGGAGGCAGATGCTGAAGTACATGGGGTGCACACGTTTTCGATGAAATGTCCACCAATAATGCTAAACATAAAATTGAATGGCTTACCCGTAGCCATGGAATTGGACACTGGTGCTAGCCAATCCATCATGAGTAAAAAGATGTTTGAGAGACTGTGATGCAACAAGGCATTCAGACCAACCCTGAGCCCCATCCACACGAAACTGAGGATGTACACCAAAGAGCTTATCACTGTCCTGGGCAGCACAATGGTCAAGGTCACCTACGACGGCACGGCGCACGAACTGTCACTCTGGATTGTCCCAGGCGATGGCCCACACTGCTTGGAAGGAGCTGGCTGGGCAAAATCCGCTGGAACTGGGATGACATCCGAGTGCTATCACATGTCGATGAGGCCTCATGTACCCGGGTTCTGAACAAATTTCCTTCCCTTTTTGAGCCAGGCATTGGAAACTTCTTGGTCCCAGAGGCACGACCCATTCACCACCACAAGGCGCGAGCGGTACCTCACATGATGAGGGAGAGAGTGGAAATCGAGCTGGACAGGCTGCAACGCGGGGGCATCATCTCCCTAGTGGAATTCAGCGAGTGGGCCAGCCCGATTGTTCCAGTACTCAAAAGTGATGGCACGGTCAAGATTTGCGGCGATTATAAAGTAACTATTCATCGTTTCTCGCTACAGGACCAAAAGGCTGACGACCTATTTGCGACGCTGGCAGGAGGCAAGACGTTCACCAAGCTCGACCTGATTTCGGCCTACATGATGCAGGAGCTGGAGCGGTCTTCGAAGGCCCTCACCTGCATCAACACGCACAAGGGACTGTTCATCTACAACAGATGCCCGTTTGGAATTCGGTCGGCTGCAGCGATCTTCCAGAGAAACATGGAGAGCCTACTCAAGTCTATACCACGCACGGTGGTCTTTCAGGACGACATATTGGTCACGGGTCGGGACACTGCCAAGCACCTACAAAACCTGGAGGAGGTCCTCCAGCGACTGGATCGCGTAGGGCTGCGGCTGAAGAGGTCGAAATAAGTCTTCATGGCAACAGAAGTGGAGTTTTGGGGAGAAAGATCGCGGCGGACGGCATTCGGTCCACAGACGCCAAGACAGAGGCTATCAGGAACGCGCCCAGGCCACAGAACGTCACGGAGCTGCGGTCGTTCCTGGGACTCCTCAACTATTTTGGTAACTTCCTACTGGGGTTAAGCACCCTTTTAGAGCCCCTATATGTGTTATTGCTTTTGAGAAAGCCAGAAACATTTTATGCTCCAACAAGCTGCTTGTATTGTATAACCTGTGTAAAAGACTTGTGCTAGCATGTGACGCGTCGTCGTACGGAGTTGGGTGTGTATTACAACAAGCTAACGTTGCGTGGAAGTATGCTTCCAGGAGCTTGCCTAAGGCCGAGAGGGCCGACAGCATGATTGAGAAACATAGAAACATAGAAACATAGAAAATAGGTGCAGGAGCAGGCCATTCAGCCCTTCTAGCCTGCACCGCCATTCAATGAGTTCATGGCTGAACATGAAACCTCAGTACCCCCCTCCTGCTCTCTCGCTATAACCCCCGATCCCCCGAGCAGCAAGGACCCCATCCAACTCCCCGCTGAACATATCTAGTGAATTGGCCCCAACCACTCTCTGTGGCAGAGAATTCCACAGGCATTAGCGTGTGTGTTCGGGGTAAAGAAAATGCATCAGTACTTGTTTGGCCTCAAATTTGAGCTGGAAACCGATCACAAGCCCCTCACATCCCTGTTCGCTGAAAACAAGGGGATAAATACTAATGCCTCAGACCGCATACAAAGGTGGGCACTCGCGCTATCAGTCCAGGCACCGAGAACTGTGCGGATGCTCTCAGTTGGCTACCATTGCCCACCACGGGGGGTGGAAATGGCGCAGCCTGCAAACGTGTTGATGGTGGCGCAGCCCACAGACTTGTTGATGGTCATGGAAGCGTTTGAAAATGATAAATCACCTGTCACGGCCCGCCAGATTAGGACTTGGACCAGCTAAGATCCTCTGCTGTCCCTAGTAAAAAAACTGTGTACTGCATGGGAGCTGGGCCAGCATCCCCGTTGAAATGCAAGAGCCAATCAAGCCGTTCCAGCGGCGAAAGGATAAGCTGTCCATTCAGGCAGACTGCCTGTTGTGGGGTAACTGTGTAGTGCTACCAAAAAAGGGCAGGGAAACGTTCATCTCAGATCTCCACAGCACACACCCAGGTATAATAATGATAGCGATAGCCAGATCCCACGTGTGGTGGCCCGGTATCGACTCTGACTTAGAGTCCTGTGTATGGCAATGCAGCGTCTGTGCTCAGTTGAGCAACGCGCCCAGAGAGGCACCACTAAGTTTGTGGTCCTGGCCCTCCAGACCATGGTCGAGGATCCATGTCGACTATGCGGGCCCATTTCTCAGTAAAATGTTCCTGGTGGTGATGGATGCTTTTTCAAAATGTATTGAATGTGAAATAATGTCGGGAAGCACCGCTATTGCCACCATTGAAAGCCTGAGGGCCATGTTTGCTACCCACTCTGACATACTGGTCAGTGACAACGGGCCATGTTTCACCAGTGCCGAATTTAAAGAATTCATGACCCACAATGGGATCAAACATGTCACCTCGGCCCCGTTTAAACCAGTTTCCAATGGGCAGGCAGAGCAGGCAGTACAAACCATCAAACAGAGCCGTAAACGAGTCACAGAAGGCTCACTCCAAACCCGCCTGTCCCGAGTACTGCTCAGCTACCGCACGAGACCCCACTCGCTCACAGGGGTGCCCCCGGCTGAGCTACTCATGAAAAGGACACTTAAAACCAGACTCTGGCTGGTTGATCCCAACCTGCATGATCAGGTAGAGAGCAGGCGGCAGCAACAAAATGTAAACGATGGTCGCGCCACTGTGAATGACCCTGTGTATTTGGTAAACTATGGACATGGTCCCAAGTGGATCGCGGGCACAGTGATAGCTAAAGAAGGGAATAGGGTGTTTGTAGTCAAACTAGACAATGGACAAATTTGCAGAAAGCACCTGGACCAAACGAGGCTGCGGTTCACAGACTGCCCTGAACAACCCACAGCAGATACCACCTTTTTCGAGCCGACAACACACACCCAAAGGGTCAACGACACCACGCCGGACCAGGAAATCGAACCCACCATGCCCAACAGCCCAACAAGGCCAGGCTCACCTAGCAGTCCTGCAGGGCCAACAACACGCCAGCCCAGCGAGGGCACAGGCAACACACCAGAACAGACATTTGTACCAAGGCAGTCCACCAGGGAAAAAAACGCTCCCTACCGCCTCACCTTGTAAATAGTTTTCACTTTGACGTTGTGGGGGGTGGGGGGGGGGGGCAGTGTTGTGTATCTGTAAAGCATGCACTCCCATGTTCCGCCACCAGGGAGCTCATCCCCTGAAGTCCCAAGGGATCCCATTCCTCCGTGCATACAGTGCAGCCGTGACCTGGTAAACACAGGCATGTATTGCACATTGAGAGATGGCACACACTTCTCCAGTTGTAGCCTGAAACGACCCCGAGGCATAGAAGGCAAGTGCAGCTGTTACCTTCACTTCAACAGACAAGGCAGTTGGCGTCTGCTTCTGGGCTGCACATCTGCTCTCAGCATATCACAGATCTCAACGACAACTTCTCTGCAGAAACGCAGCCTTTTGACACAATCAGCCTCGCTCATGTCCAGGTACAAGCGCCTGGCTCGATATTGCCGACGTGGGTAAGGTCTCCTGCCCATCAGCCTATGGGCTATGACGTTCCTGGTGTGGTGAGCTCTAATCAATTCTCTCCTATGCAGTGAATTGCTGGTGAACCATTGCATAATCCATGATGTTGACAATGCAGCACCCATTCTGCAATTACAAATTTAAGTTTCAAACTGGCTATCTGGCTGCTTCCCCCTGTCCCTGTCCGAATGGCCTCAGCCTCCCTCGCAGCTCAAAGGCTGCTTGCTGTGTCTTGGGCTGCCGTCGAGCCACTGACGCTGCCCCTGTCTCCTACATGGAAGGCCTGCCTAAAGCACCGCAGCTCGAAGGCTGCTGCTGCTTCACACAGGTAGGAATATTCAATATTTTGTATTTGCTTTGTTTATAATTTTTTATTCAGGATGGCTCTTTATTTGTATAAGTAAGACTGTTGAATGCTTGTAAGATTTAATTACTTCCATTCACCCACGCCCCCCCCCTCCCCGCCTCCCACTCCTCGTTCCCTACGCCTGATTTGTAAAGTGTAGGCAAGGCTTTTCTGAGCGTACAAAAATCTACACTTACTCCATTCTAAGTTAGTTTGGAGTAAGTTTTCACTGCCTAAACTTTCAAAACAGGTGTAAGTGGCCGGACACGCCCCCTTTTGAAAAAAAAAGCTGTTCCAAAATTAAACTGTTCTAACTGACTAGAACTGGAGCAAACTAAATGCCAAGAATTGCAATTTCTAAGATACTCCATTCTAAACCAGTTGCCCCCCAAAAATTGGAGCAACTCAGGCCGAAACTTGACCCCTGTGTCTCTCTCTGTGTCTGTTTCTGTGTCTCTGACAGTGAGGGGTGGAGGGGGAAGGGGAGGAGGGGGGAGGGGGTGGAGGAGGGAGGAGGAGGGAGGAGAAGGGAGGGGGGAGGAGTGGGGGCTGAACATTAGGGGGCGGAGCGGCTGAACGAAGGCTGAACGTTGGGTGGGGGGGCTGAACGCGGGGGGGGGTGGGAGGCTGAACGGAGGCTGAACGTGAGGGGGGTGGGGAGGCTGAACGCGGGGGAGGAGAGGGGAGGCTGAACACGGGGGGGATGCTGAATGCGGGGGAGGGTGGGGAGGCTGAACGCGGGGGGGGGTGGGGAGGCTGAACGCGGGGGAGGCTGAACACGGGGGGAGGCTGAACACAGGGGGTGGGGGGAGGCTGAACGCGGGGGGGTGGGGGGAGGCTGAACGCGGGGGAGGGGGGGAGGCTGAACGCGGGGGAGGGGGGTTGCAGACAAACGTCGTGCATCTATACTTCTATACAAGTATCTATACAAACAGCAGCTATACTTGAAGGGAGCATTGATCAACAACGCAAAATCTGCTTTTCCACATGACGAATTCACAGTTTTCAATAAAAACATTTTTTTAATTAATGCTAGTCAATTACCTTGCAGCCCACAGCCAACTTGATATAATGCTTTGTGTTGTGTTTTTTAGTTGTAAATTTACACTTGTAAACAAGGCACGAAAAGGTGCAGAAAACAGTAAACAGGGCTGACCACTGGAGAAAATAATATCCATGTGGGAAGTGTTTGCTACAGGCTGAACGCAGGGGGGCTGAACAAGAGGCTGAACTGCAGAGCATCGGGCTGCGAGGAGCTACTGCGCATGCGCACACACTCTAGCGCGTATGTGCAGAGGTCCCGGCACTGTTTTCAGCGCCAGGGCCTGGCTCCGCCCCCCACCCCTTGTGCTGCGCTACGCCGAGCCCAAAGACGTCCTGAGGAGCTCGGAGAATTAGCAGGTAAGTTTTCAGTGCCCTTTTCATTCTAGAAAGTGGGCGCACCTTATGGAGGTGCGCCATTTTTACAGAGGGCAGAAACTTAGGCCTTGGGTTTCCACCCTATATGCTATTCACTGTGTGAGGACAGTTAAAGTAAATCCAAAAAAAAATAATCATAACATTAAAATACGTTCTCAGATGCATATACTATGCTCCCAGAGGCCAAGAAGAATTAATAGAATGATACAGCATAGAAGCAGGCCATTCGGCCCATTGTGCCTGTGCCAGCTCTTTGAAAGAGCTATCCAATTAGTCCCATTCCTCTTTTTCCCTATAGACCTACAAATTTTTCCTTTACAAGTATTTACCCATTTGAAAGTTATTACTTAATCTGCTTCCATCACCCTTTCAGGTAGTGCATTCCAGCTCACAATAACTCGTGCATAAAAAAAATTCCTCACGTCATCTCTGGTTCTTTTGCCATTTACCTTGACTCTGTTGCCTCTCATTACCGATCCTTCTGCCACTGGAAACTGTTTCTCTTTATTTACTCAATCAAAACCCCTCAAGATTTTGAAACCTATATCACATCTCTCCTTAACCTTCTCTGTTGTATGGAGAACAACTCCAGTTTCTCTAGTCTCTCCATGTAACTCAAGTATTTCATTCCTGAAACCATTCTAGTAAATCTCCTCTGCACCCTTTCTTAGGCCTTGAGATCATTCCTAAAGTATGGTGTTCAAAATTGGCCGCAATACTCCAGCCAGGGCCTAACCAGTGTGTTATAAAGGTTTAGCATAACTTCCTTGTTTTTGTACTCTGCGCCTATATTTATAAAGCCAAGGATCTTGTATGTATTTTTACCAGCCTTCTCAAATTAATTCTCAATTTTCATCCTATGGAGTTGGGGATAGCTCATTATCTCCTTCCGCAGGGCTTGAAGATGTCCCTGCAACTGCAGGTGCCATGTCTGCTATTGTAACTGACTGGATCTGTTTGCTTTCTATCCCTGCATCGGTTATTTGAGTGGAGCGGCTGGGAGGTATGCGTATAGAGTTGCCTAGGGAGGCAGCTCCCTCGTCCATCACCCCTTTCATGCCCTTCTGCAGGGCCCTCCTTCAGCTTGTCCTTGTATCTGTTTCGGGACAGACTGCAGAGCTGCTGTGAAGCCACTGCATTAGGATCCTATCCAGACAATTTTGCAGTATGGTGAATCCAGATAGAACCAACTCACTGATACCAGAGCAAGGCTTCTAAAACATCAGTTATGCTGTTCCTTCAAAAGTCCAAAACTGTGCTTAGGACTTTGATTGAGGAGGACTCGCCTTTGGATGCCCCTTGGGGCACTACACTTTCCAGGGTGGACTGCAGTTCTCTGAAGCAGTCAAACATCACTCCACAGATGTGGGTAGTGAACTCCTCAATACAACCTGTCATATATTGTGGGGTTCTTTGTATGCTCTTTACATGCCATAATGATACTAGAAGATTGAGCGGGCCCTTTAAAAAAAAAAGCAGGAATCAAGTGGAACTGTTTTCTGCCAGATTTCACGATTTCTACCATCCCACGAGCAATTCAAATCGTGGTGTGATGAAGACAAAAATTGACCGAATTTTGATTAAAAATAAATTAGGTGGGAATCATACTAAATTGCCAAGTTATACATATTTTATAATTTTTATTTCCAGAATTGTGATACTGATATCTAAAAATTGAATATTCATGCCCTCTATTGACCAAATTTGGAAACTACTTTGTATATCTGACTAGGTTCAGATATTCTTCATTTCACCAAAGTGGTGATGTGAATGGCCGACACATTTGCCTCCTCTGAATGAGATATTTTCTTATGAATTAATCATCAGGCACTGAACTGTGTCTGACAAGTATCTCATCACGTTAGTATAGTTCCAGAGTCAAAGTTACTAGCTTGTGTTTTTGTTTCATGTTTATGTATGCTGTATCAGCAGTAACAGTGAAAAGTTTTATTGTTATTCTGTGATTGTTATCCTGTGGTTTCCCAGCTCCAGACTGCAGAAATTTAAATTCATCCCAAAACTAAAGGCAAGAATCCTTGTTAGGTTCCATGAGCTCCTCTAGTACCTCGTATAAAGGGCCATTTTTCAAGGTAGGCCTTGGCAGTTAGTGTTGACAAGCTATTCAACTCACTCCTAAATCCAATCCTGAGTTTCCATCCAGATGCACATAATTGCAGCAGAGGTGATTGTAAAATGATCAGGAGTAGGAACCCAGGGGTGCGATTTCAATTGTAGCAACCTTCCTGCTGCCGTGGCTGAGATCAGCTAACTGATCACTGGGGATCAAACCTGTGCTTTATGTAGTCTATATGGCTCAGTTAATCACTGCCTCAATCAACCCTCCAAATTGCAAATGCCCCCCACCATGCAGGTCTGCCTGAGGTCTTGTTCCCACCCGATTTCTCTAGGCATGCCGGAGATTCGCCGTCCAGTACTGCCGTGCATGTGCAAAAGGATTCCCCTCGCCCTTTTTCATACCACGAAAAAACTCCCTCCTGCTTCGGGATGTCATCTTCTGCATGCTACCAGTTTGTTAAAGAATCCTATTTTTTTTAATTCATTCATGGGATGTGGGCATCGCTGGCTAGGTCAGCATTTATAACCCATCCCTAATTGCCCTTGAGAAGGTGGTGGTGAGCCGCCTTCTTGAACTGCTGCAGTCTGTGAGGTGAATGTCTTCCCACAGTGCAGTTAGAGAGGGAGTTCCAGGATTTTGACCCAGTGACAATGAAGGAACGGTGATATATTTCCAAGTCAGGATGGTGTGTAATTGGAGCGTCCCTTGTCCTTCTAGGTGGTCGACATCACGGGTTTGGGAGGTGCTGTCGAAGAAGCCTTGGCAAGTTTTGTAGATGGTAAACACTGCAGACACGGTGCGCGGTGGTGGAGGGAGTGAATGTTTAAGGTGGTGAACGGGGTGTCAATCAAGCAGGCTGCCTTGTCCTGGATGGTGTCGAGCTTCTTGAGTATTGTTGGAGCTGCACTCATCCAGACAAGTGGAGAGTATTCCATCACACTCCTGATTGGTGCCTTGTAGATGGTGGAAAGGCTTTGGGGAGTCAGTGGCAATATTCCTACTAAGCTGCGCAGAGATCGGGAGATCCCGCGCATCCACTTATCAGCAGTAAAGCTAGAAATTATACTGCACAGCAAATTTAAAGGAACCATGCACCTAAAATAAAAATTAGAGGGAGCATTGGTCATGAGGTGAGTCACCTGCCACAGAATACCCAGCCTCTGACCTGCCCTTTTTGCCATAGTATTTATGTGCCTGGTCCGGTTAAGTTTCTAGTCAATGGTGACCCCCAGGATGTTGATGGTGGTGGATTCGACGATGCTAATCCCATTGAATGTCAAGGAGAGGTGGCTAGACTCTCTCTTGATGGAGATATTCACGCCAGGCAATGACTGTTACTTGCCACATATCAGCCCAAGCCTGGTTGTTGTCCAGGTCTGGCTGCATGTGGGTGCGGACTGCTTCATTATCTGAGGAATAAAACTGAACACTGCTATTATCAGCATAAATACCCACTTTTGACCTTATGATGGAGGGAAGGTCACTTATGAAGCAGCTGAAGATGGTTGGGCCGAGGACACTGCTCTGAGGAACTGCTGCAACAATGTCCCAGGGCTGAGATGATTGGCCTCCAACAACCACAACTATTTTCCTTTGTGCTAGGTATGACACCAGTCAGTGTAGAGGTTTCCCCCTGATTCATAGAAACATAGAAAATAGGTGCAGGTGTAGACCATTTGGCCCTTCGAGCCTGCACCACCATTCAATAAGATCATGGCTGATCATTCCCTCAGTACCCCTTTCCTGCTTTCTCTCCATACCCCTTGATTCCTTTAGCCGTAAGGGCCATATCTAACTCCCTCTTGAATATATCCAATGAACTGGCATAAACAACTCTCTGCGGTAGGGAATTCCACAGGTTAACAACTCTCTGAGTGAAGAAGTTTCTCCTCATCTCACTCCCAAATGGCCTACCCCTTATCCTAAGACTGTGTCCCCTGGTTCTGGACTTCTCCATCATCAGGAACATTCTTCCTGCATCTAACCTGTCCAGTTCCGTCAGAATATTGTAAGTTTCTATGAGATCCCCTCTCATCCTTCTAAATGCCAGTGTATAAAGGCCTAGTTGATCCAGTCTCTCCTCATATGTCAGTCCCGCCATCCCGGGAATCAGTCTGGTGAACCTTCGCTGCACTCCCTCAATAGCAAGAACATCCTTCCTCAGATTAGGAGACCAAAACTGAACACAATATTCCAGGTGAGGCCTCACCAAGGCCCTGTACAACTGCAGTAAGACCTCCCTGCTCCTATACTCAAATCCCCTAGCTATGAAGGCCAACATACCATTTGCCTTCTTCACCGCCTGCTGTACCTGCATGCCAACTTTCAATGGCTGATGAACCATAACACCTAGGTCTCGTTGCACCTCTGCCTTTCCTAATCTGCCTCCATTCAGATAATATTCTGCCTTTGTGTTTTTGCCCCCAAAGTGGATAACCTCACATTTATCCACATTATACTGCATCTGCCATGCATTTGCCCACTCACCTAACCTGTCCAAATCAACCTACAGCATTTTAGCGTCCTCCTCACAGCTCACACATCCACCCAGTTAAGTGTCATCTGCAAACTTGGAGATATTACACTCAATTCCTTCATCTAAATCATTAATATATATTGTAAAGAGCTGGGGTTCCAGCACAGAGCCCTACGGCACTCCACTAGTCACTGCCTGCCATTCTGAAAAGGACCTGTTTATCCCGACTCTCTATTTCCTGTCTGCCAACCAGTTCTCTATCCACGTCAGTACATTACCCCCAATACCATGTGCTTTGATTTTGCACACCAATCTCTTGTGTGGGACCTTTTGAAAGTCCAACTACACCACATCCACTGGTTCTCCCTTGTCAACTCTACTAATTACATTCTCAAAAAATTCCAGAAGATCTGTCAAGCATGATTTCCCTTTCATAAATCCATGCTGACTTGGACCGATCCTGTCACTGCTTTCCAAATGCGCTGCTATTTCATCTTTAATAATTGATTCCAACATTTTCACCACTACTGATGTCAGGCTAACCGGTCTATAATTCCCTGTTTTCTCTCTCCCTCCTTTCTTAAAAAGTGGTGTTACATTAGCTACCCTCCAGTCCATAGGAACTCATCCAGAGTCGATAGACTGTTGGAAAATGATCACCAATGCATCCACTATTTCCATGGCCACTTCCTTAAGTACTCTGGGATGCAGACCATCAGGCCCCGAGAATTTATCGGCCTTCAATCCCATCAATTTCCCTTACACAATTTCCCGCTTTATAAGGATATCCTTCAGTTCCTCCTTCTCACTAGACCCTCGGTCCCCTAGTATTTCCGGAAGGTTATTTGTGTCTTCCTTCGTGAAAACAGAATCAAAATATTTGTTTAACTGGTTCACCATTTCTTTGATCCCCATTATAAATTCATCTGAATCTGATTGCAAGGGACCTACGTTTGTATTCACTAATCTTTTTTTCTTCACATATCTATAGCAGCTTTTGCAGTCAGTTTTTATGTTCCCAGTAAGCTTCCTCTCACATTCTATGTTCCCCCTCCTAATTAAACCCTTTGTTCTCCTCTGCTGAATTATAAAACTCTCCCAGTCCTCAGGTTTGCTGCTTTTTCTGGTCAATTTATATGCCTCTTCCTTGGATTTAACACTATCCTTAATTTCCCTTGTTAGCCACGGTTGAGCCACCTTACTCCAGACAGGGATGTACAATTGTTGAAGTTCATCCATGTGATCTTTAAATGTTTGCCATTGCCTATCTGCCGTCAATCCTTTAAGTATCACTTGCCAGTCTATTCTAGCCAATTCACGTCTCACACCATCAAAGTTACCTTTCCCCAAGTTCAGGAACCTAGTCTCTGAATTAACTGTGTCACTCTCCATTTTAATAAAGAATTCTACCTTATTATGGTCACTCTTCCCCAAGGGGCCTCGCACAACAAGATTGTTAATTAGACCTTTCTCATTACACATCACCCAGTCTAGGATGGTCAGCCCTCTAGTTGGTTCCTCGACATATTGGTCTCGAAAACCATCCCTAATACACTCCAAGAAATCCTCCTCCACCGCATTGCTACCAGTTTGGTTAGCCCAATCAATATGTAGATTAAAGTCGCCCATGATAACTGCTGTACCTTTATTGCACACATCCCTAATTTCTTGTTTGATGCTGTCCCCATCCTCATTACTACTGTTTGGTGGTCTGTACACAACTCCCACTAGCTCCACCCATACATATTCCACATCATCCAAGCTAATGTCTTTCCTTACTATTGCATTAATTTCCTCTTTAACCAGCAATGCCTCCCCACCTCCTTTTCCTTTCTGTCTATCCTTCCTAAATGTTTAATACCCCTGGATGTTGAGTTCCCAGCCTTGGTCACCCTGGAGCCATGTCTCCGTGATGCCAATTACATCAAATCTGTTAACTGCTATCTGCACAGTTAATTTGTCCACCTTGTCATATATGTAACCTTCATGTAACAACACTGCAATACTGTATATACTTGAGAAATGCACACATTGACCACAGGGGGTGAACTTGTGGGAGACACTCCTCACCTAGTCATCCAGGAATATAAAGGGAGGTCCCACGCAAGGTCATCATTTCTTGGTACCGTGAATAAAGGTTCAGGTCACAGAGTGACCTTGTCCATAGAATGTGCCTCGTGTGGATTTGTGGTATTGTGTAAGGACTTTACAGTGGCGACGAGAAACGGGAATCAACGACCCGCGAGAATGGCCACCGGTAGCACAGAGGAACGGTCCTGTGTTGGTGAGGACTGGGATGATTTCATTGAGAGGCTTCAGCAGAGCTTTGTCACGAAGGACTGGCTGGGAGATGCAGCAGCCGACAACGAAGGGCTCATCTACTGACCAGCTGTGGATCTAAGGCTTACGCGCTCATGAAAGACCTGCTAGCACCCGAGAAGCCGGCGGACAAAACCTCACACTGACGAGCAGCATACACATGGCCCAATACAGATTCTATACCCACCGACGTCGGGAAGGACAGATCATACCCGACTTCGTTGCGGATCTCCGGCGCTTGGCCAGCCTCTGTAAGTTCACAGACGCCTGCAGGGGGAGATGCTAAGGGATTTCTTTATTGAGGACATCGGTCATACCGGGATTTTCAGAAAGTTAATCGAGACCAAGGATTTGACCTTGGAAGCAGCGGCGTTGATGGCTCAAACTTTTATGGCGGGGGAGGAGGAAACCAAGATAATATACACGCGCAACTCCGACTCCAACATGGCGATGGATCAGGGGGTCAATATCATAAACGCGACTCAGAGCCCAGCAGGCAGGCAAGGGCAGTTTGACACACCCCAGGCAGCAATAGACCCCAGAACAAGTTTTCAACACAGACAATGGCAGGCTGAACGGACATTTACGCCATCCCAGTGGACAATGTGTTCTGGGATGGGGCCATTGGCACCCACTAACAGGGTGCTCAAAAGGAGTCAAAGGGACAATCAGTGAGGAATGCCTGGTAACAGCTCTTTTGTTCACAACAATGGGAATCTCAGTTCATGCTGGAGGTGTGGGGGCAGACATGCTGCCAGGACTTGCAGGTTTCAACAGTTCGCCTGCAGAAATTGTAACCTCACTGGCCATTTAGCTAGAATGTGCAGGAAGCCTGCAACGAGGCTAATTTACGAGGCAGATGAACCAGAAGAGGGGTCTGCAAAGCAGGATGACGCGTGGGGCAAATCAATGGACGCTGAAGTTCAGCGGGTTCATGTGGCAAACATTCACAGCTCATATACCAAAACGCCACCTATGATGATGAAGGTCCTATTAAACGGCATCCCTGTACGCAAGGAGCTGGACACAGGGGCCAGCCAGTCATTCATGAGCGTTCAACAATTCGAAAAGCTATGGCCACTCAAAGCCAGCAGACCCAAACTAGAACGCATTGAGACTCAACTACGGACGTACACCAAAGAAACCATTCCAGTGCTAGGCAGTGCAATGTTGGCTGTCACACACAATGGATCAGTGAACCAGCTGCCGCTCTGGATTGTCCCGGGCAATGGTCCCGCACTGTTGGGGAGGAGCTGGTTAGCTGAGATTAACTGGAAATGGGGGGGGGGGGTGTGCACGCAGTGTCATCTGTGGAGCGAAGTTCATGCTCACAGGTCCTACAGCAATTTGAGTCGCTATTCCAACCTGGCGTTGGGTCGTTCAAAGATACCAAAGTAGTGATTCGCATCACCCCGGACGCCAGACCAGTGCATCATAAAGCCAGAGTTGTGCCGTATGTGATGCGGGAGAAAATTGAAAGCGAATTGGACCGTTTGCTGAGAGAGGGCATCATCTCGCCCATTGAATTCAGTGACTGGGCAAGCCCTATTGTTCCCGTCCTAAAAGCGGATGGCTCGGTCAGGATCTGTGGCGACTACAAGGCCACTATCAACCGGGTGTCCCTACAAGACCAATACCCGCTTCCGAGAGCGGAGGATCTTTTTGCCACACTGGCAGGCGGCAAGCTGTTCACCAAGTTGGACCTCACTTCAGCCTACATGACCCAAGAACTGGCTGACGAATCCAAACTACTGACCACAATCACCATGCACAAGGGACTGTTTATTTACAACAGGTGCACGTTTGGCATTCGATCAGCGGCCGCGATCTTTCAAAGAAACATGGAAAGCCTGCTCAAATCCATTCCTGGAACGATCGTATTCCGGGACGATATCCTCATCACGGGTTTGGACACCGAGGAACACCTCCACAACCTGGAAGAGGTGCTACGCCGACTGGACCGGGTAGGCCTGCGACTCAAGAAACCTAAGTGTGTGTTTTTGGCTCCCGAAGTCGAGTTTCTGGGCAGGTAGGATTCGGCCTACCGAATCCAAAAGAGGCAATTCAACGAGCGCCCAGGCCCTGCAACACGTCAGAGTTGCGTTCATTTCTGGGACTCTTGAACTATTTCGGGAACTTTCTGCCGAACTTAAGCACATGGTTGGAGCTGCTACACATGTTCCTGCGTAAGGGTTGCGATTGGTTTTGGGGGGCACTGTCAAGAACGGGCTTTCAATCAGGCGCGTAACTTACTCTGTTCAAATAAGTTGTTGACCCTGTACAACCCCTGTAAGAAATTGGTTCTGACATGTGATGCATCGTCCTATGGGGTTGGGTGCGTGCAATGCTGAGGAGCAACTCCAACCTGTGACTTATGCCTCCAGGCCGCTCTCTCAAGCAGAACGTGGATATGGGATG
The DNA here is from genome assembly GCF_044704955.1 of Pristiophorus japonicus. Taxonomy (NCBI): domain Eukaryota; kingdom Metazoa; phylum Chordata; class Chondrichthyes; family Pristiophoridae; genus Pristiophorus; species Pristiophorus japonicus. The sequence continues at coordinate 211,669,679 of NC_091981.1, read as the reverse complement.
GTTGAGAAGGAAGCACTCGCATGTGTCTATGGGGTAAAAAAGATGCACCAGTACCTTTGTGGCAAGAGGTTCGAATTAGAAACATGTTATGTAATGATGTGTGTATCGTCCCAGTACCTTAAATGTATTGTAAGTACTATGCCACACCACAGAGGGCGCTGCAGTGGGAAACCCTGGTAGTACCTGTAACAAAGGATATATAAGGCTGACCACCACCCTGGGAGGCACTCTGGAGCTGAACAATAAAAGACAGTGTGGAGTCAGTGATTTGTGTGCCACATACACCACATTGGCAATGAGGAAGCGGACGAACTCCACGCAACCATGGCTACTCTGGGCTCGCTAAAGGATTTTACCGTGGGCAATGATTGGGAGGCCTTTACGGAAAGGCTCGAGTACTACTTCACAGCAAATGACCTGACGGAGGACACGGACGCAATGAGAGAGAAGCGTAAGGCGATATTGCTCTCCAGTTGTGGAGATGAGGTTTACTGTCTCGTCAGGGATTTGCTGGCACCTGGGAGCGCCAGGGACAAGTCATACGAGGAGCTGACTGAACTCATTTGTGACCAGTTGAAACCGAAGGAGAGCATCCTCATGGACAGATACAAATTTTACCATCACTGCAGACCTGAGGGCCAGGATATCACCAAATATGCTGCAGACCTCAGGAGACTCACGGCGCCGTGTGATTTTGGGGCACACCTTGACGAGGCATTGCGGGACATTTTCGTTATGGGGATTGGCCACGAGGGTCTCCTTCACAAGCTGTTAGCCACGGAACCCACAGTCACTCTGACAAAGGCCATCGCCATCAGCCGGGCACATATGACCTCGACTTGCAGCACCAAGCAAATGATCCACACAGTCTCGAACCCAGCAGGCACTGTCCACAGGATAGCGCCCACCACGGACAAAACTGCAGAACGTGGCTCTGCCCGGGGCAGAGAGCACGGACCTCGGGATCCTGGAGCTCAGAGTCCGCCGAGGGGGGCCAATCAAGCAGCACCATGTTGGCGCTGTGGAGGAAGCCATGGGGCTCACCGGTGCAGGTTTGCGGAGTACACGTGCAATACCTGCCATGTTAAAGGCCACCTTCAGCGTATGTGTAAAAGAAATTGGACTCACCATGTGGCTGAGGAGATGGGGGATGATCCACTGTTCAGCGAGGAGCAGATAGAAGATGAGGTGCTTAGACTGTATACGTGCACCGATGACTCGCCCCCAGTGACAAGTGAAGTAAAAATCAACGGAGTCCCAGTGAGTATGGAAGTGGACACGGGCTCGGGTCCGTCGTTGATGAGTTGGAGAACTTTTGATAAACTGTGGATTAACCCAGCTGCACGACCCAAACTGGTCCCGGTCACGGCGAAGCTGCGTACCTACACCAGGGAACTGATACCTGTTCTCGGCAGAGCGATGGTGCAGGTATCCCACGGGGACGAGACGCACGCTTTACCTTTGTGGGTCGTTGCAGGCGATGGGCCGACACTCCTCGGCCGGAGGTGGATGGGGAAGGTCCGCGGGAGCTGGGAAGACTTCATCACTCCACAGGGTGCTGCTCCCCGGGGTGCTGCCGTGCCCCGGGTCCCCAGAGAGCAGCGCCGACCGAGCTGGAACTGCAGCCTCAATCCACCCACAGGCAAGCCCCAGGCCCGGACATCACACAGAGACCCTGCAGCCCCAGCCCCCACAGGTAAGCAGCCCTGCACAGAGGGGCCTAGTGGGGGGGGAGTGAGCCGGCGGGGCGCTGCGGGCGGGGTGCTGAGGGATCCAGGGGCCGGCGGTTCGGAAGGGCCCCGCAGAGGAAGAGGCCCCGCCGAGGAGCTGGTAGCGTCGGGCGGCGGCAGCCGCAGGGGAGGCCGCGGGGGAGGCCATGGGGGACGCGGCAAGTGCGGCCGCTGGAGAGGCCACGATGGCCGCAGGAGAGGCGGCAAGTCAGGTGGCAGCGGAGGGGAGCGGAGGCTGCGACGGCGGAGGGCATTCGGAGCAGCGGAGAAGAAGATGGCGGCGACATCGTGTCGGAGCTGCAGAGCATCAAAGATGGCGGCGCCCAAGGAGAAGCCTCGTGGAATCCTCCTGCATCAAAGATGGAGCCTTAAAGAGGAAATGCACCCGGGAGTCTTAAAAGAGCCTTACAAAGAGGTGGTCCCCACAAAGGACTTCTGTTTGGCAGAGCGAGTCTAAAATGAGCTATGTTAATGTGAGATAGTGAATTTATAATAAGAATTACTTTTTTTATGCTGAATGGCCACTGTATTTATGTAAAATAATGGATGAAGTACAATTCATGATAACGGTTAACAAGGAAATCAAGGTTCCGCTACCAGTCAATAACCAGTTAATGTACCAGATAATATGTACCATACTAACGCACTGTCTATGCCCGCCTGCCTTCCGTTGGACAGGTGTGATGTTATGTAATGATGTGTGTATCGTTGTCCTGCGTCCAGGTGGGGGGGTGGGAAGGTGATGTTATGTAATGATGTGTGTATCGTCCCAGTACCTTAAATGTATTGTAAGTACTATGCCACACCACAGAGGGCGCTGCGGTGGGAAACCCTGGTAGTACCTGTAACAAAGGCTATATAAGGCTGACCACCACACCTGGGAGGGACTCTGGAGCTGAACAATAAAGGACGAAGGTCACAGCAGTTAGACTTACACCAGACCGTGTGGAGTCAGTGATTTGTGTGCCACATACACCACAAAACGGACCACAAGCCATTAGCATCCCTGTTGTCAGACAGCAAGGCTGTCAATGCCAATGCGTCAGCTCGCATACAGCGATGGGCTCTCACGCCATACGGCACTGGCCGGGCACTGAAAATTGCGCTGGCGTGCTCAGCAGGCTCCCACTGGCCACCACTGAGGAGACAGCGGAGCAAAGTGCTGAGATGATCATGGCCATTGATGCCTTTGACAGCGCAGGCTTCCCCATCACAGCCCGTCAGATCAAAATCTGGACCAACAGAGATCCCCTCCTATCTTTGATTAAGAAATGCGTCCTGACTGGGGATTGGGCGCCCGCATACGGAGCATGCCCCGAGGAGGTCAGACCGTTTCACAGACGGATGGATGAGCTCTCCATCCAAGCCGACTGCCTACTATGGGGCAGCCGGGTAGTCATGCCCCAGAGGGGCAGGGAAGCTTTCATCAGGGAACTCCACAGCGAGCACCCAGGCATCGTGCTGATGAAGGCCATTGCCCGGTCACACGTTTGGTGGCCGGGAATTGATTCAGACCTGGAACACTGTGTTCGCAGATGCACAACGTGTGCTCAGCTGGGAAATGCCTAGTCTACCCTCATCTTGTTACTTAAATCAATTTCTATGTCATCTCTTTCTGTATGCTTGCCTCCCTAGGCCTTGGTCTGTAAACTAGCACATTTGCTTTACTGTGGAATGTTCCCACAGTCTGTAACCCAGCCATTGTGGGTTCCATTTTAAAACCTATTAACTCCATTTTAAAATGGCACAATTAATTCATATTAAGAATTTACCTCTTCACCTTCTTTGCTCTGAGAAATACAATCCCAGCCTCTCTAGTCTATCTATATAACTAATGTCTTTCATCCCTGGTACTATTCCAGTAAATCTCTTCTGCACCATCTTGACATCCTTCCAAAAATCTGGTGCCCAGAATTGGATACAATATTCTTGCTGTGGCCTAACTGGTGATTTATAAAGGTTTAGCATAACCTTCTTCCTTTTGTACTCCAGGTCTCTATTTATAAAGCCCACAATTGTGCATGCTTTTTTAACAGTCTTTTAAACTTCTGCCAACTTCAAAGATTTTAGGTATGTGAGCTCCAAGGGCTCTCAGTTCTTGATGAGGAAATTCTTGGACCTCGATATTAACCCCCGAGCCCCACCCATGATGGGCATCTGACTGTACCGCTGTGAAGAACTGGGACACGCAATTAACATATTTTACTCGGGCTAAGACAATGCAATTGGGAGCCCGATTTGAAATGTATTGCTGCTACACGGGTTACCTAGGGAACAGGAAACCCGGCAGTAAAACGGAAGCAGGAGCTGTTGGCTCCCCAAGGTAAGTGGCTGTTTTGCATTCTTTGTGGGCCAGGAAGAGCAGGAGTGCATCCCGCAGGCCCCTCAAAGAAGCTTTTGGCCTACCCCCAGGGAGGCCCTGCTCAGCCCGTGGCCCTGGCCCACCAAGCCATGGTCACACATTCACGTAGACTACGCGGGCCCGTTCATGGAGAAAATGTTTCTCATCGTGGTTGATGCATACTCGAAATGGATTGAGTGCATCATTTTGAATTTGTGCACGACATCCACCACTGTGGAGAGTCTACGTGCAGTCTTTGCGACCCACGGTTTGCCGGACATCCTTGTTGGCGATAATGGCCCATATTTCACAAGCTATGAATTCCGGGAGTTCATGTCGGGTAATGGCATCAACCATGTTAGGACAGCACTGTTCAAGCCGGCCTCCAATGGCCAGGCGGAACGTGCGGTCCAAATCATAAAACAAGGCATGCTCAGGATTCAAGGTCCCTCCCTTCAATGTTGCCTACCGCGCCTCCTGCTGGCCTATAGGTCCCGACCGCACTCGCTCACGGTGTCCCGCCCGCGGAGCTCTTTATGAAACGTACACTCAAAACTCGGCTGTCCCTCATTCATCCTGTCTTGTCCGACATTGTTGAAGGCAAGCACCAGTCCCAAAATTAGTACCATGACCGTAATTCAAGGGGGAGATGTATAGAAATTGGTGACCCCGTATTTGTTCTCAATCACGCTTTGGGGCTCAAATAGCTTGAAGGTACAGTAATAGACAAAGAGGGGAATAGGGTCATCGTGGTTAAACTTAACAATGGGCAGATTTGCCGCAAGCATCTGGACCAAGTAAAAAAAAGGTTCAACATGGACTCTGAGGAACTTGAGGAAGATCATGAGATGGTATTCACACCACCGCCAGTGAACGAGCAACAAGACCAGTCAACAGCATGCACAGTCCCTGCGGTCAGCCCGGACAGGCCAGAATCACCACAGGTGACAGACACGCAGGCCAAGACTCAACAGCCAGAACCCCAACTGCAGCGCTCCACGAGGGAGCGTAGACCACCCGAGAGACTTAACCTGTGATCCCAATAAGATGTTGGGGGGGTGGTGGAGGTGATGTCATGTATGTAACCTTGATGTAACAACACTGCAATACTGAATGAATATACTTGAGAAATGCACACCCTGACCACAGGGGGTGAACTTCTGGGAGACATTCCTCACCTGGTCATCCAGGAATCTAAAGGGAGGTCCCACGCAGGGTCATCACTTCTTGGTACTGTGAATAAAGGTTCATGTCATGGAGTGACCATGTCCATAGAATGTGCCTCGTGTGGATTTGTGGTATTGTGTAAGGACTTTACACACCTTATTCTGAATACTCCTTGCATTGAGGCACAGAGCCTTCAGGCTTGTCTTTTTAACACCCTTTGCCCCTTTAGGATTTTGTTGTAATGTGGCCCTTTTTGCTTTTTGCCTTGGGTTTCTCTGCCCTCCACTTTTACTTTTCTTCTTTCTATCTTTTGCTTCTGCCCCCATTCTACTTCCCTCTGTCTCCCTGCATAGGTTCCCATCCCCCTGCCATATTAGTTTAACTCCTCCCCAACAGCACTAACAAACACTCCCCCAAGGACATTGGTTCCGGTCCTGCCCAGGCGCAGACCGTCCGGTTTGTACTGGTCCTACCATCCCCAGAACCGGTTCCAATGTCCCAAGAATTTGAATCCCTCCCTTCTGCAACACTCCTCAAGCCACGTATTCATCTGAGGATCCTGCGATTCCTACTCTGATTAGCACGTGGCACTGGTAGCAATCCTGAGATTACTACTTTTGAGGTCCTACTTTTTAATTTAACTCCTAGCTCCCTAAATTCGTCTTGTAGGACTTCATCCTATTTTTTACCTGGTACCTATGTGCACCACAACAACTGGCTGTTTACCCTCCCCCTACAAAATATCCTGCACTAGCTCCGAGACATCCTTGACCCTTGCACCAGGGAGGCAACATACCATCCTAGAGTCTCGGTTGCGGCCGCAGAAACGTCTATCTATTCCCCTTACAATAGAATCCCCTATCACTATAGCTCTCCCATTCTTTTTTCCTGCCCTCCTCTGCAGCAGTGCCACCCATTGTGCCATGGACTTGGCTGCTGCTACCCTCCCCTGATGAGTCATCCCCCTCAACAGTACCCAAAGCGGTGTATCTGTTTTGCAGGGGGATTACCGCAGGGGACCCCTGTGCTACCTTCCTTCCACTGCTCTTCCTGTTGGTCACCCATCCCCTATCTGGTTGTGTAACCTTTACCTGCGGTAAGACCAACTCACTAAACGTGCTACTCACGTCATTCTCAGCATTGTGGATGCTCCAGAGTGAATCCACCCGCAGCTCCAGTGCTGCATTGCGGTCTGTCAGGAGCTGCAGCCGGATACACTTCCCGCATATGTAGACTTCCCACATAGTATAGGAGGAGCATAACATGTGTCCGAGCTCTCCTGCCATGACTTAACCGCTAGATTAACTTAATTTGGCAACAATAATGCTAAAGGTCACTTACTGATAAAGAAAAGAAAAAGAAAAAACTACTCACCAATCACCAGCCAATCACTTACCGCCTTGGCTGTGACGTCACCTTTCGATTTCTTTCTACTTCTTTTTTGCCTTCTCTCCTTGCTGCAGCTGCACCAGCTGGCCTTTATAGGCCGCTCCGACATCCCTGAACTCCCGCCTCTCCAACTGCCGCTGCCTCTCTGACTGCAGCTGGGCCTTTATAGGCCGCTCCGACGTCCCCGAACCTCTTGCTGTGACATCACACTTCGTTTTCTTTTCCTCCCAGGTCAGGGAGTCAGCACTGGTGGGGAAAACAAGACAAAACAACACCTCCCGCTCCCACTTGCCCGAACTCTCCCACTTACCAAACTCTTACCTTTGCACTCTGACCTGCCGCTGCACTCCCATTGAATTCAATTTTACTCGGGCTCCTTGATGTCACATTAGGTCAAATGCTGCTTTAATGTCAAGGGCAGTCACTCTCACCTCACCTCTAGAATTCAGCTCTTTTTTCCATGTTTGGACTCAGGCTGTAATAAGGTCTGGAGATGAGTGGTCCTGGCGGAACCCAAACTGAGCATTGTGAAACAAGTAAGTGCTGATGATTGAGAGTGGGCCGATGGGGCAGTAATTGGCCGGATTGGATTTGTCCTGCTTTTTGTAGACAGGGCAGAGCTGGGCAGTTTTCCACTTTGTCACGTTGATGCCAGTGTTGCAGCTGTACTGGAACAGCTTGGCTAGAGGTGCGGCTAGTTCTGGAGAACAAATCTTCAGCACGACAGCCGGGATGTTGTCAGGGTCTGTTGCCTTTGCTGTAATGAAAACTGATCACCTGGTTTGATTACATTTCACACACAATCATTATGGCAAAACACCCCATTCGCAAAATAAGAGGAACACTGGCCATTTTTTCAGTTCTCAAGCCGGGATTATACCTGTATCTGTAGAATAGCCCTCACGTGTCACCTTCAATTCTATTTCTTTTACCATTAGCATGAGTCACAATGTGAATTGTTCCACTGAATAAAAGAAATACACATTTCAAAAAGACTATGCATTTGTTTGTTTAGTAACAAATATTTTAAAGCATTTTCAAAACCACTTTTTCTGAAATTATGTAGCATTATGTGTTTTCAAATGCTGCACATGGTGCACCAGCCTATTCTCTATTGCTGGTGCACATACTGAGAGTTTTCAACTCAGTCATCATTTCACTCAGGAGAAAGAAAACTTGCTCTAAAGACTCAGCAACTTGATCATAAGAACATAAGAAATAGGAGCAGGAGTAGGCCATTTGGGCCCTTGGGCCTGCTCCGTCATTCAATAAAATCATGGCTGATCTGATCATGGACTCAGCTCCACTTCCCTGCCCGCTCCCCATAATCCTTTATTCCCTTATCGCTCAAAGATCTGACTATCTCCACCTTAAATATATTCAATGACCCAGCCTCCACAGCTCTCTGGGGCAGAGAATTCCATAGATTTACAACCCTCTGAGAGAAGAAATTTCTCCTCATCTCAGTTTTAAATGTGCGGTCCCTTATTCTAAGACTATGTCCCCTAGTTTTAGTTTCCCCTATGAGTGGAAATATCCTCTCTGCATCCACCTTGTCGAGCCCCCTTATTATCTTATAAGTTTCAATAAGATCACCTCTCATTCTTCTGAACTCCAATGTATATAGGCCCAACCTACTCAACCTATCCTCATAAGTCAACCCCCTCATCTCCGGAATCAACCTAGTGAACCTTCTCTGAACAGCCTCCAATGCAAGTATATCCCTCCTTAAATACAAAGACCAAAACTGTATGCAGCCTCACCAATACTCTGTACAATTGTAGCAGGACTTCTCTGCTTTTATCGGAGCGGGTGCAGGACATTCTGAAAAGGGAGGGTGAACAGCCAGTTGTCGCGGTGCACATTGGTACCAACGATATAGGTAAAAAAAGGGATGAGGTCCTACAAGACGAATTTAAGGAGCTAGAAGCTAAATTAAAACGTAGGACCTCAAAAGTAGTAATCTCAGGATTGCTACCAGTACCACGCGCTAGTCAGAGTAGGAATCGCAGGATAGCTCAGATGAATACGTGGCTTGAGCAGTGGTGCAGCAGGAAGGGATTCAAATTCCTGCGGCATTGGAACAGGTTCTGGGGGAGGTGGGACCAGTACAAACCAGACGGTCTGCACCTGGGCAGGACCGGAACCAATGTCCTAGGGGGAGTGTTTGCTAGTGTTGTTGGGGAGGAGTTAAACTAATATGGCAGGGGGATGGGAACCAATGCAGGGAGACAGAGGGAAACAAAAAGGAGACAAAAGCAAAAGACCGAAAGGAGATGAGTAAAAGTGGATGGCAGAGAAACCCAAGGCAAAAAACAAAAAGGGCCACTGAATATAAAGGGGCTGCAGGAGGGGTCAAAACTAAAAATCATGGTTTAGAAACTAGTATTAAAACACTCTACCAAAACGCACGCAGCATTCGAAATAAAGTAAATGAGTTGACGGCACAAATCATTACAAATGGGTATGATTTGGTGGCCATTACAGAAATGTGGTTGCAGGGTGGCCAAGACTGGGAATTAAACATACAGGGGTATCTGACAATTCAGAAAGATAGACAAGAAGGGAAAGGAGGTGGGGTAGCTCTGTTAATAAAGGATGATATCAGGGCAGTTTTGAGAGAAGATATTGGCTCTAATGAACAAAATGTTGAATCATTGTGGGTGGAGATTAGAGATAGTAAGGGGAAAAAGTCACTGGTGGGTGCAGTTTATAGGCACCCAAATAATAACTTCATGGTGGGGAGGGCAATAATCAGGGGAATAATGGAGGCATGTGAAAAAGGAACGGCAGTAATCATGGGGGATTTTAACCTACATATCGATTGCTCAAATCAAATTGCACGTGGTAGCGTGGAGGAGGAATTCATAGAATGCATACGGGATTGTTTCTTAGAACAGTATGTTACAGAACCTACAAGGGAACAAGCTATCTTAGATCTGGTCCTGTATAATGAGACAGGAATAATAAACGATCTCCTCGTAAAAGATCCTCTCGGAATGAGTGATCACAGTATGGTTGAATTTGTAATACAGATTGAGGATGAGGAAGTAGTGTCTCAAACGAGCGTACTATACGTAAACAAAGGGGACTACAGTGGGATGAGGGCAGAGTTGGCTAAAGTAGACTGGAAACACAGACTAAACCGTGGCACAATTGAGGAACAGTGGATGACTTTTAAGGAGCTCTTTCATAGTGCTCAACAAAAATGTATTCCAGTGGAAAAGAAGGGTGGTAAGAGAAGGGATAACCAGCCGTGGATAACCAAGGAAATAAAGGAGAGTATCAAATTAAAAACCAATGCGTATAAGGTGGCCAAGGTTAGTGGGAAAATAGAAGAGTGGGAAAATTTTAAACGACAGCAAAGAATGACTAAGAAAGCAATAAAGAAAGGAAAGATAGATTACGAAAGTAAACTTGCGCAAAACCTAAAAACAGATAGTAAAAGCTTTTACAGATATATAAAACGGAAAAGAGTGACTAAAGTAAATGTTGGTCCCTTAGAAGATGAGAAGGGGGATTTAATAATGGGAAATGTGGAAATGGCTGAGACCTTAAACAATTATTTTGCTTCGGTCTTCACAGTGGAAGACACAAAAACCATGCCAAAAATTGCTGGTCACAGGAATGTGGGAAGGGAGGACCTTGAGACAATCACTATCACTAAGGGGGTAGTGCTGGACAGGCTAATGGGACTGAAGGTAGACAAGTCCACTGGTCCTGATGAAATGCATCCCAGGGTATTAAAAGAGATGGCGGAAGTTATAGCAGATGCATTCGTTATAATCTACCAAAATTCTCTGGACTCTGGGGAGGTACCAGCGGATTGGAAAGCAGCTAATGTAACGCCTCTGTTTAAAAAGGGGGGCAGACAGAAGGCAGGTAACTATAGGCCGGTTAGCTTAACATCTGTAGTGGGGAAAATGCTTGAAACTATCATTAAGGAAGAAATAGTGGGACATCTAGATAGGAATAGTGCAATCAAGCAGACGCAGCATAGATTCATGAAGGGGAAATCATGTTTAACTAATTTATTGGAATTCTTTGAGGACATAACGAGCATGGTAGATAGAGGTGTACCGATGGATGTGGTGTATTTAGATTTCCAAAAGGCATTCGATAAGGTGCCACACAAAAGGTTACTGCAGAAGATAAAGGTACGCGGAGTCAGAGGAAATGTATTAGCATGGATCGAGAATTGGCTGGCGAACAGAAAGCAGAGAGTCGGGATAAATGGGTCCTTTGAGTCGGGATAAATGGGTCCTTTTCGGGTTGGAAATCGGTGGTTAGTGGTGTGCCACAGGGATCGGTGCTGGGACCACAACTGTTTACAATATACATAGATGACCTGGAAGAGGGGACAGAGTGTAGTGTAACAAAATTTGCAGAAGACACAAAGATTAGTGGGAGAGCGGGTTGTGTAGAGGACACAGAAAGGCTGCAAAGAGATTTAGATAGGTTAAGCGAATGGGCTAAGGTTTGGCAGATGGAATACAATGTCGGAAAGTGTGAGGTCATCCACCTTGGGAAAAAAAACAGTAAAAGGGAATATTATTTGAATGGGGAGAAATTACAATATGCTGTGGTGCAGAGGGACCTGGGGGTCCTTGTGCATGAATCCCAAAAAGTTAGTTTGTAGGTGCAGCAGGTAATCAGGAAGGCGAATGGAATGTTGGCCTTCATTGCGAGAGGGATGGAGTACAAAAGCAGGGAGGTCCTTCTGCAACTGTATAGGGTATTGGTGAGGCCGCACCTGGAGTACTGCATGCAGTTTTGGTCACCTTACTTAAGGAAGGATATACTAGCTTTGGAGGGGGTACAGAGACGATTCACGAGGCTGATTCCGGAGGTGAGGGGGTTACCTTATGATGATAGATTGAGTAGACTGGGTCTTTACTCATTGGAGTTCAGAAGGATGAGGGGTGATCTTATAGAAACATTTAAAATAATGAAAGGAATAGACAAGATAGAGGCAGAGAGGTTGTTTCCACTGGTCGGGGAGACTAGAACTAGTGGGCACAGCCTCAAAATACGGGGGAGCCAATTTAAAACCGAGTTGAGAAGGAATTTCTTCTCCCAGATGGTTGTGAATCTGTGGAATTCTCTGCCCAAGGAAGCAGTTGAGGCTAGCTCATTGAATGTATTCAAGTCACAGATAGATAGATTTTTAACCAATAAGGGAATTAAGGATTACGGGGAGCGGGTAGGTAATTGGAGCTGAGTCCACGGCCAGATCAGCCATGATCTTGTTAAATGGTGGAGCAGGCTTGAGGGGCTAGATGGCCTACTCCTGTTCCTAATTCTTATGTTCTTATGTTCTTATATTATACTCTATCCCCCTTGCAATAAAGAACAACATTACATTTGCCTTCCTCATTACTTGCTGTACCTGCATACTAACTTTTTGTGTTTCATGCACAAAGACCCCCAGGTCTCTCTGTACATAGAAACATAGAAACATAGAAAATAGGTGCAGGAGTAGGCCATTCGGCCCTTTGAGTCTGCACCACCATTCAATGAGTTCATGGCTGAACATGCAACCTCAGTACTCCATTCCTGCTTTCTCGCCATACCCCTTGATCCCCCTAATAGTAAGGACTACATCTAACTCCTTTTTGAATATATTTAGTGAATTGGCCTCAACAACTTTCTGTGGTAGAGAATTCCACAGGTTCACCACTCTCTGGGTGAAGAAGTTTCTCCTCATCTCGGTCCTAAATGGCTTACCCCTTATCCTTAGACTGTGACCCCTGGTTCTGGACTTACCCAACATTGGGAACATTCTTCCTACATCTAACCTGTCTAAACCCGTCAGAATTTTAAACATTTCTATGAGATCCCCTCTCATTCTTCTGACCTCCAGTGAATACAAGCCCAGTTGATCCAGTCTTTCTTGATATGTCAGTCCCGCCATCCCGGGAATCAGTTTGGTGAACCTGCGCTGCACTCCCTCAATAGCAAGAATGTCCTTTCTCAAGTTAGGAGACCAAAACTGTACACAATACTCCAGGTGTGGCCTCACCAAGGCCCTGTATAACTTTAACAACACCTCCCTGCCCCTGTACTCAAAACCCCTAGCTATGAAGGCCAACATGCCATTTGCTTTCTTAACCACCTGCTGTACTTGCATGCCAACCTTCAATGACTGATGTACCATGACACCCAGGTCTCGTTGCACCTCACCTTTTCCTAATCTGTCACCATTCAGATAATAGTCTGTCTTTCTGTTTTTACCACCAAAGTGGATAACCTCACATTTATCCACATTATACTTCATCTGCCATGCATTTGCCTACTCACCTAACCTATCCAAGTCACTCTGCAGCCTCATAGCATCCTCCTCGCAGCTCACACTGCCACCCAACTTCATGTCATCCGCAAATTTGGAGATACTACATTTAATCCCCTCGTCCAAATCATTAATGTACAATGTAAATAGCTGGGGCCCCAGCATTGAACCTTGCAGTACCCCACTAGTCATTGCCTGCCATTCTGAAAAGTACCCATTTACTCCTACTCTTTGCTTCCTGTCTGCCAACCAGTTCTCAATCCACGTCAGCACACTACCCATAATCCCATGTGCTTTAACTTTTACGGCAGCACTTTGCAATTTTTCTGCATTTAAATTATAATTTGCTTTTCTATTTTTTGTGCCAAAGTGGATAACCTCACATTTTCCCACATTATACTCCATCTGCCAAATTTTTTTCCACTTTCTTAGTCTATCTATATCCCTTTGCAGATTTTGTGTGTCCTCCTCACAATTTGCTTTCCCACCCATTTTTATATCATCAGCAAACTTGGCTACATTACACTCGGTCCCTTCATCCAAGTCATTAATATAGATTGTAAATAGTTGAGGCCCCAGCACCGATCCCTGCGGCACCCCACTCGTCACTGTTTGCCAACTGGAAAATTACGCATTCATCCTGATTCTCTGTTTTCAGTTAGTTATCCAATCCACTATCGATGCTAATATATTACCCCAACCCCGTGATCTTTTATCTTGTGGAGTAACCTTTTATGTGGCATCTTATCGAATGCCTTCGGGAAATCCAAATACACCACATCCACTGATTCCCCCTTATCCACCCTGCTCGTTACATCCTCAAAGAACTCCAGCAAATTTGTCAAACGTGATTTCCCTTTCATAAAACCATGCTGACTCTGCTTGATTGAATTATGCTTTTCCAAATGTCCCGCTAGTGCTTCCTTAATAATGGACTCCAGCATTTTTTCAACAACAGATGTTAGGCTAACTGGTCTATAATTTCTTGCGTTTTGTCTGCCTCCTTTTTTAAAGCATAAAGCATCAAGCATAAAGTACCTGACAAAAGAGACAAACATACCTTCACCAGCATATAATGTAACATATAATAAGTAGAATATGAGAGTAAACTAGTAAGAAATATAAAAACAAGATTGTAAGAGCTTCTACAAGTCTGTAAAAAGGAAGAGAGTAGCAAAAGTAAGCATTGGTCCCTTAGAGGCTGAGACAGGGATAATTATAACATGGAATAAGGAAATAGCAGAGACTTTAAACAAATATTTTGTATTTGCCTTCACAGTCGAAGACAAAAAAAAGCATACCAAAAATAGTGGAGAACCAAGGGGCTAATAAGAGTGAGAAACTTAAAGTAATATCAGTCGGGAAAAAGTACTTGGGAGCTAATGGGACTGAAAGCTGACAAATCCCCTGGACCTGATGGCCTACATCCTAGGGTTCTAAAAGAGGTGGCTGCAGAGATAGAGATAGTGGATGTTCATTGGTGATCTTCCAAAATTCCCTAGATTCTATAATAGTCCCAGCAGATGGGAAGGCAGCAAATGTAACCCCACTATTCAAGAAAGGAGGGAGAGAGAAAACAGGGAACTACAGACCAGTTAGTCTGACATCCGTCATCGAGAAAATGTTGGAATCCATTATTAAGGAAGTGGTAACAGGGCACTTAGAAAATCATAATATGATTAGCCAGCGTCAATATGGTTTGATGAAAGGGAAATTGTGTTTATCAAATTTACTGGAGTTTTTTGAGATGTAACTAACAGGGTAGATAAAGGGGAACCAGTGGATGTAGTCTACTTGGATTTCCAAAGGGCATTTGATAAGGTGCCACATAAAAGGTCGCTGCACAAGATAAGGGCTCATGGGGTTGAGGGTAATATATTAGCACGGATAGAGGATTGGTTAATGGGCAGAAAACAGAGTAGGGATAAATGGGTCATTTTCCGGGGGTTGGCAGACTATAATTTATGGGGTGCCGAAAGGATCAGGGCTTGAGCCTCAGCTATTTACAATCTATATTAATGACTTACATGAAGGAACTGAGTGCAATGTATCCAAGTATATTGACGATACAAAGCTAGGTGGGAAAGTAAGCTGTGAGGAGAAGAACTATGCCTACAAAGGGATATAGATAGGTTAAGTGAGTGGGCAATAAGGTGGGAGATGGAGTGTAATATGGGGAAATGTGAGATTATATAATTTGGTAGGAAGAATAGAAAAACAGAATATTTTTAAATGATGAGAAACTATTAAATGTTGGTGCTCAGAGAGATTTACGTGTCCTCGTACAGAAAAAACAGAGTTAGCATGCAGGTACAGCAAGCAATTAGGAAAGTAAATGGCATGTTGGCCTTTATTGCAAGGGGAAGTCTTACTACAATTATACAGGGCTTTGGTGAGACCACAACTGGGGTACTGTGCACAGTTTTGGTCTCCTTATCTGAGGAAATACATACTTCCCTTAGAGGCGGTTCAACAAAGGTTCACTAGATTGATACTTGGGATGAGAGGGTTGTCCTATGAGGAGAGCTTGAGTTTAGAAGAATAAGAGATGATTTCATTGAACCACATGAGATACGGAGGGGGATTGACAGTAGATGGTGAGAGGCTGTTTCCCCTGGCTGTAGTCTAGGACTAGGAGGCATAGTCTCAGGATAAGGATCAGCCATTTAAGACTGAGATGAGGAGGAATTTCTTCATTCAGAATTCTCTACCCCAAAGGGCTGTGGATGCTGAGTCATTGAGTATATTCAAGGCTGAGATTGACTCTAGGGAAATAAAGGGATATATGGATCTGGCAGGAAAGTAGAGTTGAGGTAAAAGATCAGCCATGATCTTACTGAACGGCGGAGCAGGCTTGACCTACTCCTGTTCCTTATTCTTATGTTCTTACGTAACAAAAGTTATGGATAAGAATATGTCATTTGGCCTATTGAAGTTTGGTCCTCTAACACTTCTCCCATTTTAGCATCCATTATATTTTGAATGTTCCTAATGCCTCCTACCTTAAAGAATTATTTTGCGTTTATCTTGTTTATACCATTTTAAACTTCATATACTTCAGTGAAGTTCTGACTTAAATGCTTTCTTACCAGACCCTAGAGCTCGATTTTTGCTTTTCAGTGCATTCTTTTTACACCTGGGATCAATCTGATTAGTTTCTCTAAACTCTCTGATATGTTTAAAGTCTGAAAATTGCGCTGAGCGATGTTATTGTACAAACACTTAATGAATTTGCATCAAATGCCCCCCTCCATTATTTTATAGCCACATTAGGCCATTTAAATGGCCCAGCCAAAATAGTTGTGAGAGGAATTTGATTTGAGTGCATTAGGCAATCATTTGCCATCACTCACTATTTTCCACATATATTTGATTTTATTGTGGCATAGTGACCATAATTGGAGAGATGGAGGGGTTTGTGGAGCTAATTTCAGAGAGTGCAGTCTAGATGACTGAAGGGAAATGGGGTTACACAAGAAGCCAGCATAAGAATATTGGAGAGTTTGGAGGGCAGAGGTTGTAGGGCTGGATGAAGTTACACAGATAGGAAGGGATGAACCCATGAAAGAATTTAAATTTGAGATGTTGAAGACCGGGAGCCAATGCAGATCAGTGAGGTTGGGGGTGATGGGGGAGTGATGTAGGATAAGATAGGGGCTGCAGAGTTTTGAATGAGCTGTAGTTTGTGGGAAGTGGTGAATGGGAGGCCAGCCAGGGGTGCATTGGAGTGTATGAGTTTGAACGTAACAAAGTCATACATAAGGGTTCTATAATGTATGCACCTGTGAATATGCACACAGGTTTGTAGAGCTGTTAAAAAAAACAAAAAAATGTTTTAAAAGAGGGCAGTTAAAAGAGTCTGGAGTGTCCCCCAGATCGGGGGGCACTTGATCTAATGTTTATTTTGTTTACTCTAAAAGAGTTGTAGAGCTGTTAAAAAAAAAACACAAAAAAATGGCCTTGATAAGTGTTGAAGTGTCCCCCAGATCGGGGAGCACTTGATCTAACTGTTTATTTTGTCCCCCCCAAAAGAGTTGTAAAGCTGTTAAAAAAACAAAAAAACCCCACAAAAAAAACCCCAAAAAACAAAAAATGGCCTTGATAAATGTTGGAGTGTCCCCCAGATTGGGGGGTGGGGGTGGGGGGGGGGGGGCGCACCGTGATCTAACTATTTATTTGTTATCCAATCAAAAGAGTTGTAGAGCTGTTGGCAATGTGTGAGGTTGCAACCCCTGTTCCACTATTTAAAGGGGCTGCTCCTCAATTTCTGGCTGCACTTCAGTCCCACACTCCTGATCTTTGGGCACCCTGTGCGGAGGGGAGCAGGTAGGTCCAAGGGCCTCCTCGTAGGACTGCTCCTGGGCACGACCAAGGGTGCCATCAGCTGGTCCAGGCAGCGGGTGGTCGAGGGGGTCGTTCAGCCTGACTGCCTGCCTCTCTTCCGCTCTTACATCCGGTCCAGGGTGTCCCTGGAGATGGAGCACGCGGTGTCCCGGTATGCTCGCGGCTTTCCACGAGAGGTGGGCGCTGGAGGGACTGGAGTGCATCATTACCCCCGGCAACCAAATTTTAATTTGATTTTATATGTTTCAAAGTTTAATTTGTTTTATTGCCAGTTTTAATGTCCCCCACCCCTTTGATAGGGGGCACTTGTATAATGTAAGTTTTAGTGCCCAAAAAAAAACTCCAAAAAAACACAAAAAACACTCCAGAAAAACAAAAAAGGGCCTTGATAAGTGTTAGGGTGTCCCCCAGATTGGGGGCATCGTGATTTAACTATTTATTTGTTCTCCAATCCAAAGAGTTGTAGAGCTGTTAAAAAAAAAATACAAGAAACACAAAACAGAAACCCAAAAAACAAAAAAGGGCCTTGATAAGTGTTTGGAGTGTCCCACAGATCAGGGGGCACTTGATTTAACTGTTCAACTTTGTTTTCTACAAGAGTTGTAGAGCTGTTGCCAATGTGTGAGGTTGCAGCCCCTCTTTCAATATTTGAAGGGGTTGCTCCTCAATTTCTGGCTGCACGCTCCTAATTTTTGGGCACCCGGTGTGGAGGGGAGCAGGTAGGTCCGAGGGCCTCCTCGTAGGACTGCTCCTGGGCACGGCCAAGGGGGCCATCACCCGGTCCAGGCAGCGGGGTCGTTCAGCCTGACTGTCTGCCTCTCTTCCGCACGTACATCCAGGCCAGGGTGTCCTTGGAGATGGAGCACGCGGTGTCCACTGGTACGCTCGCGGCCTTCCGCGAGAGGTGGGCACCAGAGGGACTGGAGTGCATCATTACCCCCGGCAACCAAATTTTAATTTGATTTTATATGTTTTAAAGTTTAATTTGTTTTATTGCCGATTTTAGTGTCCCCCTCCCCTTTTATAGGGGGCACTTGCATAATTTGTGGCTTTAGTGCCCAAAAAAACACCCAAAAAAACAAAAAAAGAAAGAAAAAAAACACAAAACCCCCCCCAAAAAAGGCACTTGTTTGAAAGTTTTGGAGTGTCCTCCCCTTTAATCAGCAGACACTTGATTTAATTGTTTATTTTTTTTTTAACCAAAAGAGTTGTAGAGCTGTTGGCAATGTGTGAGGTTTCAGCCCCTCTTTCAATATTTGAAGGGGCTGCTCCTCAAATTCTGGTTGCACTTCAGTCCCACGCTCCTGATCTTTGGGCATCCTGTGCGGAGGGGAGCGGACAGGTCGGAGGACCTCCTGGTAGTACTGCTCCCGGGTCTGGCCAAGGTGGCCAGGCAGCGGGCGGTCGAGAGGGTCATTCAGCCCAACTGCCTGCCTCTCTTCCGTGGTTACTTTCGAGCCAGGGTGTCCCTGGAGATGGAGCACACGGTGTCCTTCCGCGAAAGGTGGGCGCCGGAGGGACTGGAGTACATTTTCAGCCTCAGCAACCAAATTTTTATTTGATTTTAGTTTCCGTAAAAGGTTAATTTGAAATGTGTGGGTTCCAGTGCCTTTGTCAAAAGGGGGCACTTCACTTTACGTTTTACAAAAAATAGTTGTAGAGATGTTGACCTCTTCCATTATTTGAAGGGGCTGCTCCTCGATTTTTGGCTGCACTTAAGTCCCACACTTCTGATCTTAGGCACCCTGTGCGGAGGGGAGCAGGCAGGACATAGAACTGCTCCTGGGCCTGGCCAAGATGGTCTCTAACTGGTCGAGACAGCGGGCAGTCGAGGTGGTTGTTCAGCCCGACTGCCTGCCTCTCTTCTGCGGTTATGTTCGCACCAGGGTGTCATAAGAACATAAGAACATAAGAATTAGGAACAGGAGTAGGCCATCTAGCCCCTCGAGCCTGCTCCGCCATTCAACAAGATCATAGCTGATCTGGCCGTGGACTCAGCTCCAATTACCCGCCCGCTCCCCGTAACCCTTAATTCCCTTATTGGTTAAAAATCTATCTATCGGTGATTTGAATACATTTAATGAGCTAGCCTCAACTGCTTCCTTGGGCAGAGAATTCCACAGATTCACAACCATCTGGGAGAAGAAATTCCTTCTCAACTCGGTTTTAAATTGGCTCCCCCGTATTTTGAGGTTGTGCCCCCTAGTTCTAGTCTCCCCGACCAGTGGAAACAACCTCTCTGCCTCTATCTTGTCTATCCCTTTCATTATTTTAAATGTTTCAATAAGATCACCCCTCATCCTTCTGAACTCCGAGTAAAGACCCAGTCTACTCAATCTATCATCATAAGGTAACCCCCTCATCTCCAGAATCAGCCTTGTGAATCGTCTCTGTACCCCCTCCAAAGCTAGTATATCCTTCCTTAAGTAAGGTGACCAAACTGCATGCAGTACTCCAGGTGCGGCCTCACCAATACCCTATACAGTTGCAGAAGGACCTCCCTGCTTTTGTACTCCATCCCTCTTGCAATGAAGGCCAACATTCCATTCGCCTTCCTGATTACCTGCTGCACCTGCAAACTAACTTTTTGGGATTCATGCACAAGGAGCCTACGGCCACACTAGTCTGAAAACGCCCGATCTCGTCTGATCTCGTAAGCTAAGCAGAGTCAGGCCTGGTTAGTACTTGGATGGGAGACTGCCTGGGAATACCAGGTGCAGTAGAAGTTAATTTGTTTTAATTGCCGGTGCTTTTAGTGTCCCCTTCCCTTTTATAGGGGGCACTGGGGAAAAATTGTGATTTTAGTGCCCAAAAAAAAACCAAAAAAAGAAAAACACAAAGAAAAAAACAAAAAAAAGGGGAAAAAAAGGGCCTTGTAAATGTCTGGAGTGTCACCCAGGTCGGGTGGCACTCTTTAATGTTTATGTTTTCGCAGGTAAACTCAAAAGAGTTTCATGCACAAGGAGCCTACGGCCACACTAGTCTGAAAACGCCCGATCTCGTCTGATCTCGGAAGCTAAGCAGAGTCAGGCCTGGTTAGTACTTGGATGGGAGACTGCCTGGGAATACCAGGTGCAGTAGAAGTTAATTTGTTTTAATTGCCGGTGCTTTTAGTGTCCCCTTCCCTTTTATAGGGGGCACTGGGGAAAAATTGTGATTTTAGTGCCCAAAAAAAAACAAAAAAAAAAACACAAAAAAAAAAGGGGGGAAAAAAAAGGGCCTTGTAAATGTCTGGAGTGTCACCCAGGTCGGGTGGCACCGTTTAATGTTTTTATGTTTTGCAGGTAAACTCAAAAGAGTTTCATGCACAAGGACCCCCAGGTCCCTCTGCACCACAGCATGTTGTAATTTTTCCCCATTCAAATAATATTCCATTTTACTGTTTTTTTTCCCAAGGTGGATGACCTCACACTTTCCGACATTGTATTCCATTTGCCAAACCTTAGCCCATTCGCTTAACCTATCCAAATCTCTTTGCAGCTTTTCTGTGTCCTCTACACAACCCGCTTTCCCACTAATCTTTGTGTCATCTGCAAATTTTGTTACACTACACTCTGTTCCCTCTTCCAGGTCATCTATGTATATTGTAAACAGTTGTGGCCCCAGCACCGATCCCTGTGGCACACCACTAACCACCGATTTCCAACCCGAAAAGGGCCCATTCATCCCGACTCTCTGCTTTCTGTTCGCCAGCCAATTCTCTATCCATGCTAATACATTTTCTCTGACTCTGCGTATCCTTATCTTCTGCAGTAACCTTTTGTGTGGCACCTTATCGAATGCCTTTTGAAAATCTAAATACACCACATCAATCGGTACACCTCTATCCACCATGCTCATTATATCCTCAAAGAATTCCAGTAAATTAATTAAACATGATTTCCCTTTCATGAATCCATGCTGCGTCTGCATGATTGCACTATTCCTATCTAGATGTCCCGCTATTTCTTCCTTAATGATAGTTTCAAGCATTTTCCCCACTACAGATGTTAAACTAACCGGCTTATAGTTACCTGTCTTTTGTCTGCCCCCTTTTTTAAACAGAGGCATTACATTAGCTATTTTCCAATCCGCTGATACCTCCCCAGAGTCCAAAGACTTTTGGTAGATTATAACGAATGCATCTGCTATAACTTCCGCCATCTCTTTTAATACCCTGGGATGCATTTCATCAGGACCAGTGGACTTGTCTACCTTCAGTCCCATTAGCCTGTCCAGCACTACCCCCCTAGTGATAGTGATTGTCTCAAGGTCCTCCCTTCCCACATTCCTGTGACCAGCAATTTTTGGCATGGTTTTTGTGTCTTCCACTGTGAAGACCGAAGCAAAATAATTGTTTAAGGTCTCAGCCATTTCCACATTTCCCATTATTGTCCCTGGAGATGGAGCACGCGGTGTCCACCGATACGCTCATGACCTTCCGTGAGGTGGGCACTGGAGTGCATCATTTCAATAGGTAACAAAATTTTAATTTAATTTGATTTGTCAAGGTTCTCTTTCCTTTAATGTTTATTAGTTAATTTGTGGTTTTTTATGCCTTTACCAAAGGGAGCACTTAAAGTAACGTTCTACCAAAATAGTTGTAGAGCTGTTGCATTGTGAATGGCTTAGCCAGTCACATGATGTTCACAAGACTCAATAAAATCCCAGTCATATTTGGGTCTAGGTCATCCACGAGGAAGTATGCAGTGGTGAGCCTGGTGGACCATCAGCAGGTCGTGGCCTTCAAAGGAGCATTGTGGAGGCCCAACCCGACATTCGGCGTGGCAGCCCCGACCTGCAAGGACCATTAGCATACAACTGCAAGGGACAGCGCGAGCCGGTTCAGGAGGCCGATGGCTATGAAGAGGGCGACTGGATTGGACGTCACCAAGGTCCAAGTTGCTGATTGGAGCATGGGCAGGTACAGCAGGAGCGGCGAGGTCGGGGTGAAGGAGTGACGAGATTGGGGCGAAGGAGCGGCGAGAGATTGCGGAGCGATGTAATCGGGACCCAGGAGAGGCGTGAGTTCGGAGCCCAGAAGAGGCGAGGGCCCAGGTGCAGCATGGGTCAGCCCACACTGCAATATGTGTGCGCACTAGGTCTGTGCAGCAGAGCTGGTCTCCAGTCGTCTTGGTTAATCCTTGCCACTGGACCAAGACCTAGCTCTGTCAAACCCGTGTGGTGGCTGGTGTGCAACGGCCACCACATGTTAAAAAAATCCACGCACAAGCATCTTCCACCCTTCAACATGTAGTTCGGGACCTGGAATATTAGGTCCTTCATTGAAGCACCTGTGAACTCATCCCTTTTTAGCATGGAAGCAAGTCATCCTCGATCCAAGGGATCACCTATGATGTTGATGAGTGAATGAACTGGTAATGCGTAGAGTGATTGTTAAATCTTTGATAGTAAACCAATTAGTTCTTAATAGCAATGTGTTGCTATGAATTCTTAAGCAAAGAACTCATGAAGCAAATGCATTACAGGTTCCAGTAGAAGTTTGGCTAGGGTTGTATTCCTTGGAATTTATCCAGTTAAGTGGTGATTTAATAGAAGTTTTCAATATATTAAGACGAACTGATAGGGTAGATAGAGGGAATTTTCCCCCCGCTGGTTGGGAGTCTAGGGCTAGGGGACATAGCGTAAAGATTAGAGCCAGGCCTTTCAATAACAACAACAACTTGTATTTATATAGCACCTTTAATGTAGTGAAACGTCCCAAGGCGCTTCAAGAGAGTATTATGAGACAAAGAATTTGACACATAAAACATAGAAAATAGGTGCAGGAGTAGGCCATCCGGCCCTTCGAGCGTGCACCACATTCAATAAGATCATGGCTGATCATTCCTTCAGTACCCCGTTCCTGTTTTCTCTCCCGACCCCTTGATCCCTTTAGCCGCAAGGGCCATATCTAACTCCCTCTTGAATATATCCAATGAATTGGCATCAACAACTCTCTGCTGTAGGGAATTCCACAGCTTAACAACTCTGAGTGAAGAAGTTTCTCCTCATCTCAGTCCTAAATGGCTTACCCCTTATCCTAAGACTATGTCCCCTGGTCCTGGACTTCCACAACATCGGAAACATTCTTCCTGCATCTAACCTGTCCAGTCCCATCAGAATTTTATATGTTTCTATGAGATCCCCTCTCATCCTTCTTAATTCCAGTGAATACAGGCCGACACCGAGCCACATAAGGAGAAATTAGGGCAGGTGACCAAAAGCTTGCTCAAAGAGGTAGGTTTTAAGGAGAATCTTAAAGGAGGAAAGAGAGGTAGAGAGGCGGAGAGATTTAGGCAGGGAATTCCAGAGCTTAGGGCATGGCAACAGGAGGTACGGCCACCAATGGTTGAACGGTTATAATCAGGGATACTCAAAAGGACAGAATTGGAGGAGCACCGATATCTTGGGAGGTTATGGGGCTGAAGGGGCTGAAGGAGATTACAGAGATATGTTGGGGCGATGCTGTGGAGGGATTTGAAAACAAGGATGAGAATTTTGAAATCGAGGTGTTGCTTAACCAGGAGCCAATATAGGTCAGCGAACCCAGGGGTGATGGGTGAACGGGACTTGGTGCGAGTTAGGACACGGGCAGCCGGGTTTTGGATCACCTCACGTTATGTAGGACAGAATGTGGGAGGCTAGCCAGGAGTGTGTTGGAGTAGTCAAGTCTAGAGGTAACAAAGGCATGGATTACGGTTTCAGCGATGGATGAGCTGAGGCAAGGGCGGAGACATGCAATGTTACAGAGGTGGAAATAAGCGGTCTTAGTTATGCTGTGGATATGTGGTCGAAAGCTCATTTCAAGGTTAAATATGACACCAAGGTTGTGAACAGTCTGGTTCAGCCTCAGACAGAAGTTGGGGAGAGGGATGGAGTCAGTGGCTAGGGAACGGAGTTTGTGTCGGGGACCGAAAACAATGGCTTCGGTCTTCCCAATATTTAATTGGAGAAAACTTCTGCTCATCCAGAACTGAATGTCGGACAAGCAGTCTGACAATTTAGAGGCTGTGGAGGGGTCAAGAGAAGTCGTAATGAGATAGAGCTGGGTGTCATCAGCGTACATGTGGAAACTGACGCCGTGTTTCTGGATGATGTCGCTAAGTGGCAACATGTAGATGAGAAATAGGAGGGGGCCAAGGATAGATCCCTGGGGGGACACCAGAGATAACGATGCAGGGGCTGGAAGAGAAACCGTTGCAAGTGATTCTCTGGCTATGATTAGATAAATAAGAATGGAACCAGGCGAGTGCAGTCCTCACTGCCATGCTCCACCTTACAGTCAACAAGCTCCCCGCTGGATTGGAACTAAACTACGGAACTAGTGGGAACCTGTTCAACCTTCCTCATCTCCAGGCCAGGTCCAAGACCACCCCAACCTCTGTCGTCGAGCTACAGTACGTGGACGACGCCTGCGTCTGCGCACAATCAGATACTGAACTCCAAGTCATAGTCAACGTATTTACTGAGGCGTACGAAAGCATAGGCCTTACGCTAAACATCAGTAAGACAAAGGTCCTCCACCAACCTGCCCCTGCCGCACAGCACTGGCCCCCACTCATCAAGATCCACGGTGCGGCCCTGGACAACGTGGACCATTTCCCATACCTCGGGAGCCTCTTATCAACAAGAGCAGACATTGACGACGAGATTCAACACCACCTCCAGTGCGCCAGTGCAGCCTTCGGCCGCCTGAGGAAAAGAGTGTTTGAAGACCAGGCCCTCAAATCTGCCACCAAGCTCATGGTCTACAGGGCTGTAGTAATACCTGCCTCCTGTACAGTTCAGAGACAAGGACCATATAAAGTAGACACCTCAAGTCGCTGGAGAAATACCACCAACGATGTCTCCGCAGGATCCTGCAAATCCCCTGGGAGGACAGAACCACCGACATTAGCGTACTCGACCAGGCCAACATCCCCAGCATTGAATCACTGATCACACTTGATCAGCTACGCTGGGCAGGCCATATTGTTGGCATGCCAGACACGAGACTCCCAAAGCAAGCGCTCTACTCGCAACTCCTTCACGGCAAACAAGCCAAAGGTGAGCAGAGGAAACGTTACAAGGACACCCTCAAAGCCTCCCTGATAAAGTGCAACATCCCCACTGTCACCTGGGAGTCCCTGGCCAAAGACGCCATAAGTGGAGGAAGTGCATCCGGGAGGGCGTTGAGCACCTCGAGTCTCATCACCGAGAGTATGCAGAAATCAAGCGCAGGCAGTGGAAAGGGCGTGCGGCAAACCAGTCCCACCCACCCTTTCCCTCAACAACTATCTATCCCACCTGTGACAGGGACTGTAGTTCTCGTATTGGACTGTTCAGCCACCTAAGGACTCATTTTTAGCATGGAAGCAAGTCTTCCTCGATTCAGAGGGACTGCCTATGATGATGGCCCAGCTGTATGACAGTGGAGAGGCGTTGGAGAAGGATAGAGTGGTCAACCGTGTCAAAGGCTGCAGACAAGTGAAGAAGGATGAAGAGGGTTAGTTTGCTTTTGTCAGTCACAAAGGATGTCATTTGTGACTTCGATGAGAGCCATTTCGGTACTGTGGCAGGCATGGAAGCCGGATTGGAGGAATTCAAACGTGGAGTTGCGGGAAAGATGGGCACGGATTTGGGAGGCGAGAACACGTTCGAGGACTTGAGAGGAAAGAGAGGTTAGAGATGGGGTGGCAGTTTGCAAGGATGGAGGGGTCAAGGGTTGGATTTTGAGAGGGGTGATGACGACAGATTTGAAGGAGAGGGAGATAGTACGTGAGAACTGTTAGCAATGTCAGCTAACATGGGAGCCAGAAAAGGAAGTTGGGTGTTCAGCAGTTTGGTGGGAATAGGGTCAAGGGAGAAGGAAGTGTGTCTCAAGGACAAGATGAGCTTGGAGAGGCCATGAGGGGATATCAGAGAGAAATTGGGGAAAGATGTGAGATCAGATCTAGGGCAGGGGGGATCCTTAGAGGAAATTTGGTCCAGTGGGCATGGGGGAGGAAGGGAAGAGGCAGAGGAGGCTGAATGGATGGTCTCAATCTTAGAGGCAAAGAAGTCCATCAACTCCTCACATTGTCAGAGGTGAGGGTGGAGACTGGGGAGAGGGCTTTAAGGGATGGTTAGTCGTGGAGAATAGAACAATTCTGGAATAGTGAGCAATTTTGGCAGACGAGAGCACAACCCGATAATGCTTTATCGGGAGTGAAGTTAGGAAACACTTCTATTCGGAAAGGGTGGTAGAAATTTGGAACTCGCTTCCAAAAACGGCAATTGATGCTACGTCAATTATTAATTTTAAATCTGAGATTGATAGCTTTTGTTAACAGAAGATATTAAGGGATATGGTGTAAATGCATTATATGGAGTTAGGCCACAGTTCAGCCATTACTTCACTGAATAATGGAACAGAATTGAGAGGCTAAATGACCTACTCCCGTTGCTATGTGGAATAGACACAGGCAATGCTATGGAGGTGGAAGTAGGTGGGATTTAAAATGGAAATAATGAGATCGGAAGCTCAGTTTGGGTTGAATAGGATCCAGTGGTTGGGAATGGTCTTACAACAGTGGCTGGGGAGGGGGAATTGAATCAATGGCAAGGGTACAGAGTTTGTGGTGAGGTTCAAAGACAATGGCTTTGATTTTCCCACTGTTTAACCAGATGAAGTTATGGTTCATACTTGATGTGACAAACAGTCTAACAGGACCAGAAGCAGTGGAGGGATCGAGAGTAGTAGAGTGCTGGGCGTCACTGGCACACGTATGTAAACTGACCTCATGTTTGCAAATCATGTCACCAAGGACAGCATGTAGATAAGAGAGGGCAAAGGATGGATCCTTGAGGGACTTTAGAGGTGGCAGTACAGGGATGTGAAGCACAGCCATTGTTAGAGATTGAAACCAAGTGAGGGCCGTCCCACTCAAGAGGACTGTGCGGTTGTGTCAAAAGCTGCAGCGGGAGACGAGGGGAGACTATACCACGCTCACAGTCCTGACTGAGAGGGGTGGAGACCTGACTGGAGCTTCACTCGGAGTGATGGAGAGGTGTGTGGGCCCAGAGGTCTGCCGTCTGCTGCGCCACTTCTCCCGACCCAAAGGCCGCAGTTACAAATACTAATAAGCGGTAGAAGACGTCCAGAAACTCCGGGATCAAGGGCAAAATTCCCAGTTTCCCAACCAGCACACATGACCTGTATTCGCCTCCTTCCGGCGTGTTACCAGGAGACGGTGCGGCCCTGTCGAACTTCCGGCGTGTTACCAGGAGACGGCGCAGTGTTTTCTCTCTGTTTCCGGCGTGCGATGGCGGAGGTTGAGGGGCAGGGTTGCCCATCAATGGTCGATCGTTACTTCACCCGCTGGTACAAGACAGGTAGGAGGCGCTGTTGTTGTGGCGGAGCTTTGTGCTGTGGTCCCCGGGACGGCCCAGCGGCCGCCCTACGGGGGTCGGTGATCACCAGCGGCAGCCCTGACCTTTCCGGGGGGAGGTCGCGGCCCGAGGCCGGGAATGGCAGGATCCCAGCCTGAGCAGAATGTATTGACTGAGTGATGGGACATTCGGCCTCAGTGTCCCGGGGTTCGGGAGAGACACAACAGCCGGCATTGCTGACCGTTATCCGTCGGCAGGGGTGAGGGGGCGTTCGGTTTATTGTGCCTGACCCCAGCAGGTCATGGGGAGAGTTTGTTATGTGCGCTTCTCCCTAAACTTGTGGAGTGACAATAGAACCACAGCCCAGCGAGGAGGCTGCATGGGGAAGACCAGGAAAGCGTTGAGTTTAGGAGGAGTACTTTTTCCTAAAGATCTCCCAAATGGCTGTATAACTGTAATATTGTTTTTCTATCATCATGTGATTAAAAAATACTTCCTGCCCCAAAAGAGACCTCTTGCTCTGCCTTTTGCTGCAGTGGTTCCATTGATTATGATGGGGGTTCTTGATCTTACCATGGCCTGACAAAACAGACTTATTTCCAGCCAGTCTGAAATTGGCTCATGTGAGTCCAGGGTTATGGTGAACAGGCAGGGAAATGGAGTTGAAACATAGAAACATAGAGTAGGCTCAGGAGTAGGCCATTCGGCTCTTTGAGACTGCACCACCATTCAATAAGATCATGGCTGATCATTTACCTCAGTACCCCTTTCCTGCTTTCTCTCCATACCCCTTGATCCCTTTAGCTGTAAGGGCCACATCTAACTCCCTTTTGAATATATCCAATGAACTGGCATCAACAACTCTGCGGTAGGGAATTCCACAGGTTAACAACTCTGAGTGAAGAAGTTTCTCCTCATCTCAGTCCTAAATGGCCTGCCCCTTATCCTTAGACGGTGTCCCCTGTTTCTGGACTTCCCCCAACATCGGGAACATTCTTCCCGCATCTAACCTGTCCAGTCCCGTCATAATTTTATATGTTTCTATGAGATCCCCTCTTATCCTTCTAAACTCCAGTGAATACAGGCCCAGTTGATCCACTCTCTCCTCATATGTCAGTCCTGCCACCCCGAGAATCAGTCTGATGAACCTTCGCTGCACTCCCTCAATAGCAAGAACATCCTTCCTCAGATTAGGAGACCAAAACTGAACAATATTCCAGGTGAGGCCTCACCAAGGCCCTGTACAACTGCAGTAAGAGTTGAGGTCAGGATCAGATCGGTCATGATCTTATTGAATGGCAGAGCAGGCTCGAAGAGCCAAATGGCCTACTCCTGCTCCTATTTCTTATGTTCTTATGCTCCCTGTTTTTAAAATCGTAATGAGTAACTTTTTGAATCTGACTGTATTGTTCCTATTTACTTATTGGTTTCTGTTACCCACAAGGCGTTATTGATAAAATGGTTAGCAGGAAGTAATAACATTTCACAATAAAAGCTGTCACCAAATTTGAGTGGAAATAATTCTAACTATTTAAAAATTGAAACTAAAAATGTAACTAAATGTCATGATGTAACAAAACAAAAAGCAATTAATTGCCAGGAAAGTCTTTCGGATGTCCGAAGTACATGAAATGCACTAAATGCATGCAATTTCTTTTGTACTAGCTAAATATCTGAAAATTTAAATTCTAACTGAAATTTTAACTGAATTGGAAGCTCAAGACCTGGATCATTCGGGGAGTCAGTTTAAGAATGCAGAATCAATTGGGTTTAGTTCTGGGGTCTACTCAACTCCATTGTAAAAGAAAGTCAGCAGTAGTGGTTTTATGAAACTACTTTAATTCACAGGAGTCTGGTGATTATTTTGAACAAAAAATAGCTTCCTTCCTGAAAACTAAGTCCAGCACCACCCGCTCCCTTGTTGGGCTTGCTACACATTGGCTAAAAAAGTTCTCCTGAGTGCATTTTAAGAATTCTGCACCCTCTATACCTTTCACACTAATTCTATCCCAGTTAATATTAGGGTAGTTGAAATCCCCTACTATTACTGTCCTATAGTTTTTGCACTTCTCAGAAATTTGTCCTACATATTTGCTCTTCTATCTCCCTCTGACTGTTTGGGGGTTTATAGTACACTTCCAGCAATGTGATCGCCCCTTTTTTGTTCTTCAATACAACCCATATGGCCTCATTTGATGAACCTGCTCACATCATATCCCTCCTCACAGCTGTAATTGTTTCTTCAATCAATATTGCAGCCCCCCCCTCCTTTTTTTATCTACCTCTCTCTCTCGTCGTCTATTTTCTAGTTGTCTATTTGTTTCTGTTATGTTCAGAATAACTCCACAAGACTGTATGCTGTAAGCTCAAACTGATGTGATCTTAGTCTCTTTAATCAAACTCCAGAGTGCTGAAGCAGCATGGCAGACAACCTTTTATACCTGCATGCACAGGGTGTGCAGGTGACCCTTGGGTCTCCAACAGGTGCGCCCCCCCTGGTGGCAAGTCTTACTCTATTATAAAGTTTATACATAACATCACTCTGTTTCCTCCCCCCCCCCCCCCCCCCTCCATCACAAAGTCTTATATACAAGTTATTTACAAGTTGAGGTGATCCGGGGTTCTTCGTTCCCGGGTTGATCACCTGAGTTAAAGTCCTGGCATGGGTGAGTCAGTCGGATCATTGCTGCACTGCAGCGCGGCTGGTCTAATCAGACTGTCGGGCATGGTGGGTTCATCCTCGTGATTGACCGCAAGGTCAATTGCTAGTTGGGTGTGTGTGGGTGGATCAATGATGGTAATGTCCTCTTCAAACTGTTCTTGATTGTCAGTGAACTGCAGTTTGGTCTGATCCAAATACTTTCTGCACATTTGTCCATTCAGAAGTTTGACAACAAACACTCTATTCCCCTCCTTGGCTAAAATAGTGCCAGCAACCCATTTGGGACCATTACCGTAATTAAGAACAAATACAGGGTCGTTAACCTCAATGTCATCCAATACAGCCGCGTGATCGTGGTACATGTTTTCCCGTAACGCCGGGTTTCTACATGATCATTGAGATTCGGGTGGACGAAGGAGAGCCTGGTTTTGAGTGCTCTCTTCGTTAACAATTCTGCCGGGGGAACCCCGGTAAGCGAGTGGGGTCGCGTCCGGTAGCTGAGCAGACCCTGAGATAACCAGGTTTGCAGGAAACTGTCTGTCACGCATTTCAAGCTCTGCTTGATAGTTTGGACTGCCCGTTCCGCTTAACCGTTGGATGCGGGCTTAAACGGCGCAGACCTGACATGTTTGATGCTATTGCGGGTCATGAACTCATTGAATTCCGAGCTGGTGAAACATGGTCCATTGTCACTAACAAGGACGTTGGGCAAACCATGGGTGGCGAACATGGCCAAGAGGCTTTCAATGGTGGCAGTGGACGTACATAGAAACATAGAAAATAGGTGCAGGAGTAGACCATTTGGCCCTTTGAGCCTGAACCACCATTCAATAAGATCATGGCTGATCATTCCTTCAGTACCCCTTTCCTGCTTTCTCTCCATACCCTTGATCCCTTTAGTCGTAAGTGCCATGTCTAACTCCCTCTTGAATATATCCAATGAACTGGCATCAACAACTCTCTGCGGCAGGGAATTCCACAGGTTAACAACTCTCTGAGTGAAGCAGTTTCATCTCATCTCAGTCCTAAATGGCCTGCCTCTTATCCTAAGACTGTGTCCTCCTGGTTCTGGACTTCCCCAACATCGGGAACATTCTTCCCGCATCTAACCTGTCCAGTCCTGTCAGAATCTTATATGTTTCTATGAGATCCCCTCTCATCCTTCTAAACTCCAGAGTATAAAGGCCCAGTTGATCCAGTCTCTCCTCATATGTCAGTCCTGCCATCCCTGGAATCGGTCTGGTGAACCTTCGCTACACTCCCTCAATAGCAAGAACGTCCTTCCTCAGATTAGGAGACCAAAACTGAACACAATATTCCAGGTGGGGCCTCCCCAAGGCCCTGTACAACTGCAGTAAGACTTCCCTGCTCCTATACTCAAATCCCCTTGCTATGAAGCCCAACATACCATTTGCCGCCTTCACCGCCTGCTGTACCTGCATGCCACCTTTCAAGGACTGATGAACCATGACACCCAGGTCCCGCTACACCTCCCCTTTTCCTAATCTGCGCCATTCAGATAATATTCTGCCTTTGTGTTTTTGCCTCCAAAGTGGATAACCTCACATTTCTCCACATTGTACTGCTTCTGCCATGTATTTGCCCATTCATCTAACCTGTCCAAGTCACCCTGCAGCCTCTTAGCATCCTCCTCACAGCTCACACCAGTTTAGTGTCAGCTGCAAACTTGGAGATATTACACTCAATTCCTTCATCCAAATCATTAATATATATTGTAAAGAGCTGGGGTCACAGCACCGAGCCCTGCGGCACTCCACTAGTCACTGCCTGCCATTCTGAAAAGGACCCCGTTTATCCCGACTCTCTGCTTCCTGTCTGCCAGCCAGTTCTCTATCCACGCCAGTACATTACTCCCAATACCATGTGCTTTGATTTTGCACACCAATCTCTTGTGTGGGACCTTGTCAAAAGCCTTTTGAAAGTCCAAATACACCACATCCACTGGTTCTCCCTTGTCCACTCTACGGGCCCAAGTTTCCACATGATTTGCGTCTGATTTTTAGGAGCAACTGGTGGAGAACGGACTATTTTAGAAATCGCAATTCTCCACATTTTTTTTTCTGCAGTTCTAGTCAGGTAGAACAGTTCTACTTTAGAACAGAATTTTTTCTTCAAAAGGGGGCGTGTCCAGCCACTGACGCCTGATTTCGAAGTTTCCACAGTGAAAACGTACTCCAAACTAAAATAGAATGGAGCAAGTGAAGATTTTTGTAGAACTGAAAAAAACTGTTCCACACATTAAAAAATCAGGCGCAGGTTACAAATTAGGCGTCCAGAACGAGGTGGGGGGGGGGGGGGGACTCATTAAATTCTACAATAAATCCTTATTTATACTTCTACAAATATTATACAAATAAATCCAACCTGAATAAACATTTATAACAAAGAAAAGATTAAATAAACCATCTTCCTACCTGTGTGAAAGTGCTTCAGCCATCGTTCGAAGGAAACCGCCGTTTGTTGCCGCGCAGGGGAGGGAGGGGAAGGAGACAGCGGCTTGTTGCCGCGCAGGGGAGGGAGGCGAAGGAGACAGTGGCTTGTTGCCGCGCAGGGGAGGGAAGGGAAGGAGACAGCGGCTTGTTGCCGCGCAGGGGAGGGAGGGGAAGGAGACAGCGGCTTGTTGCCGCGCAGGGGAGGGAGGGGAAGGAGACAGCGGCTTGTTGCCGTGGAGGGAGGGGAAGGAGACAGCGGCTTGTTGCCGCGCAGGGGAGGGAGGGGAAGGAGACAGCGGCTTGTTACCGCGCAGGGGAGGGAGGGGAAGGAGACAGCGGCTTGTTGCCGCGCAGGGGAGGGAGGGGAAGGAGACAGCGGCTTGTTGCCGCGCAGGGGAGGGAGGGGAAGGAGACAGCGGCTTGTTGCCGTGGAGGGAGGGGAAGGAGACAGCGGCTTGTTGCTGCGCAGGGGAGGGAGGGGAAGGAGACAGCGGCTTGTTACCGCGCAGGGGAGGGAGGGGAAGGAGACAGCGGCTTGTTGCTGCGCAGGGGAGGGAGGGGAAGGAGACAGCGGCTTATTGCCGCGCAGGGGAGGGAGGGGAAGGAGACAGCGGCTTGTTGCCGCGCAGGGGAGGGAGGGGAAGGAGACAGCGGCTTGTTGCTGCGCAGGCGAGGGAGGGGAAGGAGACAGCGGCTTGTTGCGTGCAGGGGAGGGAGGGGAAGGAGACAGTGAGAAGGGAAGCCTCAGTGCTGATGTGGTTTTATTAAAAAACGTTCAAAAATTAAACAGCTACAAAGAACTCCAAAAATGGCCGAGTGCCAATGTTTTTTTTCACACTGAGCATGCGCGAACGCTCCAACGCGCACGCGCAGCGTTGCCGGCAGGAAAAAAACTAATTTAAATAGTACCCGCCCCCTCCCACTTACAAAATCGCAGCGAGTGTAGGCTCCGCGCCAAACAGACAAGGAGCTGCAAAGCGCTCGAGAATAGCGCGTTTTTTTTCTGGCGCCGTTTTAGGCACGAAAAACGGGCGCCCAGCTCAGGGGCGCCCGTTTTTTATCCTGTGGAAACTTGGGCCCTACGAGTTACATCCTCAAAAAATTCTAAAAGATTTGTCAAGCATGATTTCCCTTTCATAAATCCATGCTGACTTGGACCAATCCTATCACTGCTTTCCAAATGTGCTGCTATTTCATAATGATTGATTCCGACATTTTCCCCACTACTGATGTCAGGCTAACCAGTCTATAATTACCCGTTTTCTTTCTCTCTCCTTTTTTAAAAAGTGGTGTTACATTAGCAACCCTCCAGTCCATAGGAACTGATCCAGAGTCGATAGACTGCTGGAAAATTACCACCAATGCATCCACTATTTCTTGGGCCACTTCCTGAAGTACTCTGGGATGCAGACTATCAGGCCCTGGGGATTTATCGGCCCTTCAATCCCGTCAATTTCCCTAACACAATTTCCTGCCTAATAAGGATATCCTTCAGTTCCTCCTTCTCACTGGACCCTCGGTGCCCTAGTACATTCGGAAGGTTATTTGTGTTTTCCTTTGTGAAGACAGAACCAAAGTACTTGTTCAATTGGTCTGCCATTTATGTTCCCGATTATAAATTCACAATTACACATTCAATCTATTTAGAGGAAGTGTCCACTGCTACTAGGAACATCTTTCCTAGAAAGGGGCCAGCAAAATCTACGTGGACCCTGGACCACGGTTTGGAGGGCCATGACCACAGACTCGGTGGCTCCAATTCTGAGTCAATGCTGGGCCACCAAACGTGCGACCTGGCGATAGCCTTCATCATGACTATGTCTGAGTGGGTACTGTGTAGGTCGCGTATAAACGTTTCCCTGCATTTTTTTGGCAAAATCATGCGATTTCCCCCCATAGGAGACAATCCGATTAGATGGACATTTCATCCTTGCATCAGTAGAACGGCTTAATTTCATCTTGCATTTCCCCGGGAACAGCCGACCAGCTCCCATTAAGGACGCAGTTTTTTTACTAGTGATAGCACAGGGTCCTGGCTAATCCAGGTCCTGATCTAGCGAGCCGTGACGGGTGACCCCTCGCTCTCAAACATCCATTACAAGGAGCAAGTTGCGGGTTGCGCCATTTCCACCCCGGTGATGGGCAATGGGAGCCGACTGAGTGCATCAGCACAGTTCTCAGTGCCTGGTCTTTGGCGGATTACAGTCATTTGCAGATAAAGTTAGTGCCCATCTTTGGATGCGGGACGAAGCATTCGTGTTAATACCTATGCTTTCTGAAAACAGCGAAATGAGCGGTTTGTGGTCGGTTTCCAGCTCGAACCCAAATAGCTACTAGTGCATTTTCTTAACCCCGTATACGCATGCTAATGCTTCTTTCTCAACCATACTGTAGGCTCTTTTAGCCTTAGATAAACTTCTGGGCGCAGAAGTTGGCCTGATACGTTGACTTGCTGTAACACACAACCGACCCCGTATGAAGATGCATCACAAGCTAATAATAAACGTTTACACGGGTCATACAATACAAGTAACTTGTTAGAACATAGCAGGTTTCTGGCCTTATTAAAGGCTGTCTCTTGAGATTTACCCCAAACCCAGTCGTCACCCTTGCGTAGCAATAAATGTAAAGGTTCCAGCAAAGTGCTCAACCCGGGTAGAAAGTTACCAAAATAGTTGAGGAGTCCCAGGAACGAACACAGCTCTGTCACATTCTGTGGTCTGGGTGCATTCTTTATGGCCTCTGTCTTAGAGTCTGTTGGTTTGATGCCTTCTGCCGCAATCTTTCTCCCCAAAAATTCGACCTCTGGCACCAGGAAAACACACTTGGAGCAGTTCGGCCTGAGTCCCACTCTGTCCAGTCGCTTTAGAACCTCTTCCAGGTTGTGCAAGTGTTCGGTGGTGTCACGACCAGTGATCAAGATGTCGTCTTGAAATACAACGGTGTACGGAACCGATTTCAGCAGACTCCATGTTCCTCTGGAAGATGGCAGCAGCTGAGCGAATCCCAAAAGGGCATCTGTGGTATATGAACAATCCTTTGTGCGTGTTGATGTACGTCAATCTTTTCGACGATTCAGCCAGCTCCTGTGTCATGTAAGCAGAGGTTAGATCCAGCTTGGTGAACGACATCCCTCCTGCTAACGTTGTGAACAAGTCCTCTGCTTTGGGTAGTGGGTACTGGTCCTGTAACAAGACTCAATTGATCGTTACCTTGTAGTCTCCGCAGATTCTGACTGTGCCATCGCTTTTCAACACCGGAACAATTGGACTGGCCCACTCGTTGAACTCGACTGGTGATATAATTTCCTCTCGTTGAAGTCTGTCCAGTTCGATCTCGACTTTCTCCCGCATCATATATGAAACCGCTCGGACCTTGTGATGAATGGGCCATGCATCAGGGACTAGATGGATCTGCACTTTGGCGCCTGTGAAGTTGCCGATGCCTGGCTCAAATAGCGACGGAAATTTGTTTAGCACTTGAGCGCACGAGATGTCATCCATCGAAGACAGTGCTTTTGATGTGATCCCAGTTCCATCGGATCTTTCCTAACCAGCTTCTGTCTAACAGCGTTGGGCCATTGCCTGGTACAATCCATAGTGGTAAATCATGCATAGCTCCATCGTACGATACCTTCACTGCCGCACTGCCAATGACTGGTATGAGCTCTTTGGTGTAAGTGCACAGCTTTGTCTAAATCGGGCTTAGTTTTGCCTTTGTGCCTTGTTGCCCCACAGTTTCTCAAAAGCCTTCTGGCTCATAATTGACTGACTCACCCCCGTGTCCAATTCCATGGAAACTGACTTTCAACATTATCGGAGGGCTTTTGGTGGTGAAGGTATGCACCCCATACACTTCCTCTTCAACCTCGGGTTGAGTTGCCTCTCTTACTTGTTCACCGTGATCCGCGCCGGATCGGACATCTTCTGCCGACTCTGCCATGTGGTGAGTCGCAGTACGTTTGCACATTCGCTGGAGGTGCCCCATTGTTCCTCAGCCTTTGCACACGTCGTGCATGAATCGACCGCATTACTGTCCGTATCCAGCTTGTTGGCCACGAAGTACTGGTCA
This sequence comes from Pristiophorus japonicus, assembly GCF_044704955.1. Lineage (NCBI taxonomy): Eukaryota > Metazoa > Chordata > Chondrichthyes > Pristiophoridae > Pristiophorus > Pristiophorus japonicus. Next base: position 211,632,901 of record NC_091981.1, on the reverse strand, counting down.
AGACGCTCAATGAAGGCTTCCCAATCATCACCCTCAATAAATCTCTCAAGAATATCAACGGGAACCATAACCGCGTGAAAGTTCGTGATCTGTTACTCGTCGCCAATTGTTATGTTCAGAATAACTCCACAAGACTGTACGCTGTAAGCTCAAACTGATGTGACCTTAGTCTCTTTAATCAAACTCCAGAATGCAAAGCAGCATGGCTGATGACCTTTTATACCTGCTTGCATGGGGTGTGCAGGTGACCCTTGGGTCTCCAACAAGTGCGCCCCCTGGTGGCGACTCTTACTCTATTATAAAGTTTACATACATAACAATTTCCTCTGCCTTCCAAATTCACTTTCTACTCTTCGCCCCGATATGAACACACAAAAAATCTCAGCTGACATTCAGTGCAATACTGAGGGAGCACTGCCCTGTTGGTGGTGCCATCTTCCGGATGAGACATTAAACCGAGACCCCGTCTGCTCTCTCAAGTGGACGTAAAAGGTCTCATGGCACTATTTCGAAGAAGAGCAGGGGAGTTATCCTTGGTGTCCTGGCCAATATTTATCCCTCAATCATCATAACAAAAACACAGATTTATCTGGTCATTATCACATTGCTGTTTGTGGGAGCTTGCTTGTGTGCAAATTGGCTGCCACATTTTCCACATTACAACAGTGACTACACTCCAAAAGTCATCATCATCATAGGCAGTCCCACGGAATTGAGGAAGACTTGCTTCCACTCTTAAAATGAGTTCTTAGCTGGCTGAACAGTCCAATACGAGAGCCACAGACTCTATCACAGGTGGGACAGATAGTCGTTGAGGGAAAGGGTGGGTGGGACAGGTTTGCCGCACGCTCTTTCCGCCTCCTGCGCTTGATTTCTGCATGCTTTCGGCGATGAGACTCTTAAGTGCTCAGCGTCCTCCCAGATGCACTTCTTCCACTTAGGGCAGTCTTTGGCTAGGGACTCCCAGGTGTCAGTGGGGATGTTGCACTTTATCAGGGAGGCTTTGAGGGTGTCCTTGTAACGCTTCCGCTGCCCACCTTTGGCTCGTTTCCTGTGAAGGAGTTCCGAGTAGAGCATTTGCAAATTACTACATTGGTTGTAAAGTGCTTTGAGACGTCCAGTGGTCATGAAAGGTGCTGTGTAAGTTTATCTTTCTTCATTTTTTCTCTATCTCGTCTGAAAACCCTGTAACCAGGAATGTTGAGCTGCTGTACCTGCCATTCTTTCAGCTATGTCTCAGTAATTGCTCTTAAATCACACTCTCTGTGCTCTCGGCTCATCTGCCTTATTCCCTAGACTCCTTGCATTGAAATGTTAAGTCCTAGTTCGGGTGGTCAGCTGCATTCGACAATAATCGATTCAGATACCTTCAATCTTTACATCTTTATTGAAGCAGCTTCGGACCTGTTACCAAACTGCCAGCACAGAGTCTACAGATTCCGGGGCAGGCTGACAAAAGGTCTGCCTATCCTCACAGACGCATCCCTTTTATTCTTACAAACCGAAGGAGGTATGGCCTGCTTCATCAATCACAGTGTGTTACTAGGGCTTCATGAATTGACAGCCTGTTTATCTTTAGAACACTTTATGCTTTTACGAGCGGAATAGCCCAGCTTAATCACACGAAGCAAATGTGTTCCTTATCAAGTCATGGCCATAAACCCTTGTTCATCAGTGATGACTTTGTCCACTACTTTCTCACGGGAAACCAATTCTGTCTTTTCTTATTTTCTTATTGATTCGTAGAACCATTTTATTAACCCTTTCATGATTCTTCCACCTACATTCACAGAAGTATATACCATTTAGCATTGCCAAACTCTCTTGTCTATTTTCTAGCCTTTGTATACTCTGCCTTCCAGATTCACTTTCTACTTGTCTGCTTTCCAATTCCAACTTCTCTCTCTTCTGAATCTATTCTCAGGTTCCCATCCCCATGCCAAGCTAGTTTAAACCCTCTCCAACAGCACCCCCCACCCCCACAAGGATACTTTAAATCTCTGCCCCTTGGTTGTTGACCCCTCTGCCAAGGGAAACAGGTCCTTCCTATCCACTCTATCCAGGCCCCTCAATCAGGTCTCCTCTCAGCCTCCTCTGTTCCAAATAAAAAACAGACCCAGCACCTCCAATCTTTCCTCATAGCCAAAATTCTCCAGTCCTGGCAACATTCTTGTAAATCTCCTCTGTACCCTTTCCAGTGCAATCACATCTTTCCTGTAATGTGGTGACCAGAACTGCACACAGTACTCCAATTGCGGTCTAACCAGTGTTTCATACAGTTCAAGCATAACCTCCTCGCTCTTGTATTCCGTGCCTCGACTAATAAAGGCAAGTATTCCATATGCCTTCTTAACCACCTTATCTACCTGGCCTGCTACCTTCAGGGATCTGTGAACCTACACTCTAAGATCCCTTTGTTCCTCTACACTTTTCAGTGTCGTACCATTTAATGTGTATTCCCTTGCCTTGTTAGACCTACCCAAATGCATTACCTCACACTTATCCGGATTCAATTCCATTTGCCGCTGTTCTGACCAGTACATTGATATCTTCCTACAATCCGCAACTTTCTTCTTCATTATCAACCACACAGCCTATTTTCGTGTCATCTGCAAAGTTCTTAATCATACCCCTAACATTCAAGTCCAAGTCATCTGGAGTGTTATTGTGACCAATTCTGGACCCCACACTTTAGGAAGGATGTGAAGGCTTTTGAGAGGGTGCAGAAAAGATTTATAAGAATGATTGCAGGGACGAGGGACTTCAGTTATGTAGACAGATTAGAGAAGCTGGGGTTCTCTTTGGAGCAGAGAAGGTTGAGAGGAGATTTGATGGAGGTGTTCAAAATCATGAGGGGTCTAGACAGAGTAGATAGAGAGAAACTGTTCCCATTGGCAGAAGGGTTGAGTTCCAGAGGATACAGATTTAAGGTGATTGCCAAAAGAACCAAAGGCGACATGAGGAAAATCTATTTTATGCAGCAAGTGGTTAGGATCTGGAATGCACAGCCTGAAAAGGTGATGGACACATACTCAATCGTGGCTTTCAAAAGGGAATTGGACAAATACCTGAAGGAAAGAAATTTGCAAGGCTACAGGGAAAGGCGGGGAATGGGCTAGCTGTAGTGCTCTTACAGAGAGGTGGCATGAGCTCGATGAGCTGAATGCCCTCCTGTGCTGTAACCATTCTGTGATTCTAATATATCCTTGACCAATATATCTTTCCTGAGGTTTGGTGCCCAAATCTGAATGCAGTACACCAGATGGCGTCTGATCAAGGCTTTGTACAACTGAAGCATCACTTCCTCACTTTTGAATTCCAAACCCATTAAGATAAAAGCCAACATTCCATTAGCCTTTTTTTAATTACGTTTTGTATCTCTGCACTAGCTTTTAGTGATTTGACACTGAGCAGGAAGTGAGACTTGTGGGTGATGACTGAAGACACAGTTAAAGGCATCTTTAAGTGGCTTTTGGTGACTGAGCTATGTAAAGTGAAGTGATGTTGGAAGAGACTTACTTATGGGCATGGTGGCTGCATGGTGGCAGTGGTGGATCGCAGGCAATAGGGAATAGATAGTAAACCAGAGTCACAAAATGGAGAGTATTGACTAAAGCATGAGTTATGGTTGTATGAATAGTAGTAACGGGGGAAAGGAGGGGAATGGCAGATCAAATATGGTACCATAGTGGGATGGAATGGCAGTGACAGAAAGACAGAGGAGTTCTAATCTAGAGCATCATCAGATGTGGATTGTAAGGTTCCCTGTTCTTGTATTCACATATATGTAGGATTTGGTTTAATTTCATGATTAAGGTTTTTGCTTTCTTTTTGCATAAATAGCTTGTAGACTTGTACTGTAGCTAGAAATAATAAAATGGTCAATTTGCTCATTCCCAGAATGCATCAAGTTATGGATGACATTTAGCAAGGAAAAGCTTTGTCAGCAAGGAATGATGAAGCAAGGATAAGGGGTGAATCATCTTCCAGATAAGAGGGTGTGCTTTCTCACAAACAAACAAGGCACTGATCAACAGATTAATTCAGAAAACTCTATCACACTATAATGAATCATCAAGGTTACAAGGCATGGGTGTACTGACTAGAGCCATATAAAGAACTTAAGCATTCCATCACAATTCGTAGAGATAAGAACAAAAGAATCAACGATGGTTACATCTCTACACAGAGCAAAAGCGGGTAATATTGTTTATTTCTTTATGACTATTGCTTAAGACATTGGCCTGGATTTTGCGGTTGGCGGCGTACCTACGGAGTATGCCACCTGCATCCGAACAGAATGCGCCCATAACTGATGGGGATCCTCCTTCGCAAACCTGCTAACGGACTCTGCGTAGTAGAGGGCAGTGTAATGGCCCATGGATCTCAGGGGAACACCGTGTGCAGGAGCATACCTGGGACCTCGTGGGCCGGGGCTCAATCAGGAAGGAAGCAACATGTATTTGGAGAATTGATCTTTCATGGATTCTTAGAATGGTTACAGCACGGAAGGCGGCCATTTGGCCCGTCGAGCCCGTGCCGACTGAAGCTTCATATTTGGGGAATTGATCTTTGAAGCTTTCTCAGAAAAAGAATAACAGGAAATAAAAACAGGAAAAGACCAAATAAATCCAAGGAAAAGAGGAGGCAGGTTCCAGTAGTTTGATGGCACTCAGGATAATCAGTATGAAATTCAGTTAAATTAACGTGTTACATTTCCATTTCTTTTAAAGGAACAAATATAAATTATTAATATAAGTTATTGGATGATTCCGTATATATGCCTGTCAATTTGTGCTAATATTCCATATTTTTCCAGGTCCATCCCAAATGAGACACTCGAACTCTATAACGTTATATATTACTGGATGTCATTTAATTGGAAAAAAATAATTAAAAAAAATTCCAGTACAGCATCAGATGAAGATTCGGGGTATCACCTTAAGCTGTGCAAACAGGCCCTGCGCCTATTTCCACCAGCTGTAAAATGTTTGTCGTAATTGCTCGGCAGTTGCTGGACAATTAGGCCAACTCTGCGCCAGCAATTAAGTTTTCAATGTCGGTATGATATCGGTGCGGATGATCTGTCCAGTCAGAACTTGACAGATCGCAAGTTTGGGATTTAGTACATGCACAAGCATGTACCCACCACAAATTCTGGCCCATTGAGTGTGTCAAGACCCGGTTGAACTCGACAAAGATTATTTGCAATCAAGATTGGTGTCAAGATCAAGAACCTTACAGGATCCAAGACTAAGGATCCTAAATTGGGTTTATTTACTTTGGGCTCAAAGTGTTTTATGGCTGGCTTGTAATTGGGTTGGGCTGCACATATTTTGCAGTGGATTACGAATCTCAATTGAGCCTGGCTACAGATTGATTCTCTGTTCAGTTTGGCATGTTGTACTGTTGGCTTCCATGCTAAGAGATGTACAGAGGCAGAGAGAGGCAATGGAACGACATGTTGTATAGTCCATTTCTGTTGGGCATCCATGTTGAAATTTAGATCTTTATTTTTTTAATGTAGTGTATGAAATGTTAGTTGCATTACTGGACTAATACTTTGAGTGACAATAATAGGGATATTCTCTCAATTTCTGATAACTAATTTCTCTTTAATTTCAGATGTTAAAGGCAAACTCAGTGAAGATCATTGTATCTTACAACATTCTAATAGGTAGGTGCATATGATGCCTTGTGTAGTAAATTACTACTTTATCTTTGATGGAGAATAATGGAATGTTGTACACTCTGAGCTTATAATAATTATTAAAGCCCTCTGGAGAGCAAGCGAGAAATCAGTGATGGCACTTTATTGTAGCCGTGTCTTCAATGTAAGCCAACTGAATGTTAGCAACTTCCTTTTGCTACTTCTTGCAGTCTTTTGTTATCACTGATGCTGAGTTGAGCAATAGCAAGATGATGTGCTGCCATGTTGCTTGATAGAAATGCTGTACAATGTTACCTACTCTTTGAATGTACATAGAACTGTGTAATGTCATCTTTGTGGGTATACACTATTTTAATTTTCTGTTGGAGGTGCGTGTTACTTGGGTAGTGTCACAGATTAAAAATTTTGTTTCCTTTCATTGCTAATTAAAGAAATAGCTGTTGTCCTTTGATCCAAAATCACATTGGCCCGGAGACTGCTGTCAACCTGAAAAATTTCTACGAACCTGATGGTCCGAGAGGTTTGGAGACTTGTGGTCCTGGGCCTCTATGCAAAGGCCTGCGTAGAGGCCCAAGTATTCCAGAGACATAAGCGCTTCGTAGATGTCCCTGGGATCATATGGGCCGGCCCAACCTATCTAAGTAGGGGTATTCCTAGTCATACTTGTTGTGAGTTCCGTATGTACGGAATCACCATAAGTATGAATGGGAATACCCCCAAAAACACACACTTAAAATAAATTTTAAAAAGCATCACATATTTAAAATTAATCAAAATTGAATTTAATTAATTATTTAAAACAAAAGTTGAATTTTTTGAAAAATAAATTTACATATTTCAAAGTGTCTAAAAGTAAATGAACCTTAGTTAACAGGATTTTAAATGTTTGTTGAAAAAAATGTCTGTCCTTTTAAAAGTCTTACGCTGATAAAAGCCATAAGACTACTTTTACCGGTCGTAAGAATTTCATGGGCATTCGCTGGGCAGAAGTTGGGCAAATAGCCCAGCTCTCCGCCCGCGGAGGCCCTTTACTTCCGGATGCATGCGGATTCTTGACATATCGCAAGTTCCGGGTTTAGGCACAGGCACTTTGCGTGCCTAAACCCGGAACTTGCGGGGTCCCTCCGGGCGCGTACGCACTTCGTAAGTGCCTGTCGAGTCGCGAATTCAGGGCCATTGTTTTATTTACTTAAATTGCTGGTGCCCATAAAGATGCAAGTAGCAGAGGTTTCCTATAATTTGATTGAGCTAACTTGTTTGGCAATATGTAAATTGAGAGAATCTATATCGACAAAATGGATACTCTTGTGAATGGCTGAATATCGGATTTCTTTAGATGTTTGTATATGTAATGTGTTCAAATGTATTTATGAATGTAATATCTTTGTATTAGTCTAAAAACCTGACTTCAAAAAAAAGAATAGGCTAAAAACGGTTCCAAAACAGCACTACAGTTCTTACGATGCCGAGTGATAAATCAGACTGAAGGCTCACTTTTTTAAAGTCTCTGCTTAAGGGACATTATCCTGTGTGATGCTGAAAATGGTACAAGAAAACAAAACTGATTAATTTCACATTATCAGTTTAAGTTTTAGTCATTGTAAATAAAAATACAATTCCAATTTGGCACTATTGGTAGAAGTTTTTGGGCTTAAGCTCTACTTCAGGGCCTAAGCGTGCCATCCCAGGCCGAAAGGACTCTGCACTAGAATGGCAGCGGCTTCAGTTTTCAGCCTCGGCCCTTTTCCAACCTCAGCACTTCTGAGCGTCCCTCGTTACCCTAGCAACATCAGTTTTTGGCACAGGCCTTAAGCTCCACCCACAAAGCTTAAGGCCAATATGCGCCGCTCCAAATTCAAAGTTAATTCTGGCGAAACTTGGATTTTTTTTGCTGCATTTGGGCCACTAAAAAATCGTATGTACCTCTTCAACTGCACCAAAAATCACCCATGTGGAAAATTGAGCCTGTTGTCTCCAGATGAGACGTTAAACTGAAGCCCATAGCATTATAAAGAACAACGGGTTTCCTCAATGTCCTGGCCAATATTCTTCTCTCCACCAACACCACCAACACAACAGATTTACTGGTCATTCACCTCAATTACTTTTTGTGGGACCTTGCTATGTGCTTTTTGATGCAATGTTGGCTAAATAAATAGTAATAGTGATTGCACTTCAAAACAAATTCATTGGTTGTGAAGTACTTTGGGACATCCTGAAGAGCTGATTAAATGAAAGTTGATTTTCCTTTCTATTTCTTCTTAAGTTTTATAAAAAAATTTTAGTTGTCTGGTTTATCAGTGGTCCATCTTAACCATGTGATTTAGAAACATAGAAAATAGGTGCAGGAGTAGGCCATTCGGCCCTTCGAGCCTGCACCACCATTCAATAAGATCATGACTGATCATTCACCTCAGTACCTCTTTCCTGCTTTCTCTCCATACCCCATTGATCCCTTTAGCCATAAGGCCCATATCTAACTCCCTCTTGAATATATCTAACGAACTGGCATCAACAACTCTCTGCGGTAAAGAATTCCACAGGTTTACAAGTCTTGAGTGAAGAAGTTTCTCCTCATCTCGGTCCTAAATGGCTTACCCCTTATCCTTAGACTGTGACCCCTGGTTCTGGACTCCCCCAACATCGGGAACATTCTTCCTGCATCCAACCTATCCAGTCCCGTCAGAATTGTATATGTTTCTATGAGATCCCCCCTCATTCTTCTAAACTCCAGTGAATACTGGCCCAGTCGATCCAGTCTCTCCTCATATGTCAGTCCTGCCATCCCGGGAATCAGTCTGGTGAACCTTTGCTGCACTCCCTCAATAGCAAGAACGTCCTTCCTCAGATTAGGAGACCGAAACTGAACACAATATTCCAGGTGAGGCCTCACCAAGGCTTTGTACAGCTGCAGCAAGACCTCCTTGCTCCTATACTCAAATCCCTGAGCTATGAAGGCCAACATGCTATTTGCCGCCTTCACCACCTGCATGCCAACTTTCAATGACTGATGTACAATGACACCTAGGTCTCGTTGCATCTCCCCTTTTCCTAATCTGCCGCCATTCAGACAATATTCTGCCTTCATGTTTTTGCCACCAAAGTGGATAACCTCACATTTATCCACATTATACTGCGTCTGCCAAGCGTTTGCCCATTCACCTAACCTGTCCAAGTCACCCTGCAGCCTCTTAGCATCCTCCTCACAGCTCACACCGACACGCAGCTTAGTGTCATCTGCAAACTTGGAGATATTACTCTCAATTCCTTCATCCAAATCATTGATGTATATTGTAAATAGCTGGGGTCCCAGCACTGAGCCCTGCGGCACCCCACTAGTCACTGTCTGCCATTCTGAAAAGGACCCGTTTATCCTGACTCTCTGCTTCCTGTCTGCCAACCAGTTCTCTATCCACGTCAATACATTACTCCAATACCATGTGCTTTAATTTTGCACACCAATCTCTTGTGTTGGACCTTGTCAAAAGCCTTTTTAAAGTCCAAATGCACCACATCCACTGGTTCACCCTTGTCCACTCTACTAGTTACATCCTCAAAAAATTCTAGAAGATTTGTCAAGCATGATTTCCTTTTCATAAATCCATGCTGACTTGGACCGATCCTGTCACTGCTTTCCAAATGCGCTGCTATTTCATCTTTAATAATTGATTCCAACATTTTCCCCAATACTGATGTCAGTTTAACCAGTCTATAATTCCCCGTTTTCTTTCTCCCTCCTTTTTTAAAAAGTGGTGTTACATTAGCTACCCTCCAGTCCATAGGAACTGATCCAGAGTCGATAGACTGCTGGAAATGATCACCAATGCATCCACTATTTCTCGGGCCACTTCCTTGAGCACTCTGGGATGCAGACTATCAGGCCCTGGGGATTTATCGGCCTTCAACCCCATCAATTTCCCTAACACAATTTCCTGACTAATATGTCATTGGTCCTTAATGACATTTTTAGAATCATAGAATTAGACCTGTGATTGATTATTGCTAATCACGTGACTCTATAAATTTGTGGTTCTCAGTGCCTCTGGCACAAGGCAGAAAACCCCATTAGTAACTAAAGCCTGAAAAACTTATAAGCTTGAAGATTAAATAAGTTTACTTACAGTAATCATTCTATTCAATATGTTTTTCCCCACAATTAATGTACAGGATACTTCATTCTCCCAGAAAGTTTGGCTTAGCCCACTTGTTGGGGAGTGCGACATTGAGGAGGTGGGGGGCTCGCAACTTGCCATAAAAGGAAATGTTGTGGTGACGCACAAGTGGAATAAATATGCACAAAGTTACAGTGGAGACATGTAGCCATATAATGCTCATTTTGGTGCTAAAGATTTGGATGCCTTTCATTCTTTGTCTTTCTAAGGCTAATACAAGTCTTTCAATTACAATAGAATATGTGTCATCACTCTGGCAGGATCTCACCCTGTGTTACAGAGCGGGAAAAAAATAAAAAGTATTAGCTACCAAATCAGTGCCAACTGTAGTCGACTACAAAACAAGGTTTCAGGAAAATCTAAGCGGGTAAGTTATTTTTTGCTTTTTATTTGAATCTCTTCTCTTTCCTTACATTCTCTCTCCTCTGACCATAGATGTAGAAGAAAATGCATACAATAACTTGTCATGCTGTGTAATTTTACCCATTTTAATCTCAATTTAGTTTTCTATTCAAATTGTCAGAATACTCTTATTTTGAACATTTTATTTTTTAGAGTATTAATTCCATGACCAAGTCCTTTTTTTTAAAAAAAAAACATAGCCTGCATAGTAATCTCTACATCTCTAACTTTTTCCAGTTCTGATGAAGAGTTATCGACCTGAAATGTTAATTCTGTTTCTCTCTCCACAGATGTTGCCTGACCTGCTGAATATTTCCAGCATTTTCTGTTTTCATTTCAGATTTCGGCTCTCTGCAAGTGCACCTCAGCTAGTCCCACTTCCCCACCCTTTCCCCATAGCCCTGTAAATTATTTTCTTTCAGGTACTTACCCAATTCCCTTTTGTAAACCGTGATGGAACTGTCTCCACCACCCTTTCAGGCAGGGCATTCCAGATCCTAACCACTTGCTGTGTAAAAAAAGTTTTTTCTTATGTCACAATTGATTCTTTTGCCAATCACCTTAAATCTGTGTCCTCTGGTTCTCAACCCTTCTGCTAATGGGAACTCTCTATCGACTCTCTCCAGACCCCTCATGACCCCTCTATCAAATCTCCTCTCAATCTTCTCTGCTCCAAGGAGAACAACCCCAGAACACTTGACCCCCTCCGTCCTTGCAAATTTCGCCCCATCTCCAACCTTCATTTCCTCTCCAAAGTTCTTAAACGTGTTGTTGCCTCCCAAATCCACGTTCATCTTTCCCAGAACTCCTTGTTTTAATCCTTCCAACCAGGCTTCCGACCCTGCCACTGTACTGAAAACTGCTCTTACCAAGATAACAAATTACATCCTAATTGACTGTGACAAAGGTAATCTATCCCTTCACGTCCTTCTGGACCTGTCTGCAGCCTTTGACACAGTTGACCACAAAATTCTGCTCCAACACCTCTCCACCATCGTCTTGCTGGATGGGACTACACTCGCCTGGTTTCATTCCTATCTTTCCAGCCGTAACCATAGAATCACTTGCAGTGGCTTCTCTTCCCAATCACACACTGTCACCTCTGGTGTTCTCCCAAGGATCTCTCTTTAGCTCCATCCTTGTGCTCATCTACATGCTGCCCCTCTGTGTTGCAAGATGATATCACCACGTGAGTTCACGTGTACACTGATGATACCCAGCTCTACCTCTCTTCCACTTGTCTCAAACCCTCCACCGTCTCTATACTATTAGACTGCTTGTCCGGCATCCAGCACTGGATGAGGAAATTTCCTCCACTTAAAAACCAGGAAGACCGAAGCCATTGTCTTCGGATCATACCACAATATCCATTCCCTTTCCACAGATTTGATCTCTCTCTCCGGCAGCTATCTAAGGATGACCAGGTCTGTTTGCAACCTTGGTGTCATATTTGATCACGAATTGAGCCTCCTACCTCTTATCCGTTCTATCACAAGGATGGCCCATTTCCATCTTCGTAATATTGTCCATCTCCGCCCTTACCTCAACTTATCTGCTGCTAAAACCCACATCCATGCCTTTATCACCTCTAGACTTGACTATTCCAATTCACTCCTGACCGGCCTCTCTAGTTCTACCCTCCATAAACTTGAGGTCATCTAAAACTCTGCTGCTGATGTGCTAACTCGCACCCAGTCCCGCTCTCCCATCTCCCCTGTGCTCGCTGGCCTACATTGGCTCCCAGTTTCTCGATTTTAAAATTTGCATCCTTGTTTTCAAATCCCTCCATGGCCCCACCCCTCCATACCTCCTTAATCTCCTCCAGCCCTACAATCCCCCTAGACATCTGCTCTCCACCAATTCTGGCCTTTTGAACATCCCAGATTTTAAATGCTCCACCTTGGCGGTCGTGCCCTCAGATGCCGAGGTCCTAAGCTCTGGAATTCCCTCCCTAAATCTCTCTGCCTCTCCACTTCTCTTTCCTCCTTTCAGATGCTCCTTCACATCTACCTCTTCAACCAAGCTTTTGGTCGTCTGCCCTAACATCTCCTTATACGGCTCAGTGTAAAATTTTGTTTTTGTTTGATAACACTCCTGTGAAGCGCCTTGAGACATTTTATTACGTTACAGGCGCTATATAAATATAAGTTCTTGTTTGAAAATTTATATTGTGCTCAAGTGAAACTGAATCTGATTTTTGTACTTTATCAAACTGTTTTCATCGTGTAGAATAGCTGAAGCTATGCACTGATGGTTTCATTGACCTTTGCGCAATAATCCTTATTTCCTGATTTGTACAGGTTATGAGGCACATCCATTCTCCAAAGTTCCCTATTTTGCCCCAGTGTTTCCATATTAATTATTTTACATTTGCCTACAATTCAATTCAATTTAGTTGGATATTTCATCCAGGTTTGCCAGGTTTTAAATTTCCTGTAAGATCCAGATCCTTCTGAATGTGGCTTCTAACATTTGCTGTACCTCCAATTTTAGTAATACCTGCAGACTTCAAGATCTTGTTTTCGATATCCTTGTGCAAATCTTATTCGAAGGATGTCCAATATTTTTGCGCTGCTTTTAGGCCACTTCGTTGCACACCATCAGATCCTGTGGGCCACATTAAATAATAAGATATTCATTGTGGTTTTTGGTGTGGCATAACCATTTCTAATGCTAACAACGAGTTATCTCTGCTAAAATTAATTTGGGGTAATTAAATACAAAGATAAGTTACCAACTGCGTGAATTTACTGCTCGGTGACTATTTCTGTTTTATCTTGTGCTGCTGGCTTTTATTGTTTGAATTTGGCAGTGCTGACATTTTGGATAAGTTTGTTCTCAGTGCTACTCCCTTATTGGTGGATTTGAGAATTACTTGTTGTTGTAAAAGGGCGTAGCCTTGGCTTCAGCTTCAGCTTCTAAATCAGGAGGCCATGGATTCAAGCCCCGCTCCCTGACTTGAACACATAATCTAGGCTGATACTTCATTGCAGTATTGAGGGAGTGCTCAATCATCATCATAGGCAGTTCCTCGGAATCGAGGAAGACTTGCTTCCACTCTAAAAATGAGTCCTTAGGTGGCTGAACAGTCCAATACGAGAACCACAGTCCCTGTCACAGGTGGGACAGATAGACGTTGAGGGAAAGGGTGGGTGGGACTGGTTTGCCGCACGCTCTTTCCGCTGCCTGCGCTTGATTTCTGCGTGCTCTTGACGATGAGACTCGAGGTGCTCAGCGCCCTCCCGGATGCACTTCCTCCACTTAAGGCGGTCTTTGGCCAGGGACTCCCAGGTGTCAATGGGGATGTTGCACTTTATCAGGGAGGCTTTGAGGGTGTCCTTGTAACGTTTCCTCTGCCCACCTTTTGGCTCGTTTGCCATGAAGAAGTTCCGAGTAGAGCGCTTGCTTTGGCATGCAAACCATGTGGCCTGCCCAGCGGAGCTGATTAAGTGTGGTCAATGTGCAACAATGTTAGAAATGCCATCTTTCAGATGAGGCATTAAACCGAGGCCTCATCTGCACTCTCTTGGACGGAAAAGATCCCATGGCACTATTCGAAGCAGGGCAGGGGAGATCTGATGTCCTGACCAATATTAATTCCTTAAACCATAAGACTAATAAAATCCAGATTATCTGATCATTTATTTCATTGCTATTTGCGGGACCTTGCTGTGTGCAAATTGGTTACCACGTTTCTCTACCTTACTACAACAAATACACTTCGGCAGTAATTCATTGGCTGTGAAATGCATTGCGACATCCTGAGGTTGTGAAAGGTACTATATAAATGCAAGTTCTTTCTCTTCATTCAGGTGATATAATTGGGATTACGGAGACATGGCTCCAGGATGACCAAGGCTGGGAACTCAAGATCCAGGGGTATTCAACATTCAGGAAGGATAGACTGAAAGGAAAAGGAGGTGGGGTAGTGTTGCTGGTTAAAGAGGAAATTAACACAATAGTAAGGAAGGACATTAGCTTGGATGATGTGGAATCTGTATGGGTAGAGCTGCGGAATACCAAAGGGCAGAAAACGCTAGTGGGAGTTGTGTACAGACCACCAAACATTCGTAGAGAGGTTGGGGACAGCATCAAACAAGAAATTAGGGATGCATGCAATAAAGGTACAGCAGTTATTATGGTGACTTTAATCTACATATAGATTGGGCTAACCAAACTGGTAGCAATACGGTGGAGTAGGATTTCCTGGAGTGTATTAGGGATGGTTTTCTAGACCAATATGTCGAGGAATCAACAAGAGGGCTGGCCATCCGAGATTGGGTGATGTGTAATGAGAAAGGACTAATTAGCAATCTTGTTGTGCGAGACCCCTTGGGGAAGAGTGACCATAATATGGTAGTGTTCTTTATTAAGGTGTAGAGTGACTCAGTCAATTCAGAGACTAGGGTCCTGAACTTAAGGAAGGTAACTTCGATGGTATGAGATGTGAATTGGCTAGAATAGACTGGCGAATAATACTTAAAGGGTTGACGATGGACAGGCGATGGCAAACATTTAAAGATCACATGGATGAACTTTAACAATTGTACATCCCTGTTTGGAGTATAAACAAAACAGGGAAGGTGGCTCAACCGTGGCTAACAAGAGAAATTAGAGATAGTGTTAAATTCAAGGAAGAGGCATATAAATTGGCCAGAAAAAGCAGCAAACCTGAGGACTGGGAGAAATTTAGAATTCAGCAGAGGAGGACAAAGGGTTTAATTAGGAGGGGGGAAATAGCATATGAAAGGCAGCTTGCTGGGAACATAAAAACTGACTGCAAAAGCTTCTATAGATATGTGACGAGAAAAAGATCAGTGAAGACAAACGTAGGTCCCTTGCAGTCAGATTCAGGCGAATTTATAATGGGGAACAAAGAAATGGCAGACCAATTGAACAAATACTTTGGTTCTGTCTTCATGAAGGAAGACACATATAACCTTCCGGAAATACTAGGGGACCGAGGGTCTAGCGAGAAGGAGGAACTGAAGGAAATCCTTATTAGTCAGGAAGTTGTGTTAGGGAAATTGATGGGATTGAAGGCCGATAAATCCCAGGGCCTGATAGTCTGCATCCCAGAGTACTTAAGGAAGTGGCCCTAGAAATAGTGATGCATTGGTGATCATTTTCCAACAGTCTATCGACTCTGGATCAGTTCCTGTGGACTGGAGGGTAGCTAATAAAACCCCACTTTTTAAAAAAAAAAAGGAGGGAGAGAGAAAATGAGGAATTATAGCCTGACATCAGTAGTGGGGAAAATGTTGGAATCAATTATTAAAGATGAAATAGCGCATTTGGAAAGCAATGACAGGATCGGTCCAAGTCAGCATAGATTTATGAAAGGAAATCATGCTTGACAAATCTTCTAGAATTTTTTGAAGATGTAACTAGTAGAGTGGACAAGGGAGAACCAGTGGATGTAGTGTATTTGGACTTTCAAAATGCTTTTGACAAGGTCCCACACAAGAGATTTGTGTGCAAAATTAAAGTACATGGTATTTGAGGGTAATGTATTGACATGGATAAAGAACTAGTTGGCAGATAGGAAGCAGAGAGTAGGGATAAACGGGTCCTTCTCAGAATGGCAGGCAGTGACTAGTGGGGTGCGACAGGGCTCAGTGCTGGGACTCCAGCTATTTACAATATACATCAATGATTTAGATGAAGGAATTGCGTGTAATATCTCCAAGTTTGCAGACGACACTAAGCTAGGTGGCAGTGTGAGCTGTGAGAAGGATGCTAAGAGGCTACAGGGTGACTTGGACAAGTTAGATGAGTGGGCAATGCATGGCAGATGCAGTATAATGTGAATAAATGTGAGGTTATCCACTATGGTCGAAAAAACATGAAGGCAGAGCATTGTCTGAATGGTGGCAGATTAGGAAAAGGGGAGGTGCAATGAGACCTGGGTGTCATGGTACATCATCATTGAAAGTTGGCATGCAGGTGCAGCAGGTGATGAAGAAAGAAAATGGCATGTTGGCCTTCATAGCTAGGGGATTTGAGTATAGGAGCAAGGAGGTCTTAATGCAGTTGTATAGGGCCTTGGTGAGGCCTCACCTGGAATATTGTGTTCAGTTTTGGTCTTCTAATCTAAGGAAGGACGTTCTTGCTATTGAGCGAGTGCAGCGAAGTTTCACCAGACTGATTCCCAGGATGGCGGGACTGACATATGAGGAGAGACTGCATCGACTGGGCCTGTATTCACTGGAGTTTAGAAGAATGACAAGGGGATCTCATAGAAACATATAAGATTCTGACGGGACTGGACAGGTTAGATGCAGGAAGAATGTTCCCGATGTTGGGGAAGTCCAGAACCAGGGGTCACAGTCTAAGGATAAGGGGTAAGCCATTTAGGACCGAGATGAGAAGAAACTTCTTCACTCAGAGTTGTTAACCTCTCGAATTCTCTACTGCAGAAAATTGTTGATGCCAGTTCATTAGATATATTCAAAAGGGAGTTGGATATGGCCCTTACGGCTAAAGGGATCAAGGGGTATGTAGAGAAAGCAAGAAAGGGGTACTGAGGTGAATGATCAGCCATGATCTTATTTGAATGGTGGTTCAGGCTCAAAGGGCCGAATGGCCTACTCCTGCACCTATTTTCTATGTTTCTATGAGTCACCAGGTCTTCACAGGGCTGCATATGACACACAGGCTGTAGTTTGGGCACCTTTGCTATAGTTAGCATGAAAAGTTTGTGTTTGTGACTGTCCTCTGCCATTATCAAGCCAATATTAGCAGTTGAGGAAAATTGATAGAAATAATTGTTTTAAAAGGTTGACACCAACAAATTTTTCTCCTTTTCTGGTGAATGCAAATTGTTTGATTATATATGTGTGCTTAACTTTGTTTCAGGGTGGACAGTTTCTAACAGAATTTGCCCCATTGTGCAGGATAATGTGTACAGATGGTGAGGAGTACACAATATACAGGCAAGGTCTTTCTCTTTGTTTTGAAGATTGTGATTGTTCTGAAGTTCAGTAGCTATTGCAACTATTGTAAAGTTCACATAAATGGGACTGTACCTTTGAGCACAAACATTGTAATTAGGATATTTCTCTGTGATGCATATCACATTTCTCTTTCACTACCTTTTATCCCCGATCTGTACCCATGAAAAGACCACCTGTCCATACATATGATAGAGGCATTGCAGTGCCAGAATTAGAGTTACAGGGGCCCCCTGTTGGCTTTTACCCCATGAGCTGCAACTGTAGCAACTACCATCAGTTACAGAGCCTTGAACACTGATTATTATACTTATCCATTATTTGGAGAAGGTGATGTCCTGATCAAGTCTGTAAGCAGCTTCTACAGGTTTAATGAGACCCTTTTGTATGGAGGCCTGACTGCTACTTGAATTGTACTTAAGTGTGACTGGCTGCAGTAGGAGTAGACATATAGGGGTTTAATTTCCTCATCAAAATTCCCTGTTAGTGTTGTTTCCAGAGTGTTCTTAAGAGGAAAATGGATGGACATCTGTTACACTCTATGCGTATTTCCGGCAATATCACAGCCAGTGGCAGGAGCATCATTTTGGGTGCTACAGTGATTCAAATCACATTCAAATAACCAAGAAGTGACAATTTGTCATCACGCTGCACGAGTTTCCTCCTGTTATGCAAGATGTGGGATGGGCACAAGCAGCATTCATATAAAGTTAGCGTGGGGAAACCTGAAGCTGTGTTTGAAAAGGGAAATCATTTAACTGACCAGGCAGCCACTCATTGCACTACATAAATAAAGTGACATCCAAAGTCGCATCAATTTTGAAAGCAGAAGACAGCAGTAAGCCCCTCGATCCTGCTCCACCATTGAATAAGATCATGGCTGATCTGATCATGGATTCCGCTCCACTTCTCTGCCCGCTCCCCATAACCCTTTATTCCTTTATCGCTCAAAAATCTGTATCTCCGCCTTAAATATATTCAATGACCAGCCTCCACAGCTCTCTGGGGCAGAGAATTCCAGATTTACAACCCTCAGAGACGAAATTCCTCCTCATCTCAGTTTTAAATGGGGTGGCCCCTTATTCTGAGATTATGCCCCCTAGTTTTAGTTTCCCCTATGAGTGGAAATATCCTCTCTGCATCCACCTTGTCGAGCCCCCTCATTATCTTATATGTTTCGATAAGATGTTTGCTTGTCCAGCAAGGACACTGGCTGATGCATTGTCCCTCCCTGTGCAGAAGAGTCAGCATTCACTGTGTGACAAGCAGTGGGCACAAAGTTTCATCAGTTCAGCATGTTTGTGCACTTGCAGTATCTTCCCCGCCCCACCTTGCTGTCATAACTTTTCTTTTGGATACAATCTCTCTTTTTGAGAGACTTTTACAGGAGTCTTGATGTGAGGCAA
This sequence comes from Pristiophorus japonicus, assembly GCF_044704955.1. Taxonomy (NCBI): domain Eukaryota; kingdom Metazoa; phylum Chordata; class Chondrichthyes; family Pristiophoridae; genus Pristiophorus; species Pristiophorus japonicus. Next base: position 211,614,297 of record NC_091981.1, on the reverse strand, counting down.
CAAAGCCACCATGTGATAAATGTGGCTGGAGTTGTTGCAGATTTTAATGCCAGGAATTGGCATTAATCAACTTTATGCCATGGAGAATTAGTAAAGGACATTAACAGAAAAGTCTTCATCCCCAAGGCAAATCAGACAATAGGCTAATCTTGTTTGGGAACAGTTCATAAATGACTGACAGTGGTAGAAAAATAATTGAAGATGACCCTGGAATGGGATGTGGGAAAAGGAAGTTGTTTAATTTCATGGTTATATTAGCCATCATTTGAAGAACAAAACAAATAAATGTCCAGTTACTCTTATGTATGAAGAAAGAGTCAGACTGAATACTGTGAGCTCAAAGTAAAGTGTGACCGTAGTCTTTTATTGCAGGTCTCCAAAGTGCCTCTCCAACCTGTGAGGCCTCCTTAAATAATTGCTCCCAAGGGATTATGGGATCCCTTGGGACTCCAGGGGCTGAGCCCTCTGGTGGCTGTACAAAGTAAATACAAGTTTACATATATAACAACACTTCCCTCCTCCCCCCACCCCCCTAAAGTCAACAGTGTAACTATTTACAAGGTGTGTCGATCTGGGGTCCTTCTTGCCCTGGTTGATCATCTCGGGGCAAATGCTGTATTGGTGAAACGTCTGTTGGACCCTCGCTGGGCTACCTGGTGTGGTGAGTCCTGCTGGGCTGCTGTGAATAATGGGTTCTACTTCGTGGTCAACCGTGGTGCCGGTTCCCACTGGTGTGTGTGTTGGAGGGTCAAAGAAGGTAGGGTCCAAAGTGGGTTGCTCAGGATAGTCCGTGAATCTGAGTTTGATTTGGTCCAAGTGTTTCCGGTGAATGAGTCCATTTGAAAGTTTGACTCAAAACACCCTGCTGCCCTCTTTGGCCACATCAGTGCCAGGAAGCCACTTGGGACCTTGTCCATAATTCAATACAAATACAGGATCATTGATTTCAACTTCGCATGACACATTTGCGCTATCATGGTATGTACTTTGTTGAAGCCGCCTGCTCCCTACCTGTTCATGTAGATCAGGGTGAACTTAACGAGAACCTTGTCTTAAGTGCTCTTTTCATGAGCAGTTTAGCAGGTGGGATCCCAGAGAGTGAGTGGGGTCTCGTGCGGTAGCTAAGCAGGACTCTGGATAGGCGAGTCTGCAGTAAGCCTTCCATTACCCTCTTCAAGCCCAGCTTGATGGTTTGCACTGCTCTCTCTGCCTGACCATTGGATGTTAGTTTAAATGAGGCAGATTTGACATGTTTGATCCTGTTGCGGGTCATGAACCCTTTGAACTCGGCACTGGTAAAACATGGCCCGTTGTCACTCACCAGGACATCGGGTAGCCCGTGCATGGCAAACATGGCCCACAGGTTTTCAATGGTGGCAGCGGATGTGCTTGCCGACATTATCTTGCATTCAATCCATTTGGAGTATGCATCCACAACCACAAGGAACATTTTACCCAAGAACGGGCCTGCATAGTCGACATGGACCCTAGACCACGGGTTTGAGGGCCAAGACCATAAACTTAGTGGCGCCTCCCTGGGTGCATTATTTAACTGTGTGACATCTGTGCACGCAGGACTCGTAAGTCCACATCGATACCGGGCCACCACACGTGGGATCTGGCTATCGCTTTCATCATTACGATGCCTGGGTGGGTACTGTGGAGGTCACTGATGAAGGTGTCTCTGTCCTTCTTGGGAACCACTACCCAATTTCCCCACAGAAGGCAGTCAGCCTGTATAGACATTTCATCTTTGCGCCGCTGGAACGGCTTTATCTCGTCCTGCATTTCCACTGGGACACTGGACCAGCTTCCGTGAAGCACACAGTTTTTGACTAGGGATAGTAAGGGGTCCTGACTCACCCAGGTTCTAATCTGTCGGGCTGTGACGGGTGATTGCTCACTCTCAAATGCTTCCATGACCATGACTAAATCTGTGGGCTGCGCCATTTCCACCCCCATGGTGGGCAATGGCAGCCTGCTGAGAGCACTGGCAGTTTTCTGTGCCTGGCCTGTGGCGGATGGCGGAGTTGTATGCGGACAATGTGAGCGCCCATTTCAGGATGCGGGCCGATGCATTGGTATTTATCCCCTTACTCTCGGAAAACAGGGATATCAGTGGCTTATGGTCAGTTTCCAATTAAAATTTTAGCCCGAACAGGTATTGATGCATTTTCTTTACCCCATAGACACACGCTAACGCTGCTCTTTCAACATGGTGTAGGCTCTCTCAGCTTTAGACAGACTCCTGGATGCATAAGCAACCGATTGCAATTTCCCAAAATCATTAGTTTGTTGCAATACACACCCAGCGCCATATGACGACGATCACATGCTAGTATCAAACGTTTACATGGATCATACAACACAAGCAATTTGTTTGAGCATAACAATTTTCTAGCTTTTCCAAAGGCATTTTCTTGGCTTTTGCCCCATACCCATTCGTTCCCTTTACGTAGTAAGGCGTGCAGTGTTTCTAACAGTGTGCTGAGACCCGGTAAGAAGTTACCAAAGTAGTTCAGGAGTCCTAGAACCGACCGCTGCTCCATCACGTTCTGTGGCCTCGGTGCGTTCTCGATTGCCTCAGTCCTTGAATCAGTGGGCCTGATGCAGTCCGCCGCGATCCTCCTCCGAAAAACTTCACTTCAGGCGCCAGGAAACCGCACCGAGCGTTTTAACCTGAGCCTCAAGCGGTTAAGTCGACTAAGAACCTCCTCCAGGTTCTGCAGATGCTCTACTGTGTCCCGACCTGTAACCAAAATGTCGTCCTGGAAGACCACGGTACGTGGGACCGACTTCAGTAAGCTTTCCATGTTTCTCTGGAATATCGCCGCTGCTGATCATTTATAACAGATGCCCGTTTGGAATTCGAAGAGACCTTTGTGCATGTTGATGCAGGTGAGGCCCTTCGATGATTCCTCCAGCTCCTGCGTCACATAGACTTAAGTCAAATCCAGCTTCGTGAATGTCTTTCCTCCCACCAGCGTTGCAAAGAGGTCGTCGGCTTTTGGTAGTGGGTATTGGTCCTGCAGGGAGAAACGATTGACAGTTACTTTGTAATTGCCACAGATTCTGACGGTGCCGTCTCCTTTGAGGACTGGTACAATCGGACTGGCCCACTTGTTGAATTCGACCGGCGAAATGATGCCCCCTCTTTGCAGCCAGTCTAGCTCGATCTCTACCCTTTCTCTCGTCATGTGCGGTACTGCTCTCGCCTTGTGATGAATGGGTCATGCCCCCGAAATTAGGTGGATCTGCACTTTTGCTCGTTGGAATTTCCCGATGCCTGGTTCGAACAGCGAAGGGAACTTGTTTAAGACCTGGGCACACGAAGTGTTGTCAGCGGGTGATAGCGCTCGGACATCGTTCCAGTTCCAGCGTATCTTTCCCAGCCAGCTCCTGACGAGCAGCATGGGACCATCGCCCGGTACCACTGAGTGGTAGCTTGTGCACCGCACCATCGTAGGAGACCTTTACGGTAGCACTGCCGATTACGGGAATCAATTTCTTTGTGCAAGTTCTTAGTTTCGTGCAAACTGGAGTTAAGACTGGCCTTGAGGCCTTGCTGCACCACAATTTTTCAAAAGTCTTTTTGCTCATGATGGACTGGCTTGTGCCCGTGTCCAGCTCCATTGATACCGGGAGTCTATTTAGTTCCACATTCAGCATTATTGGAGGACACTTTGTGGTAAATGTGTACACCCCATGTACCTCTGCCTCCTTGGTCTGAGGCTCTGGTTCGTCGTGATCCGCCATGGAGCTGTCCTCCTCTGCAACATGGGGGTTTGCAGGATTTGCAGCTCGCCTATACATATGTTGGAGGTGTCTCATTGTTCCACAGCCCTTGCAAACGTACCCTTTGAAGTGGTATGAATGGAAATGATGATCACCTCCACAGCGCCAACAAGGTGTTAATGGCCTAACATTCATTACCCTTGATGGTGGACTCTGAGACATCTGCGGATATGCAGCTGCAGGCATGTGTGATCTGCCCTGTATGTTGCGATTTGAAAACAACATCACTTTGTTCACAGTACTTGTAGCAGCACTGGTGGGCTGAGAGATTTGCTTAGTATTGTCACTGGTGGCAATGAACGCCTGGGCTATCGCTATGACTTTACTCAAGGTTGGGGTCTCTACAGTCAAAATTTTGCGAAGTATGGTTTCGTGGCCAATGCCAAGTACGAAAAAGTCTCTGAGCAATGTGTTCCAAATGTCCTTCAATTTGGCAATGTCCTGCAAGGCGTCTTAGCTCGGCGACATAACTCGCTACTTTCTGGCCTTTAGACCTTTTGTAGGTGTAGAAAAGGTACCTTGCCATCAGAACACTTTCCGTCAGGTTCAAATGCTCCTGGACTAGTGTGCACAAATCGGCGTATGATTTCTCCGTGGGTTTCGCTGGAGTAAGCAGATTTTTCATGAGGCCATACGTTGGTGCCCTGCAGACGGCGAAGCGAATCGCCCTTCTTTTGGCAGCATTCTCTTCTCCATCCAGCTCGTTGGCTACAAAGTATTGGTTGAGTTGCTCCACAAAAGTTTCCCAATCATCTCCCTCTGAGAATTTCTCCAGGATGCCCGTTCGCTGCATCTTTGGGTTCGCTATCTGTATCTCGTCACCAGTTGTTATGTATGAAGCAAGAGTCAGACTGAATACTGTGAGCTCAAAGTGTGACCTTAGTCTTTTATTGCAGGTCTCCAGGGTGCCTCTCCAACCTGTGAGGCCTCCTTAAATACCTGTGCTCCCAAGGAATTATGGGATCCCTTGAAACTCCAGTGGATGTGTGGATGGTGGTTGTACAGAGTAAATGCAAGTTTACATTTATAACAGTTACCTACTAAGTATCTTCTTATTACAGTTGTATCAGAGGACGGTTATTGGAAGTAAATGAAAATATTCTCCAGGAGCCCAGCCTTCTACAAGCAAAGGTAAAATAAGGAGTGTCACGCACACTTAAGTTATTGGAGTTTGTTTTATTTATATTAATGAAAAACTCACGTTCTCTCTCTCTCTCTCTCTCTCTCCTTTAATTAGCCTTCCACAGAAGGATACATTGCTGTTGTGTTACCCAAGTTTGAAGAAAGCAAAAGTATAACCCAAGGTTTAATTAACCAGGAGCTGTATCAAGATGTTATTTCAAAAAGACACATTTCGGCAACAGAACAATTAAGAAATACTGACCTCAGTAGTCTAGGTCCTACATCCCCCAGCAAGTGTAAAGTTTAAGAAGTTGTTGAAGCTGACTTTATATCAGATAGAAAATAAAAGGAGCAATATGCTTTAAATATTTTTAAGTCTATTGTCTTTGAGCAGATGATGTATGTGATTTTTGTGAATAGATTTAAGTAGTCTCCAGTCTGCATCATATGATACTGAGTCAGTGGTGTATGCCCCTGTATTACTTACTTGGGCAACTGAGTGCCTTTTAAAAGAAAATGTCCCATTGAAAATGCACCATTTAAAAATAAATCCGTGTTGGCAGATGAATGATATAGTATTACATGTTTTTGCTGGAAATACCAGAACAAACGCTGTGTTTTTTTAAAAGGAGTATTTAAACCTACTTAGTGGAAATTCATGTGGTTCTAAATACATAATTACTTACTCAATAATTTACAAAGTTCTCAAAAGAGTATCGTGAAGGATTGTTGCTTAGTAACATGCATTTAAATGGAAAACACTGATAAAGTGGTAAATCTGTCATGCAAAAATGAGACCAGAGTTTGTGAAGACATTACTAAATCATACCTTAATAAAAGTTTGTTAAATGCCCTAAATTGTATTAAATTAATGGACTTTGTGTGCAGTCAGAATGACCTCAGTATTTAATGGGATAATTTGAATTAATGTACTAGAAATGTATTATTCTAACAAGGTTTCACCTTTTAAAATAACATTTATTCTGATTACTAATGACTCACCTTTGCTGATTGTGCTTGTTTTCTTAGTAGACTAGACAGTAACCCCACTCCATGGCCTAGCGATACATTTAATTTGGTAGAACTGGCTCAATTTAACTGTATAAATTGAGTAAAGTCTCTTAGAAGTAGGAATACCAGGAAATGCAGAACAGGTTAATCACACACGATGTTACAGTTCACCACCTACTGATGCGGAGTGCGTGTTGTGCTTCTCCAGAATTTTCTGCTTTTGTTGAAGGTGTCTCGAATGCTGATTTTTGGATTAGAGGGTACAGTCACTTGGTGTTTGTTATTGGACTTGTAGTCCAGAGAAGCTGCATTCAAATACCATCATTGCAGTTTGAGAATTTGAATTCTGTTTTTAAAAAAAAAATCTGGAATCCGTAAACGTGACCATGTCCTTTAGGGAAGGAAACCTACTATCCTTACCCAGTTTGGCCCATATGTGACTCCAGTCCCACATAAACGTGCCCTCTGATGTGGTCTACGACAAGCCACTAAGTTGAAACAAACTGTTAGAAAGGATCATCATCCCCACCACCTTCTCCAGGGAAGGTAGTGATGGGCTATAAATGCAAGCCTTGCCAGTGGCACCCACAACCTGAGAAAGTTTTGTTCCAGTCATACTTTCTTTGTTCATCAACAAACGGGTAGGATAAGGGTTTCTGGTTTTATCTTCAACCACTCTTGGGTGAGGTATTGCACAGTTACATGCAAAATACAGCTTCCTGTGCTCTGTCCCAACAATGTGCCTGGACCTCAGAAGAATCTCCAGTACTGCAGGGATTCCAACCTTTTGAAACGTGTCCAGCCCCCAACTCCAAATCGAGTGACTGGGCTGCTTTTATGCAGAAATGTGAGCCCCATACACAAACTGAGCCCCTCAGCAGTGAAGCTGCCCATGCATACAAACAAACCTCTCATACAGACAAAATGTGGCCCCAATACTCAAATACTTCGAGTCCTCCATCCTTCCTATTCCCTGCCCTCCTCTCCTACACCTTCCTTCCCTCCCTCTCTTGTTCCTTTGTATCCCAAATGAATTTTACTCAAATCACTTGAAAATACAGGACATCTCTATATCAGCACTCAAGTTATAATGACTTGTTGAGTGTGTGATTTCATCTGGGTAATCATTAGCAACTACAATTTTAAAGTAAAGTATGTTAAATTAACAATTTTTATCTTTTGTATTCATCGCAGAGAAATTTTGCAACAGGAGAATCACATTTAATAGGATGCTGCATCAGACATCTTCATTATTCATCAGCGAGCTTCTGGGCAGTCAACACATTCTGAGGCAATGTCATTTAGTTTTAATAGATAATTGAAGTTTGAATTATACATAACTTTATGCTTTGGCAAAAGAAAGAACTTGCTATGTATATTCATATAGTCTTTAATGTAGATCTAGACATCTTCTTGGAATTTTCTATCAAATTTTAAATCTGTAATTAATGATTGGTGGTTTGGTCAGATTTGTTCCCTACTGCAGTGTGAAACATACACTAATTTCATTAGGATGTGATAAGGCAGTTAATAGCCTTAATCTTATTTCTTCATTGATGCCAAAGTAATTTTGGCCTTAAATTGTTTTTTTTTTTATAAGTACAAAATGTAAAAAGCAGAATATGATCATTAATAACTGGTGAGGAATTACATGAAAGAATTGTGGCTTGGTAATAACTGGGGCGCTATTAAATATCAAACATCTGAGTACTTAATTTATTGACGATGAATTGCAGTTACTGTGTATGTTCGGAACAAACAAAATATTAAATGCAAACACAAATTATTTTCTTCTCTTTTCCTGCGGGTTACATTAACTGGGACCAAGAAGGGAAGCAGTTGCCAGGTGTCTCCCACTGTCATTGTGTTTGGTGGAGCCATTGCAGATTCTCCCTTAATATTGAAGTTTAAAATTACAAATTTTGAATATAAATGGAGCAGGAATAGGCCATTCAGCCTTTCGAGCCTGCTCTGCCAGTCAGTAAGATCGTGGCTGATCATCTTGACCCAATTCCACTTTCCTGCATTATCCCCATAATCCCTTGATTCCCTTAATATCCAAAAGTCTATCAATCTCTGCCTTGAATATACTCAACGAATGAGCATCCACAGCCCTCTGGGTGGAGAATGCCAAAGATTCACTACCCTCTGAGTGAAGAAATTTTTCATCTCAGTCCTAAATGGCCGACCCCTTATTCTGAGACTATGACCCTGTGTTCTAGACTTCACAGCCAGGGAAATATCCTCCCAAGTCCTGTAAGAATTTTGTATGTTTCAATGAGATCACCTCTCATTCTTCTAAACCTTAGAGAATATAGACCTAATCTACTTGAAGTACTGGACTGTCTTGTATATCATGAGGAAATACTCCTATCCCATTCAAAATCTATACAGTATATCAGTCTTTCTGGGCTAGGGCTTTAAGAGCAGTGATGCTTTAACAATATTCAATACAAAATTTTTTTAGTCTGTCACCTTATTTAGATATTAAGTTCTGGGGAATGAGAATGCTTTGGGTCCAGTAATTCAAGTACAAGAATGGAGATGCTTAGTATTACACTGCAAATTGCAAAAGACAATTGTAAAGTTTACTGTAGTTTCTCCCATTCAAATTATCAGAAATATTGACCTGTTGTTTAGATTTTTTTTTTGTGCTCCTTTCAGTTTAAATTTTCTGCGGTGGATGATTCAATGAGGTCAACGGAGCATCTGGGACCTTGATAAATGACAAGACCAATAGTCTGCTCAACCAATAAGATTTAAGAATAAAGGTCCCCTAGAGGATGAGAGTGGGGAATTAATAATGGAGAACAGGGAAATGGCAGAGACGTTGAAGAAATATTTTGTATCGGTCTTCATGGTAGAAGACACTAAAAACATCCCAATAATGATCAAGGGGCTATGAGGGAGCAACCTAATACCATCACTAATGAAATAGTACTTGGTAAAATAAGGGGCTAAAGGCAGACAAGTCATAGAAAGATAGAAAGTAGGTGCAGGAGTAGGCCATTCGGCCCTTCGAGCCTGCACCACCATTCAATATGATCATGGCTGATCATGCAACTTCAGTACCCCATTCCTGCTTTCTTTCTATACCTCTTGATCCCTTTAGCCGTAAGGGCCACATCTAACTCCCTTTTGAATATATCTAATGAACTGGCCTCAACAACGTTCTGTGGTGGAGAATTCCACAGTTTCACAATTCTCTGAGTGAAGAAGTTTCTCTTCATCTCGGTCCTATATGGCTTACCCCTTATCCTTAGATTGTGACCCTGGTTCTGGACTTCCCCAACATCGGGAACATTCATCCTGCATCTAACCTGTCCAATCCCGTCAGAATTTTATATGTTTCTATGACATCCCCTCTCATTCTTCTAAATTCCAGTGAATATAAGCCTAGTCGATCCAACCTTTCTTCATATGTCAGTCCTGCCGTCCAGGGAATCAGTCTGGTGAACCTTCGCTGCACTCCCTCAATAGCAAGAATATCCTTCCTCAGATTAGGCGACCAAAACTACACAATATTCAAGGTGTGGCCTCGCCAAGGCCCTGTACAACTGCATAAGATCTCCCTGCTCCTATACTCAAATCCTCTTGCTATGAAGGCCAACATACCATTTTCCTTCTTCATCGCCCACTGTACCTGCATGCCAACTTTCAATGACTGATATACCATGACACCTAGGTCTCGTTGCACCTCCCCTTTTCCTAATCTATCACCAGATAATATTCTGCCTTCCTGTTTTTGCCACCAAAGTGGATAACCTCACATTTATCTACATTATACTGCATCTGCCATGCATTTGTCCACTCACCTAACCTGTCCAAGTCATCCTGCAACCTCTTGGCGTCTTCCTCACAGCTCACAATTCCTTTGTCTAAATCATTAATGTATATTGTAAATAACTGGGAACCTTGCAGCACCCCACTAGTCACTGCTTGCCATTCTGAAAAGGACCCGTTTATTCCTACTCTTTGCTTCCTGAAGGCCAACCAGTTCTCTATCCAAGTCAATACATTACCCCCAATACCATGTGCTTTAATTTTGCACACAAATCTCTTGTGTGGGACCTTGTCAAAAGCCTTTTGAAAGTCCAAATACACCACATCCACTGGTTCTCCCTTGTCCACTCTACTAGTTACATCCTCAAAAAATTCAAGAAGATTTGTCAAGCATGATTTCCCTTTCATAAATCTATGCTGACTTGGACCGATCCTGTCACTGCTTTCCAAATGGGCTGCTATTACATGTTTAATAATTGATTCCAACATTTACCTCACAACTGATGTCAGGCTAACCGATCTATAATTCCCTGTTTTCTCTCCCTTTTTTAAAAAGTGGAGTTACATTAGCTACCCTCCAATCCATCGGAACTGATCCAGAGTCCATAGAATGTTGGAAAATGACCACCAATGCATTCACTATTTCTAGGGCCACATCCTTAAGTACTCTGGGATGCAGACTATCAGGCCCTGGGGATTTATCGGCCTTCAATCCCATCAATTTCCCTAACACAATTTCCTGACTAATAAGGATTTCCTTTAGTTCCTCCTTCTCGCTAGACCCTCGGTCCCCTAGTATTTCTGGAAGGTTATTTGTGTCTTCCTTAGTGAAGACCATGAAATGCTATAGCCCCAGTACAGATCCCTGGGTGACACCACTAGTCGCATCTGCCAATTTGAGTACATACCCATTATCACTACTCTCTGTCTCCTACCTCCTAAGCCAATAGGTTGCCTCCAATTCCATGTACTCTCATCTTTGTTGAGAGTCTCTTAGCTGTAACCCTGTCAAATGCCCTCTGGAAGTACATATAAATAGCATCCATAGACACTCTTATTTACCACATTAGTTATGTCCTCAAAAAATTCAACACAGATTTATTAGTCTAACTAATAAATCCAAGGATCCATGGGGAGGAATAACAAGGCAAGGGAATAGACATTAAATGATACGACACTGAAAAATAGAGGAACAAAGGGACTTTGGAGTGCAGGTCCACAGATTTCTGACGGTAGCAAGCCAGGTAGATAAAGTGGTTAAGGCGGCATATGGAATACTTGCCTTTATATATTTATAACATCGTGGGCCTCCCATACCTCTAAGAACACCACTGCAGGTCAGGGCTATAAATAGAGTTGAAGCGCGGGCCCTGGAACGTGGGTGACGGTGTAGTGAATGAGGGTGCAGGGCCCAGAAGAGCTGAGGGCCTAGGGGCAGCACGGGCCTGCCCACCCTACAATATGTGTGCGCACTAGGTCCGTGCAGCAGAGCAGGTCTCCAGTTGTCCTGGTTCAATCCTTGCCACTGGATCAAGACCTAGTTCTGTCGAGCCCGTGTGGTGGCTGATGTGCAACGGTCACCACCTGTTTTTAAAAAAAATTCCACGCACAGGCATCTTCCACCTCCTCAATTGGAGTTCAAGACTGGAACATCGGGTCTTTCGTTGAAGCAAGTCATCCTTGCTCGAGGGACCGCCTATGATGATGAGTGAAGACAGAACTAATGTATTTGTTCAATTTGTCTGCCATTTCTTTATTCCCCATTATAAATTCACCTGATTCTGACTGCAAGGGACCTACATTTGTCTTCACTAATCTTTTTCTCTTCACATATCTATAGAAGCTTTTGCAGTCAGTTTTTATGTTCCTTGTAAGCTTACTCTCATACTCTATTTTCCCCCACCTACTCTATTTTCCCCCTCCTAATTAATCCATTTGTCTTCCTCTGCTGAATTCTAAATTTCTCCCAGTCCTCAAGTTTGCTGCTTTTTCTGGCCAATTTATATGCCTCTTCCTTGGATTTAACACTATTCTTAATTTCCCCTGTTAGCCACGGTTGAGCCACCTTCCCCGTTTTATTTTTACGCCATACAGGGATGTGCAATTGTTGAAGTTCATCCATGTGATCTTTAAATGTCTGCCACTGCCTCTCCACCGTCAACCCCTTAAGTATCATTTGCCAGTCTATCCTAGTCAGTTCACATCTCATACCATCGAAGTTACATTTCTTTAAGTTCAGGACCCTAGTCTCTGAATTAACTGTGTCACTCTCCATCTTAATGAAGAATTCTACCATATTATGGTCACTCTTCCCCAAGGGGCCTCGCACAACAAGATTGCTAATTAATCCTCTCTCATTACACATCACCCAGTCTAGGATGGCCAGCTCTCGAGTTGGTTCCTCGACATATTGGTCTAGAAAACCATCCCTTATACACTCCAGGAAATCCTCCTCCACTGTATTGCTACCAGTTTGGTTAGCCCAATCTATATGTAGATTAAAGTCACCCATTATAGCTGCTGTACCTTTATTGCACGCATCCCTAATTTCCTGTTTGATGCCATCCCAACCTCACTACATCCTCGGGTCTTAAAAGAAGTGGCTGCAGACATAGTGGATGCATTGGGTGTAATCTACCAAAATTCCCTGGATTCTGGGGCGGTCACATTGGATTGGAAAACCACAAATGTAACGCCCCTATTTAAAAAAGGAGGTAGACAAAAAGCAAGAAACTATAGACCAATTAGCCTAACATCTGTCGTTGGGAAAATGCTGGAGTCCATTATTAAGGAAGCAGTAGCTGGACATTTGAAAAAGCATGATTCAATCAAGCAAAGTCAGCATGGTTTTATGAAAGGGAAATCGTGTTTGACAAATTTGCTGGAGTTCTTTGAAGGTGAATAGATGCCGTGTATTTGGATTTCCAGAAAGCATTCGATAAGGTGCCACATAAAAGGTTACTGCACAACATAAAAGTTCACGGGGTTGTGGGTAATATATTAGCATGGATAGAGGATTGGCTAACAAACAGAAAACAGAGAGTTGGGATAAATGGGTCATTTTCCGGTTGGCAATGACTAGTGGGGTACTGCAAGGATCAGTGCTGGGTCCTCAACTATTTACAGTCTATATTAATGACTTGGATGAAGGGACCGAGTGTAATGTAGCCAAGTTTGCTGATGATACACCGATGTGTGGGAAAGCAAATTGTGAGGAGGATACAAATAATCTGCAAATGGATCTAGACAGGCTAAGTGAGTGGGCAAAAAATGAACAGATGGATAATGTGGGAAAATGTAAGGTTATCCACTTTGGCAAAAATAATAGAACAGCAAATTATAATTTAAATGGAGAAAAATTGCAAAGTGCTACAATACACAGAGACCTGGGGGTCCTTGTGCATGAAACTCAAAACGTTACTATGCAGGTACAACAGGTAATCAGGAAGGCAAATGGAATGTTGGCCTTTATTGCAAAGGGAATGGAGTATAAAAGCAGAGAAGTCCTGCTACAACTGTACAGGGTATTGGTAAGGCCACACCTGGAATACTGTGTACAGTTTTTGTTGTGTATCTGTAAAGCATGCACTCCCATGTTCCGCCACCAGGGAGCACATCCCCTGAAGTCCCAAGGGATCCCAGCATCCCTTGGGAGCATTGGATAAAGTCGGCCCCTAAGGCCTGTTCTGGACTCTGGAGTGTCTTAATAAAGACTGAGGTCACTGTTACTTTAACCTCCCTGTGTGCAGCCTCATCTGTGTTAGGAACATAATAACTGCCGATGAGAATACAAATCCAACGCAAAGATGCAGCAAACTGTGGGCATCTTGGAGAAGTTCTGGGAAGCCTATGTCGAATGGCTAGACTAGTACTTTGTAGCCAACGAGCTGGACGGAGAAGGAAGCGCTGCAAAAAGGAGAGCGGTCCTCCTCACGATCTGTGGGGCACCAACCTACAGCCTCATGAAGAATCTTCTGGCTCCGGTGAAACCCACAGATAAGTCATATGAGGAGCTTTGTACACTGGTTCGGGAGCATCTTAACCCGAGGAAAAGCGTGCTGATGGCGAGGTATCGGTTCTACACGTGCCAGCGGTCTGAAGGTCAGGAAGTGGCGAGCTACGTCGGCGATCTAAGGCGACTTGCAGGACAATGTGAGTTTGATGGCTACCTGGAGCAAATGCTCAGAGACTTTTTTTGTACTGGGCATTGGCCACAAGACCATCCGACGAAAACTTTTGACTGTAGAGACACCGACCCTCAGTAAGGCCTTTGCGATAGCACAGGCGTTTATGTCCACTCGTGATAACACCAAACAAATCTCTCAGCACACAAGTGCTAGCAATGTTCATAAATTAACTGGAACTGTGTTTGCAAGCAGAAATGTACAGGGCAGAAACCACAAGTCTGCAACTGCCAGCAGGCCACAGGTGACCCAGATGACTCAGAGTCTGCAACAAAGGATGAATGCAAGGCAATTCACACCATGTTGGCGTTGTGGAGGCTTCCATTCAGCCTATTCATGCCGCTTCAAAGGGTATGTTTGCAAGAGCTGTGGAACAATGGGGCATCTCCAAAGAGCTGCAAAACCTGCTAACCACCACGTGGCAGAGGAAGAATGGTCCATGGTGGATCAAAGCAATTTCGAGCCTGAGAGAGAGGAGGCAGATGCTGAAGTACACGGGGTGCACACATTTTCGATGAAATGTCCACCTATAATGCTAAATGTAAAATGTAATGGCTTACCCGTTGCCATGGAAGTGGACACTGGCGCTAGCCAATCCATCATGAGTAAAAAGATGTTTGAGAGACTGTGGTGCAACAAGGCACTCAGACGTCCCCTGAGCCCCATCCACACGAAACTGGCAACGTACACCAAAGAGCTTATCACTGTCCTGGGCAGCGCCATGGTCAAGGTCACCTACAAGGGCACGATGCATGAACTGCCACTTTGGATTGTCCCGGGCGATGACCCCACACTGCTTGGAAGGAGCTGGCTGGGCAAAATCCGCTGGAACTGGGATGACATCTGAGTGCTATCACATGTCGATGAGGCCACATGTACCCAGGTTCTTAACAAATTTCCTTCCCTTTTTGAGCAAGGCATTGGAAACTTTTCCGGGGCGAAGGTGCGGGTCCACTTGGTCACAGAGGCACGACCCATTCACTACAAGGCGCGAGCGGTACCTCACACGATGAGGGAGAGAGTGGAAATCGAGCTGGACAGGCTGCAACGCGAGGGCAACATCTCCCCAGTGGAATTCAGTGAGTGGCCAGCCCGATTGTTCTAGTACTCAAAAGTGATGGCACGGTCAGGATTTGCGGCGATTATAAAGTAACTATTAATCGTTTCTCGCTATAGGACCAATACCCGCTACCTAAGGCAGACGACCTATTTGCGACGCTGGCAGGAGGCAAGACATTCACCAAGCTCAACCTGACTTTGGCCTACATGACGCAGGAGCTGGAGGAGTTTTCGAAGGGCCTCACCTGCATCAACACGCACAAGGGACTGTTCATCCACAACAGATGCCCGTTTGGAATTCGGTCGGCTGCAGCGATCTTCCAGAGAAACATGGAGAGCCTACTCAAGTCGGTACTACGCACGGTGGTTTTTCAGGACGACATATTGGTCACGGGTCGGGACACCGTCGAGCACCTACAAAACCTGGAGGAGGTCCTCCAGCGACTGGATCGCGTAGGGCTGCGGCTGAAGAGGTCAAAATGCGTCTTCATGACAACAGAAGTGGAGTTTTTGGGCAGAAAGATCGCGGCTGATGGCATTCGGCCCACAGATGCCAAGACAGAGGCTATCGGGAACGCGCCCAGGCCACAGAACGTCAGGGAGCTGCGGTCGTTCCTGGGACTCCTCAACTATTTTGTTAACTTCCTACCGGAGTTAAGCATCCTCTTAGAGCCCCTTCATGTGTTATTGTGTAAAGGTGAGAACTGGGTTTGGGGTAAAAACCAAGTAATTGCTTTTGAGAAAGCCAGAAACATTTTATGCTCCAACAAGCTGCTTGTATTGTATAACCCGTGTAAAAGACTTGTGCTAGCATGTGATGCGTCGTCGTACGGAGTTGGGTGTGTATTATAACAAGCTAATGTTGCGGGGAAGTTGCAACCTGTCACCTATGCCTCCAGGAGCTTGTCTAAGGCCGAGAGGGCCTACAGCATGATTGAGAAAGAGGCATTAACGTGTGTGTTCAGGGTAAAAAAAAAATGCATCAGTACCTGTTTAGCTTCAAATTTGAGCTGGAAATCGATCACAAGCCCCTCATATCACTGTTCGCTGAAAACAAGGAGATAAATACTAATGCCTCAGCCCGCATACAAAGGTGGGCACTCGCGCTATCAGCGTATAACTATACCATCCGCCACAGGCCAGGCACCGATAACTGTGCGGATGCTCTTAGTCGGTCTACCATTGCCCACCACGGGGGTGGAAATGGCGCAGCCCGCAGACTTGTTGATGGCCATGGAAGCGTTTGAAAATGATAAATCACATGTTACGGCCCACCATATTAGGACTTGGATCCTCTGCTGTCCCTAGTAAAAAAAACTGTGTACTGCATGGGAGCTGGGTCAGCATCCCCATTCAAATGCGAGAGCGAATCAAGCCGTTCCAGCGGCGAAAGGACAAGCTGTCCATTCAAGCAGACTGCCTGTTGTGGGGTAATCGCATAGTGCTACCCAAAAAGGGCAGGGAGACGTTCATCTCGGATCTCCATAGCACACATCCGGGTATAGTAATGATGAAAGCGATAGCCAGATCCTACGTGTGGTGGCCCAGTATCGACTCTGACTTCGAGTCCTATGTATGGCAATGCAGCGTATGTGCTCAGTTGAGCAACGCGCCCAGAGAGGCACCACTAAGTTTGTGGTCCTGGCCCTCCAGACCATGGTCGAGGATCCATGTCGACTATGCGGGCCCGTTTCTCGGTAAAATGTTCCTGGTGGTGGTGGATGCTTTTTCAAAATGGATTGAATGTGAAATAATGTCGGGAAGCACCGTCACCGCCACCATTGAAAGCCTGAGGGCCATGTTTGCCACCCACGGCCTGCCTGACATACTGGTCAGTGACAACGGGCCATGTTTCACCAGTGCCGAATTTAAAGAATTCATGACCCGCAATGGGATCAAACATGTCACCTCGGCTCCATTTAAACCAGCCTCCAATGGGCAGGCAGAGCGGGTAGTACAAACAATCAAACAGAGCCTCAAACGAGTCACAGAAGGCTCACTCCAAACCCGCCTGTCCCGAGTACTGCTCAGCTACCGCACGAGACCCCACTCGCTCACAGGGGTGTCCCCAGCTGAGCTACTCATGAAAAGGACACAAAACCAGACTCTCGCTGGTTCAGCCCAACCTGCATGATCAGGTAGAGAGCAGGAGGCAGCAACATAATGTAAACGATGGTTGCGCCACTGTGTCATGGGAAATTGATCTGAATGACCCTGTGTATGTGCTAAACTATGGACATGGTCCCAAGTGGATTGCGAGCACAGTGATAGCTAAAGAAGGGAGTAGGGTGTTTGTAGTCAAAGAAATGGCGGACCAATTAAACAAGTACTTTGGTTCGGTATTCACTAAGGAGGACATTAAGAACCTTCCGGATATAAGAGGGGTCAGAGGGTCTAGTAAGGAGGAGGAACTGAGGGAAATCCTTATTAGTCGGGAAATTGTGTTGGGGAAATTAATGGGATTGAAGGCCGATAAATCCCCAGGGCCTGATGGACTGCATCCCAGAGTACTTAAGGAAGTGGCCATGGAAATAGCGGATGCATTGACAGTCATTTTCCAACATTCCATTGACTCTGGATCAGTTCCTATCGAGTGGAGGGTAGCCAATGTAACCCCACTTTTTAAAAAAGGAGGGAGAGAGAAAACAGGGAATTATAGACCGGTCAGCCTGACATCGGTAGTGGGTAAGATGATGGAATCAATTATTAAGGATGTCATAGCAGCGCATTTGGAAAGAGGTGACATGATAGGTCCAAGTCAGCATGGATTTGTGAAAGGGAAATCATGCTTGACAAATCTTCTAGAATTTTTTGAGGATGTTTCCAGTAGAGTGGACAAGGGAGAACCAGTTGATGTGGTATATTTGGACTTTCAGAAGGCTTTCGACAAGGTCCCACACAAGAGATTAATGTGCAAAGTTAAAGCACATGGGATTGGTGGTAGTGTGCTGATATGGATTGAGAACTGGTTGTCAGACAGGAAGCAAAGAATAGGAGTAAATGGGTACTTTTCAGAATGGCAGGCGGTGACTAGTGGGGTACCGCAAGGTTCTGTGCTGGGGCCCCAGCTGTTTACACTGTACATTAATGATTTAGACGAGGGGATTAAATGTAGTATCTCCAAATTTGCGGATGACACTAAGTTAGGTGGCAGTGTGAGCTGCGAGGAGGATGCTATGAGGCTGCAGAGCGACTTGGATAGGTTAGGTGAGTGGGCAAATGCATGGCAGATGAAGTATAATGTGGATAAATGTGAGGTTATCCACTTTGGTGGTAAAAACAGAGAGACAGACTATTATCTGAATGGTGACAGATTAGGAAAAGGGGAGGTGCAACGAGACCTGGGTGTCATGGTACATCAGTCATTGAAGGTTAGCATGCAGGTACAGCAGGCGGTTAAGAAAGCAAATGGCATGTTGGCCTTCATAGCGAGGGGATTTGAGTACAGGGGCAGGGAGGTGTTGCTACAGTTGTACAGGGCATTGGTGAGGCCACACCTGGAGTATTGTGTACAGTTTTGGTCTCCTAACCTGAGGAAGGACAAATTTGCAGAAAGCACCTGGACCAAACGAGGCTGCGGTTCAGACTGCCCTGAACAACCCACAGCAGACACCACCTTTTTCAAGCCCACAACACACATCCAAAGGATCAACGACACCACCCCGGACCAGGAAATTGAACCCATCATGCCCAACAGCCCACGTCACTCAGCAGCCCTGCAGAGCCAACAACACGCCAGCCCAGGAAAGGCACAGCCAACACACCAGAACAGACATTTGTACAGAGGCGGTCCACCAGGGAAAGAAAGGCTCCCGACCGCCTCACCTTGTAAATAGTTTTCCCTTTGACTTTGGGGGGAGGGGGGAGTGATGTTGTGTATCTGTAAAGCATGCACTCCCATGTTACGCCACCAGGGAGCGCATCCCCTGAAGTCCCAAGGGATCCCAGCATCCCTTGGGAGCACTGTATATAAGCCGGCCCTTAAGGCCTGTTCCGGACTCTGGAGTGTCTTGATAAAGACTGAGGTCACTGTTACTTTAACTTCCCTGTGTGCAGTGTCATCTGTGTTAGGAACACAATAGTTTTGGTCTCCATATTTAAGGAAGGATATACTTGCATTGGAAGCTGTTCAGAGAAGGTTCACTCGGTTGATTCTGGAGATGAGGGAGTTGACTTATGAGGATAGATTGAGTTGGTTGGACCTATACACATTGGAGTTCAGAAGAATGAGAGGTGATCTTATCGAAACATATAAGATAATGAGGGAGCTCAACAAGGTGGATGCAGAGAGGATATTTCCACTCAGGGAAAACTAAAACTAGGGGACATAGTCTCAGAAGAAGGGGCTGCCGATTTAAAACTGAGATGAGGAGAAATTTCTTTCAGAGGGTTGTAAATCTATGGAGATCTCTGCCCCAGAGAGCTCTGGAGGCTGGGTCATTGAATATATTTAAGGTGGAGATAGACAGATTTTTGAGCGATAAGGGAATAAAGGATTATGTGGAGCAGGCAGGGAAGTGGAACTGAATCCATGATCTTATTGAATGATGGAGCAGGTTAGAGGGGCCAAATGGCCTACTCCTGCTCCTATTTCTTATATTCTTAGAAACGGTATGACTGACAAGAAAATAGGGTGAGTTTGGTACAGAGAGAAATGGAGAAGGAAAAAAAGATTTGATAGAGAGAGACAAAAAAAGACAGACTTTAAAAAAAATTAACATTGTTAAAACCTCCAAGAATAATTTACCACCTGCAGGAATGAGACTCCACAGTTTCAATTATTCCCTTTTCTGGGCTGGAGAGATTGAGAGGCATTGCAGGAACGTAAATCTCGATGTTAGAAGGGTCCTTACGCTGTTAAGTGCCAGCTCTAACTTTCTGTGGTGAATTTAATTTGTATTTACTGCACAAATGCAGCAATTTCTTGAAACTCACAGCAAAGTTGAAGGCGAGCTGCCATTTACATGAGGTTAATGCAGAGTGGTACAATTTGTAGTGATTCTCTTGCTACAAATTGCTGGATGATTTCATCCATCATAGGCAGTCCCTCGAAATCGAGGAAGACTTGCTTCCATTCTAAAAGTGAATGCGCAGTGACTGTACAGTCCAATATGGGAGTTACAGTCTCTTGTCACAGGTGAATTAGACAGTCGTTGAAGGAAAGGGTGGGTAGGGAGTCTGGTTTGCCGCACGCTCCTTCCGCTGCCCGCTGTTGTTTTCTGCATGCTCTCGGCGACGAGACTCGAGGTGCTCAGCACCCTCCTGGATGCTCTTCCTCCACTTAGGGCGGTCTTGGGCCAGGGATTCCCAGGTGCCGGTGGGATGTTGTACTTTATCAAGGAGGCCTTGAGGGTGTCCTTGAAACATTTCTTCTGTCTACCTGGGGCTGGCTTACCGTGTAATAGACTGCATGGATTGAGTTACTTTTTAAAATTAATTTGATTAACTGCAATAGTACTGTGCTCTCTCCCCTGCCCACAGGAAATTCAGGCCCTCTGTGTAGTCTACTCTGCAGCTTTCTCCTCTAACCCTTAGCCCTTTCATCAGAATTGACCGGCAAAAGCACAATGAGCTGAATATGTCATTCTATGATTCTATGAATTATCTTCCTCAAAGTCACTGTTGCCATCGTCCATACCAAGCCAAAACCATGTAAGCTATTGGGGTGCCCAAGAATCTGTGGGATTCTTGCATGCCCCCATTAAGCTTCACTCATTCCTCAGAGCTGAGGGTATCATAAGCATCTGCTCCCTTTACAGGTGCTGACTGACTGGTGTATTTCTAGCATTTGCAATTTTTCTTTTATACTTGAATCTTTTCTTGTTGCGGGTATTATTGTCATCAGCACAAAGGCTATAATCTGCTATTGCCATGGTTTCTTGAAGGAATACTTTGTCTCAGGAGATTCTTGAATTTGACTTAATTTAGGGTCAATGGGAAAGGTCGTCAACCCAAGCCAGTACCTCCTCCACTGTACATTGTCAGTTGGAATGTTGATCATGATCAGTGTCAAATCAAGCAGCACCAACAACTGTACCAAAGATTGAAGTAATGAGGTCATGATGTCAAAGATTTATCATCATCATAGGCAGTCCCTCGGAATCGAGGAAGGCTTGCTTCCACTCCTGAAGTGAGTTCTTTGGTGGCTGAACAGTCCAATACGAGAGCCACAGACCCTGTCACAGGTGGGACAGATAGTCGTTGAGGGAAGGGGTGGGTGGGACTGATTTGCCACACGCTCTTTCCACTGTCTGCGCTTAATTTCTGCCTACTCTCGGCGTTGAGACTCGAGGTGCTCAGCGCCCTCTCGGATGCACTTCCTCCACTTAGGGCGGTCTTGGGCCAGGGACTCCCAGGTGTCAGTTGGGATGCTTTACTTTATCAGGGAGGCTTTGAGGGTGTCCTTGTACCGTTTCCGCTGCCCACTTTGGCTCGTTTGCCGTGAAGGAGCTCCGAGTAGAGCACTTGCTTTGGGAGTCTCGTGTCTGGCATGCGGACTATGTGGCCTGCCCAGCGGAGCTGATTGAGTGTGGTCCGTGCTTCAATGCTGGGGATGTTAGCCTGAATGAGGACGCTGATGTTGGTGCGCTGTCCTCCCAGGCGATTTGTAGGATCTTGCGGAGACATCGTTGGTGATATTTCTCCAGCAACTTGAGGTGTCTACTGTACATAGTCCATGTCTCTGAGCCATACAGGAGGGCAGGTGCCTGTAGACCATGAGCTGGGTGGTAGATTTGAGGGCCTCGTCTTCAAACACTCTTTTCCTCAGGTGGCCGAAGGTTGCACTGGCGCACTGGAGGCGGTGTTGGATCTCGTCGTCAACGCCTGCTCTTGTTGATAGGAGGTTCCCGAGATATGGGAAATGGTCCAAGGTGTCCAGGGCTGCGCCGTGGATCTTGATGACTGGGGGGCAGTGCTGTGCGGTGAGGATAGGCTGGAGGAGGACCTTTGTCTTACGGATGTTTAGCATAAGGCCCATGCTTTCGAACGCCTCAGTAAATACGTCGACTATGTCCTGGAGTGCAGCCTCTGTATGTGCGCAGACGCAGGCGTCATCCGTGTACAGTAGCTTGCTGACAGAGGTTAGGGTGGTCTTGGATCTGGCCTGGAGACGGCGCAGGTTGAACAGGTCCCCACTGTTTCTGTAGTTTAGTTCCACTCCAGCGGGGAGCTTGTTGGCTGTGCGGGTGGAGCATGACGGCGAGAAAGATTGAGAAGAGGGTTGGGGCAATGACGCAGCCTTGTTTGACCCCAGTCTGGATGTGGATTGGGTCTGTGATGAATCCGTTGGTAAGGATCATGGCCTGCATGTTGTTGTGGAGCAGGTGGAGGATGGTGACGAACTTTTGGGGGAATCCGAAACAGAGGACGACGCTCCATAGACCCTTGCGGTTGACAGCGTCAAAGGCTTTTGTAAGGTCGAGGGCGGCCATGTATAAGGGCTGGCGCTGTTCCCTGCATTTTTCCTGTAGCTGTCGCACTGCAAAAATCATGTCCGTTGTGCCCCGTATGGGACAAAATCCGCACTGTGACTCCGGGAGGAGCTCCTCGGCCACGGGAAGAAGTCGGTTGAGGAGGACTCTAGCGACGACTTTCCCAGTGGCTGATAGCAGGGAGATTCCTCTGTAGTTACCGCAGTCAGACTTGTCCCCTTTTTTAAAGATGATCACGATTACTGCATCTCTGAGATCCCCCGACATTCTCTCCTCTCTCCAGATGAGAGAGATGAGGTTGTGTATTCACGCCAGCAGTACTTCTCTGCCATACTTCAATGCCTCAGCAGGGATTCCGTCCACACCCCTAGATTTTAATGCTTTAGTGACTCTCCATTCCAATAATGGGCTGCACCAAGGTAGCTTCAGAGCATGTTGTTTGAACATAAGAACATAACATAAGAAATAGGAGCAGGAGTAGGCCCCTCGAGCCTGCTCTGCCATTCAATAATATCATGGCTGATCTGATCCTGGCCTCATTATGCAATGTGCACACCCCTAGTCTTCCCCAGAGGATCCCAATATCTTTAATTCAGTTGTGTAAGTCCGAGAAGAAAGTTAATGAGAACATTTTCTACCTGGATCCAATCATTTTCTTTAACACAAAGCAAAGCTAAGGTGAGCTTCTTGAAGGACCTGGAAATTGAGATACCTTTGCGTTTGAAAGAGTCATGGTTACACATTTATAGCAGGTACTCTTTCAACAAATCAACAGTTTTACTGATTTTGAATTAGGCTTCTCATTTCCAAAAATCATGCGACTTTGGAAAGCAACACAAATGGGTGCCATGTGTATTGTTGCACAGTGAAGAATTCATAATCGTAGTCATGGATCAAAGATAAGTTAGCGAGAATAAATTCACACAATGTGCATTTAGGTGGGTACGGCAAACAACTAAAAATAAAAAAACTTCTACTGACTGAAAATATTAGTATCTCAAAACCAAAACTTCATGAGAAACTCCATAAACATAAAAACATGGAAAATAGGTGCAAGAGTAGGCCTTTCGGCCCTTCGAGCCTGCACTGCCATTCAATAAGATCATGGCTGATCATTCCCTCAGTACTCCTTTCCTGCTTTCTCTCCATACCCCTTGATCCCCTTAGCCGTAAGGGCCATATCTAACTCCCTCTTGAACTGGCATCAACAACTCTCTGCGGCAGGGAATTCCACAGGTTAATAACTCTCTGAGTGAAGAAGTTTCTCCTCATCTCAGTCCTAAATGGCCTACCCCTTATCCTAAGCCTATGTCGCCTGGTTCTGGACTTCCCCAACATCGGGAACATTCTTCCCGCATCTAACCTGTCCAGTCCCATCAGAATCTTATACGTTTCTATGAGATCCCCTCTCATCCTTCTAAACTCCAGTGAATAAAGGCCCAGTTGATCCAGTCTCTCCTCATATGACAGTCAAGCATCCCTGAAATCAGTCTGGTGAACCTTCGCTGTACTCCCTCAATAGCAAGAACGTCCTTCCTCAGATTAGGAGATCAAAACTGAACACAATATTCCAATTGAGGCCTCACCAAGGCCTTGTACAACTGCAGTAAGACCTCCCTGCTCCTATACTCAAATCTCCTAGCTATGAAGACCACTTACCATTTGCCTTCTTCACCGCCTGCTGTACCTGCATGCCCACTTTCAGTGACTAATGAGCCATGACACCCAGGTCTCGATGCACCTCCCTTTTTCCTAATCTGCCGCCATTCAGATAATATTCTGCCTTCGTGTTTTTGCCCCTAAAATGGATAACCTCACATTTATCCACATTATACTGCATCTGCCATGCATTTGCCCCCTCACCTAACCTGTCCAAGTCACCCTGCAACCTCTTAGTGTCCTCCTCCCAGCTCACACCGCCACCCAGTTTAGTGTCATCCGCAAACTTGGAGATATTACAGTCAATTCCTTCATCTAAATCGTTAATGTATATTGTAAAGAGCTGGGGTCCCAGCACTGAGCCCTGCGGCACTCCACTAGTTACTGCCTGCCATTCTGAAAAGGACCCGTTTATCCCGACTCTCTGCTTCCTGTCTGCCAACCAGTTCTCTATCCACGTCAGTACATTACCCCCAATACCATGCGCTTTGATTTTGCACACCAATCTCTTGTGCGGGACCTTGTCAAAAGCCTTTTGAAAGTCCAAATACATCACATCCACTGGTTCTCCCTGTCCACTCCGCTAATTACATCCTCAAAAAATTAAAGAAGATTCGTCAAACATGATTTCCCTTTCATAAATCCATGCTGATTTGGTCTGATCCTGTCACTGCTTTCCAAATGCGCTGCTATTTCATCCTTAATGATTGATTCCAACATTTTCCCCACTACGGATATCAGGCTAACCAGTCTATAATTACCCGCTTTCTCTCTTCCTCCTTTTTAAAAAAGTGGTGTTACATTAGCTACCCTCCAGTCTGTGGGAACTGATCCAGAGTCGATAGACTGTTGGAAAATGATCACCAATGCATCCACTATTTCTAGGGCCACTTCCTTAAGTACTCTGGGATGCAGACTATCAGGCCCCGGGGATTTATCGGCCTTCAATCCCATCAATTTCCATAACACAATTTCCCGCCTAATAAGGATATCCTTCAGTTCCTCCTTCTCACTAGACCCACTGTCCCCTAGTACATTCAGAAGGTTATTTGTGTCTTCCTTCGTGAAGACAGATCCGAAGTATTTGTTCAATTGGTCTGCCATTTCTTTGTTCCCCATTACAAATTCACCCGAATCTGACTGCAAGGGACCTACGTTTC
Source organism: Pristiophorus japonicus (assembly GCF_044704955.1). Taxonomy (NCBI): domain Eukaryota; kingdom Metazoa; phylum Chordata; class Chondrichthyes; family Pristiophoridae; genus Pristiophorus; species Pristiophorus japonicus. The sequence goes on along the minus strand of NC_091981.1, from coordinate 211,589,091 downwards.
ACTAATCTATATCAAATTTTTACAGGTTTACTAAGAACACTGACCAAGTGCAGAAAGAGTGAAAATATATTTGAAACAATCTTTTCTCAAGTGTAGACAATAGAAAATTTCCTGACAATTGAGGAAATAAATATTATGATTACTATCTCTTATCTCTAATTACAGCTTCAAATTATATTGAGCAACCATGTTTTTTATTACATCCTTGAAGGGATCAATAGCTGGAGTAACTCCAGTCAAGGTTATACCAGGTGACACCAGGAATGGCAATTTGTCATGGAAGCTGCATTACTGTGGTCGCAGTAAAAAAAGAAGAGCAGCTCTGATGACAAACAGACATCACGACACATGCTATAGAGACCAACATTGTCAAGTAAACACAAAGGTGTGTGACATCTATATCAAACATAACCTTCAAGGGGGAGACATAAATGCTATATTAAGGGTGTCACAAATAAAGTGAAGCATCAGACTGTTATTTATTGGTAGACATAATTTTAAAATTAACAAATTTTGGTTAAAAATTTATATTGCGAACATGACAAAACCTCCTGGTGCGTGTATGTGAAGTTCATTAAACAATACACAAAAAGTGATGAAGATTAACGAATTAGAATTTTATTTTAAAAAATATAACTTTACATGTTAATTGTCAGAGAAATGTAAAAAACTGCCTTTACAGGTAATACAAATCCAGTAGAAGTTCTCTATACTAAATATTTCCAGTGATTCGTGCATCAACATTCCAACCCCATTGCACTGCAGTATCAAAAGTCACCAGAAAAATAGTGACATTAGGTACAGAGTTCATGGGGGAAGAAGGGAGATGGAGGGACAGAAGGTAATTAAGAGTTCTACTCATGATAACTACCTGTTTTCTAAAACTCTTGTGGTCTGCTTGATTGCTTTTTCTTCTGAAAGCAAAATACTTAAAGTACTTTCAAAGTAAATTTATATTTATTATCAAGAACTTTTAATTTGTAGGTAGTAGGCAAAAAACGCAAACTTGCGATCCTGAAACCGAGAAAACTTGAGCGCAATATCAATCTTCGATTATGTTGGTATAAATTTGATTAGAAGGAAGCCTGAGCCTTTTTCCTGTAAATTTACAACTAGCGTTGAAAGCAGGAGGAGAAAAGAAGACAGTGCTTCAAACTTGTTTGATTTGAATGCACCCAAGTTATCAAGTGTGTTGCAATAGCTTGCCTGCAAATATAATAATTTGGTTTAATTACCTTACAGCAGTAATGTACGCCTGTAATATCCAGTTTATGTTCTTACACATTTGTGACCATAGCAGCATCAAAGGATTAATCGCATCAGTAAGACATTCACAAAAGGGATTCAGATAAACCATTAGCAGGCTAAGAAAGAAAACAAATCCAGCATTAACGCATTTCAGAGAAGATATCTAACCAAATTAGCCATTCCGTCAGTATTACTTCAGATACTACAGAGCTTAAAAAAAATACTGATTAAAGTAGGAGGCCTGAAACAGCCAGATCTCCAAGTGGTGGAATCAGTTACGGATAGCACTGGTTTTTCATCCACATTAAGTACTACAAATGTAATGGACATTGGTTACTATGAACAATGAACTGACAGACTTGCAGCTAGAACTGCAGAGAGTTTACAGTACATGTGACAATGCTTTTTATAGTGTTATGACCACTCCAGAGCTTCCCCCTTCATTTGCTTTCTAAGAATGTTAAGTTTGCCATGTGTCTTTCCAGAGATTTCACACCAAATGTGTCAGTGTTCTTTCCTTCTAAGCTCTCGCCATTTGCAACTGTCTGTAGTTGGTTTCCTCTCCAGCTGTGGGGAGAACCCATAAATGTCCGATCTACTTTACACTGTAAAAGATATGAAAAAAAGTTACAGATCATGTGAGGTCTACAAAACTTAAATACAAAACTACAATTCACATTCTGTAAATAAATATATATTCTGCATGTTTATCTATTTTCTTATACACTTAGAAGGCTTCCCCTTTATAACCAGGTAAATTCCAACTAAATTTAGTGCTCTAATATTCAGCTGAATTTTCCAAGTTGTGTTTCATCTGGGCTGCTACATTTTAATACAGCAATGTATTATAACACAGTGGAACTCCTGATTTTGATCATGGCTTCACATGATCGTTCCAATAAAGGCCTAATATTCCTACATGGGGACAGAGAGAAATCACAATAGATTCTTCTTATACCGGTTGGATCAAGAACAGTTCTCATTACTATGTTCTCCCAATATCCTGACCAACATTCCTCCTTCAATCAACATTTTCTGCACAACAAATCCCACAAACAACAATTAAATTAATGACTAGCGAATCGGTTTTTGTTGGGGTGTTGGTTAAGGGAGGAAAGATTTAAATTTATGTAGTGTCTTTCATAAGAACATAATAGGAGCAGGAGTAGGCCATTTGGCCCCTCGAGTCTGTTCCGCCATTCAATAAGATCATGGCTGATCTGATCATGACCTCAACTCCCCATAACCCTCAACTCCCTCATCGTTCAAAAATCTGTCCATCTCCACCTTAAATATATTCAATGACACAGCCTCCACAGTTTTCTGGGGTAGAGAATTCCAAAGATTCACGACCCTCAGAGAAGAAATTCCTCCCCATTTCTGTTTTAAATGGGCGACTCCTTATTCTGAAACTATGCCCCCAGTTCTAGATTCCCCCACGAGGGGAAACATCCTCTCTGCATCTACCCTGTCGAGCCCCCTCAGAATCTTATATGTTTCATTAAGATCACCGCTCAGTCTTCTAAACACCAATGAGTATAGGCCCAACTTTTCTTCATATGACAGCCCCTTCATCTCAGGAATCAACCTCGTGAACCTTCTCCGAACTGCCTCCAATGCAAGTATATCCTTCCTTAAATAAGGAGACCAAAACTCTACGCAGTACTCCAGGTGTGGTTTCACCAATGCCCTGTACAGTTGTAGCAGGACTTCCCTACTTTTATAATCCAACCCCCTTGCAATAAAGGCCAATATTCCATTTGCTTTCCTAATTACTTGCTGTACCTGCATGCTAACTTTTTGTATTTCATGTACAAGGACCCCCAGATCCCTCTGCTGCACACCTTTATAATCACTCCCCATTTAAATAATAATTTGCTTTTTTAGTTTTCCTACCAGTGGATAATCGCACATTTTCCCACATTATACTCCATCTGCCAAATTTTTGCCCACTCACTTAGCCTATCTATACCCCTTTGTAGATTCTTTGCGTCCTCCTCACAATTTGCTTTCCCAGCTATCTTTGTATCATCAGAAAATTTGACTACATTACATTCGATCCCTTCATCCAAGCCATTAATATAAATTGTAAATAGTTGAGGCCCCAGCACTGATCCCTGTGGCACCCCACTAATTACAGTTTGCCAACGTGAAAATGACCCATTTATCCCAACACTCTGTTTTCTGTTAGTTAGCCAATCCTCTATCCACGCTAATATATTACCCCCAACCCCGTGAACTCTTATCTTGTACAGTAACCTTTTATGTGGCACCTTATCGAATGCTTTCTGGAAATCCAAATACACGGCATCTACTTATTCCCCTTTATCCACCCTGCTCATTACATCCTCAAAGAACTCCAGCAAATTTGTCAAACATGATTTCCCTTTCATAAAACCATGCTGACTCTGATTGACTGTATTCTGATTTTCTAAATGTCCTGCTACTACTTCCTTAATAATGGACTCCAGCATTTTCCCAATGACAGATGTTAGGCTAACTGGTCTATAGTTTCTTGCTTTCTGTCTCCCTCTTTTCTCAAATAGGGGCGTTACATTTGCGGTTTTCCAATCCGCTGGGACCTCGCCAGAATCCACGGAATTTTGGTAGATTACAACCAATGCATCCACTATGTCTATAGCCACTTCTTTTAATATCCTAGGATGCAGGCCATCAAGTCCAGGGGACTTGTCCACCTTTAGCCCCATTAGTTTGCCTAGTACTTTTTCTCTAATGATAGTGATTGTTTTAAGTTTCCCCCCGCCCAATAACCTCTTGATTATCAATTATTGGGATGCTTTTAGTGTCCTCTACTGTGAAGACCGATACAAATATTTGTTCAAAGTCTCTGCCATTTCCCTGTTTCCCATTATTAGTTCCCCAGTCTCATCCTCTAAGGGACGTATGATTACTTTACCTACTCGCTTCCTTTTGATGTACCTGTTGAAGCTCTTACTGTCTTTTTAAAAATATTTCTTGCTAGTTTACTCTAAGTTATCTTCTTTCTCTATCATTTTTTTTAGTCGCCCTTTGCTGGTTTCTAAAAAATTCCCAATCCTCTGGCCTTCCACTATGCTTCGCAACATTGTACACCTTTGTTTTCAATTTGATACCATCCTTTACTTCCTTAGTTAGCCACGGATGGTTCATCCTTCTCTTAAGAGTCGTGCTTTCTCATTGGAATATATCTTTGCTGAGAGTTATGAAATATCTCCTTAAATGTTTGCCACTGCTTTTCTACAGTCTTACCCTTTAATATATTTTCCCAGTCCACTTTAGCCAACTCTGCCTTTATACCTTTGTAATTGCCTTTATTTAAGTTCAGGACACTAGTTTGAGACCTAACTTTCTCACCCTCAAAGTGAATTTGAAATTCTACCATGCTATGATCACTCTTCATAAGAATTTTAAAAAAAAATTCTTAAGAGGTTCCTTCACTACAAGATTATTAATTAATCCAGACTCGTTACACATTACCAGATCTAAAATAGTCTTCTCCCTGGTTGGTTCCACAACATATTGTTCCAATAAACCATCCCACATGCACTCCATGAACTCTTCCTCAAGGCTACCTTTGCCAATTTGATTTGTCCAATCAATATGAAGATTAAAATCGCCCATTATTGTCATACCTTTCTTACAAGCCTCCATTATTTCTTGATTTATACTCTGTCCTCCAGTGTAGCTGTTAGGGGGGCTATAGACTACTCCCACCAGTGACTTCTTTCCCTTATTATTTCTTATCTCCACCCAAACTGATTCTACATCTTGATCTTCTGAGCCAATATCATTTCTCACTGCTGCACTGATCTCATCCTTTATTAATAGGGATACCCCAACTCCTTTTCCTTTCTGCCTATCCTTATGAAATGACAAATACCCCTGAATATTCAGTTCCCATCCTTGGTCACCTTGCAACCACGTCTCTGTAATGGCAATCAGATCATACCCATTTATTTCTATTTGTGCCGTCAACTCATCTAGCTTGTTACGAATGTTGTGTTCAGATATAGAGCTTTTAATTTTGTCTTGTGTGTATACTCTCTCCCTTCTTGTCACACTCTGATTATCATTATCCCTATGCTACCCTGCACTTTTGCCTTCTCCTTTCTCTTTGACTTTTTTAAATTTCCGCTCACCGGATCCCTCCCCCCCACTATTTAGTTTACAGCCCTAGTTATTTGATTCGCTAGGACATTGGCCCCAGCCTGTTTCAAGTGAAGCCCGTCCCATCCGAACAACTCCCTCCTATCCTAGTACTGGTGCCAGTGCCCCATTTCTCCCTCAGTCCTCACAGCCAATAAATTACTTTTTGAAGGACAGTAATTGTCATGGAGGCAAATATACCTACATAACAAGTGACTGCACTTCAAAAACACCCCACAGATAGCAATGAGATGAATGACCAATGAATCTGTTTTGATGGTGAACGGGTGGACAGGGCTTTGGTTGAACATAATAAGTGAAAGATGGCACTTCTGATAATACTGTACTCAATACTGCACTGAAGTGTCAGTCTAGATTATGTGCTCAAATCTGTAATGAAGCTTGAACCCACAGACTTCTGACACTGAACCAGGTTAGTTTTATATAGAATTTCTATTCCAAATATGTAACATCCTCTCCAATTATGTTGTTTTAATGGTTACTCCACTAGACAATAAAACCATTGCCAAATTCTACCTACATTCAGATGGTGTGATATTGATCTTGTCAAGACACTTTAGATGTCTACAACACTATTTTGTACAAACAAGATTAAATCTTCAGTTTTTATGCTGAATTGCTTCATTAATGATAAATTGGCCATGATCTGCCAATTAGTTACCTTTATTTTCACTTTATAGATCTTTTGATCCAGGCGTGTAATTTTTTGTGAAATGATTTGTTGCAAGATTCATTTATAATACAACACATTATTTAAGACATTGCTATCTTACCATTTTTAGCAGTTTGTAACAAAGAGAAAGAATCTTCATCAATACAGTCATTACATTCTTAGTTTCCTGAATGGAAGTGTCAACCTAAAAACATTCAATAGTATACAAGATTACTTGTGCGATACTGATACGTAATTACCAAAATTAAGTAATAAAGCTGTTGTTGATAAACTGTTCAGCAATAAATTGAAGTACCCCTCTTACACAGACCACTTTCCTTGCACAGCCACCCTATCAGTGGACACCCACTGAAATCAATAGCATGCCCTGTAATTGGTTTAATTACAGCAATCTTAACAATTTAGAATAAATAACCCTTAGGTTTATCCTGAACACACACACACACAGTATATATTTTAAAGTAATTTGAGATATGCTGAAATGCTAAAAGTAACACACAAATTAAATCTTACACGCGTGACTCGAGAACAAATTCCTTATAACTAAGCCACAAATGGCTGTGAATCACTCCCATTATATGTAAGCAGTAACATTTCCTTTGAAATTGTACACCTTCAAGAAATCAAAAAGCAACTTAAGCCATTACTTTATTAATAAGCTCAGGAAAGATGTTCCAGTTTATTAAACTACATTTTTTATTCTCAGAGTCACAACGTGTAAGATTTAATTTGTATGTTAAATTGAGCATTTCAGTATGCCTTTAAAATATATACTATGTGTGCAGGATAAACCTAAGGATTATTTATTCTAAATTGTTATGATTGCTGTAATTAAACCAATTATTCTATTGAACTGAAGTGAACATTATTAAGGCCATCTGTGTTTCAACAAGGTAAAGGTTTATGGCTGATAATCTTAAATAAATTACTCCACTGTGGAGTAATTTATTTAAGTAAAATAGAACAATTTTGTTATTGTGAAGACATTGCAAAATTTATAATGAGAAATTAAAAGATTATAGATTATCGTTTAAACTTGCAATGATTACTGTACATCAGAATCATTAATCTAACGGAGTTGATGTCACCAGGCGCTGACTCCCTGGAGCATCTTGGCTGCTAACACTCACCAGGAGTAAGTCTGTTTTTAAATTGCAGAATTACTTTGTGACTGACTGCCAGCTCATCCTGAATGGTTGGAAAAGTTCTGTACAGATCAGTGAGCAATAGCCTGCTCAGCTTGGCCAGTCAAAAGAAACAGTAGACTCTCCCTCCAGTGGAAAAAAAGAAAAAGACTTGCATTTATATAGCGCCGTTATGACCACCAGATGTCCCAAAGTGCTTTACAGTACTTTCGAGGTGCATTCACTGTTGTAATGTAGGAAATGCAGCAGCCAATTTGCACACAGCAAACTCCCACAAACAGCAATGTGATAATGACCAGATAATCAGTTTTAGTGATATTAATTGAGGGATAAATATTGGCCAGAGCACCGGGGATAACTCCCCTGCTCTTCTTCAAAACAGTGCCATTGGATCTTTTACGTCCACCTGAAAGAGCAGACGAAGCCTCGGTTTAACGTCTCATCTGAAAGATAGCACCTCTGCCAGTGCAGCACTCACTTAGTAATGCATTTATATTTGTTTCTGGAGGTGCTGATGCCACCAAAGGTACAACTACTACTGCGACAACCACAGCAGTTTGTATTTATATAGCACCTTTAACATAGTAAAACATTCCAAGGCACTTCACAGAAGCATTATCAAACACAATTTGACACCAAGCCACATAAGGTGATATTAGGGCAAACTTGATCAAAGAGGTAGGTTTTAAGGAGGGTATTAAAGAAGGAAAGAGAGGTAGAGAGGATTAGGGAAGGAATTCTAGAGCTTGGGGTCTAGACAGCTGAAGGCATTGCTGCCGATGCTGGAGTGATTAAAATTGGGGATGCGCAAGAGGTCAGAGCTGGAGGAGAGCAGATATCTCAGAGGGTTGTGGGACTGGAGGAGGTTACAGAGATAGGGAGGGGCGAGGCCACAGAGGGATTTGAAAACAAGGTTGAGAATTTTTAAATCAAGGCATTGCTCAACTGGGAGCCAATGTAGGTCAGTGATCACAAGGGTGATGGGTGAACGGGACTTGTTACGAATTAGGATATGGTACTTCCAGAGGTTGATTGCTGCCTTACAGTAAAGTCGAATACCAGGCTATCCATCAGCTGTAGTGTTGTAAATGCAATTTATCAGGTAAAATATAGATTAGGGACACTTGCTATGTTCGGATTTACATGTCCAACATGAAATTGCAATTATTTAACACCCCCCCCCACCCCCCCAACCAATCATTCTATATAAAGAAAGCACAGACCTTAGTGAAAGTGGCAGCTTTGCCATGAACAGGGGTTCTGCTGGTCATTTGCAGCTGCTGACATAAGGCAGGAAACCTCTCTGTCTCCATCAGCAGAGCTGCTTTTTCATCCTCTTCCAGCTGAGAACAGAAAAAGTAATTTAGTTCAGACTCTTAAGTCACTGCCAGAACATATTGCAGGGGAATGGATTAGAACTGTGTCAAGTCATCATGTTTGCAATTAAATATTCTAATATTGAAGATTAAATGAAATGCTTAAGACATTAAAACATCTTGCCAGTTAGCTGTACATAGTGTATTTAATGTGTCGCAGTCATGCTGAATAAACTCCAGCTTCTTCAGATCAGCTTTTATAGCTAATAAACACATCAGTTGCACAGCTAATGAAATGAAGATCAAGAATGTCTGTCCATGATAATTTTGTTATCCTGCAACCTTCCATAGAACATGTTATACATATAAATGAGAATGTGTGTGCAGCACTTTACCACAGAAATACCTACATGAGACAGGTCAGTGAAAAGAGAATTAACATTGATTTTAAAATAATGAATTATAATGAATTTAAAATAGAAATTGATGTTCACATGCCACCAAATCTGTGTCATATACAAATGTATATGAATGAGATTCTTGATCAAATCAAACTCTCCACAGAGAATTAGAACCAGAAGGATTTTGGAAAGATGAATAGCTCAGTACTGATGTTTTTCCAGCTTTCAAAACACATATTTTCTAATGTAAAACATCTGCAAAAGCTTTTAAATAATAAACTGAAAATACAGGAAACAGACAGCAGGCATATGAGAGAAAAGACAAGTTAACATTTTGGGTATAGACCCTGTGTCAGAATAGATGAAGACAACGTTCTGATAAAGGGTGTACACCTGAATCCTTAATCTGTTTTTACTTCAGATTTCCATCATTTGGATGTTAAATAAATTATTTTTACAATTAGATACGATGTGCTGAAATGGGCTCCTTCCAGGCTTTAAATTTCTATGATTCTATTCTATATTAACATTGGATATGAAGTAGACACAGAAATATACTGAAGCTCCGATCAGTTGTAAAGGTAATGCACATGTATCCCAGTAATGGTGCAGATCGTGATGTGTGTATATTTGTGAAATGTAAGTCCAGCAGTGGTCCCTGGCAGCATACCTGATTTGAGAAAGCATGAAGAGTTGTGTGAATTCTGAGACCTTCTTCAGCAAAGATCTGCAAGAAAAAAATACACCATTAAAAAATAACTCTTTATGTTCTTATGCACACAAAGCTTGCACTAAATCTGCTCTTCACATTTGTGCTGGTGTATATGTAATTCAGTCTGTGAAAAATGTAAAGATTACGAAGTATAGAATCCCATGTGCTGCTAGAAACCTTTGTTCTTAAGATTTCCTGGGGAATGTCCATTGAAAATCGCAGAAATTTTACGTTTTCATACAAACTTATTACACGTGACTGCTAACTCTTTCACATAGGGAACAGAAGGGGTTATTTTTGTCTCACGACCACTCCAGTTGTGCTTACAAACTGTAGTGCAATCAAAATAGAGCAGCTGCTAGTCCCACTGGTCATCGCTACTTTGATATCCATTCTGATTTTCCGGTAAACCTGAATCTTGGTGGCCAGAGCTCCTGTCAGAAATAGGTGGCAGCATTGTGCATACATGCAAAGAGGAATCAAGTGACATCATTTAGACCCCATTGCCATTTTCGTCTCTGCCCACCTGACTAACACCAGTTCATGCTCCTGGCCATGAAAGAAAGACTTGCTTTTATATCGTGCCTTTTATGACCTCAGGACATCACAAAGCACTTTACAGCCAATGAAAGACTTTTTCAAATGTAGTCACTGTTGTAATATAGGAAACGTAGCAGCCAATTTGCGTACAGCAAGCTCCCACAAACAGCAATGTAATAACGATTAGGTTATCTGTTTTTTAAGTGATATTGATTGAGGCCAGGACCTCGGGGATAACTCCCCTGTTCTTCTTTGAAATAGTGCCATGGATCTTTTACATCCACAAGAGGGAAGACGGGGCCTCGGTTTATCATCTAATCTGAAAGACGGCACCTCCGCCAGTGCAGCACTCCATCAGTACTGCACTGGAGTGTCAGCCTGGATTATCTGGAGTGGAACTTGAACCCACTTCCCTCTGACTCAGATGAGAGTGTTAGCAACTGTGTCACAGCTCTGTCAGGAAGCAGCCATTTTCAGCAATAATTAAAGGGATTCTTTGTTATTTTACACCTTTTACCTTGGGACTTGGTGCATGAGTAGAACAGCCAAGGGAAGAGTAACACACGCCTGCCACAGAAGAGCTGTATGATGCTGGTCAGATGCTGAATGGTCAGATGCTGAATGGTCACTTCTACTATTTCCTCAATACAATTGCACCTCACTCAAGAAAGAAATTAAATGTGAGCCGCTATAATTAGATCACAAACCATAACATTAGTGTGAATGTAATATTGTCGTATGTGTGCAAAACTTCCGCTTTTCTATTACTTGTATTCCGGAGCACATCTAAAATTCCATGGTCCAAACCCAACAAATGGTATCAGCTTATAGGAAATGTCAATCACTACAAAAAAGCCATTTATAAACAATTATTCTTTACAACTGGTTCAGTTGAAGAAAGGCACCGGGTTAATTCAAGCAAAATAAGACGACATAGCAATTAGTGTACTTACCTCTGCTTGGTGAAATAAATCCTGGGTGGTTTTCAAAAGACCTTCTCCTCTGAAATAAAGAGAAAAGGTAAACAAAGAGCAACGTATGATTTTTTAAAATTATATATAAAAATGGCAACATAGGATGACCAAAGCAATGTGCGACAGTGATGGTGCTTATAAAGTGTACTATGAACAGTAATATGGCGAAGCAATGTGATGGTGCATGAATGAGGTTATATGATAGAGTGTTAGGAAACAGCCATGGCAAGTTCCTGGTCTCGGCTGTATTGCCAAAAGGGAGTCAGCTACTGCAACACTGGAAGGGGAAAAAAAAAAAATCAGCGAAATTTACCGAGTTACTATTACCCAGCAGTAGAGATCAGCAAAGATTGGGCGATAGTTGACTTCCTGACGACTGAGGAATGATGTGTCACACTGGGAGATCTAAAAAACTTAAAGAGGCCGTCTAGATTTAATAGAAGTACATGTGCAGGTAATAAAGATATTTCTGTTGGGGTCAAATAAAAAGAATCCCACTACTCATTATGAGTATTATCCTATGTTAAAAATGAAATATGATTTTACATTTGTGGAAATAAATGTCCTCATCAATAGCAGTGCTGAGAAAATAGTTTCTCACTTCTTGCATTAAGCTTTCCAGGTCAGGTATAACTTAGTGAAATGCAAAGTAATGATGCTTTTCGTCTGCTCCAGTAATGTACGTTTTTCATTTTGTACCAGTGGATCTCCTGTGGTGTTTCTCGATAAATCACAGGATGGACTGTTTTATAAGGACAGCAGCATTGTAACATGGGGCTACCAGATCTGCAGCATAATGTATTATTCTGTGTAAACTGAACTGTCTTTTGAAGACTTCAAGATTTTAATCCTTATTTACCGCAATATGTGCAGGTCAATCAGCGGGTATTTTCTGTTGCTCGAGAAGGTTTTTCGGAAACCAGCAGGAAATGTGTGGATGTACTTTAAGAATTAAAAAAAAACGCACGATACAGGAAGTGCGATGAACACATCTGAAAACTTTATGCATATTGGTTGGTTGCAAAGTGACCAAGGTTGGGAACTATATATTCCAGGATACTTAACTTTTAGAAGAGATAGGCAAAATGGAAAAGGAGGGGGGATAGCCTGATAATAAAGGATGATATAAAGACAGTACAGAGAAAGATATCCGAAAATCAAGAAGTAGAATCACTTTGGGGAGCTAAGAAACAGCAAGGGGCAGAAAACATTGGTGGGAGTTATTTATAGGCCCCCAAACAGTAGTGGTAATGTAGGGAGAGTGTGTAAATCAGGAAATTAGAGGTGCATATAACAAGGATAACACGGTAATCATGGGGGACTTTAATCTACATATAGACTGGGCAAACCAAATTTGAAGTAATAGCGTGGATGAAAAATTTGTGGAATGTATACAAGAAAGTTTTCTAGATCAGTATGTTAAGGAGCCAACTAGGGAACAGGCTATTTTAGATCTAGTATTGTGCAATGAGAAAGGCTTAATTAATAACCTTGTAGTAAAGTGACCATAATATGATAGAATTTTATATTAAGCTTGAAAGTGACTTCGTCAAATCCAAAACTAGAGTCTTGAATCTAAACAAAGCAAATGGCGTAGGTATGAGGGGAGAGTTGGCGAAGGTAGGTTGGGAAACTACATTAAAATGTATGACATTAGATGAGTAATGGCGAGCATTTAAAGAATTAATACATAATTTACAACAAACATACATTCCTTTAAGGCATAAAATCCCACAGGAAAACTGATCCAACTGTGGCTAACAAGAGGTTAAAGATAGTATTAGATCAAAGAAAGAGGCTTATAATGTTGTCAAAAAGAGCAGTAAGCCTGAGGATTGGGAGGATTTTAGAATTCAGCAAAGGAGGACCAAGAAATTGATCAAGAAAGGGAATATAGAATAGGAGAGTAAACTAGCGAGAGACATAAAAACAGACTGTAAAAGCTTCTTAAAGTACGTAAAAAGGAAACGATTAGCAACAGTAAATGTGGGTCCCTTACAGCTGAGACAGGAGAAATTATAATGGGGAATAAGGAAATGGAAGAGAAATTAAACAAATACTTTGTATCTGTCTTCACGGAAGATGCAAAAATCATCCCAGAAATAGTGGAGAACCAAGGGTTTGGCGAGAATAAGGAACTGAAAGAAATTAGTATTAGTAAAAAAAAATAGTACTGGAGAAATTAATGGGACTGAAAGCCGACATATCTGCTGGACCTGATGGCCTACTTCAAAACCTATGGGTTTTGAAAGAAGTGGCTATAGAGATAGTGGATATAGAGATTGGTTGTATTCTTCCAAAATTCCATAGAATCTAGAACGATTCCCGTGGATTGGAAGGTCTCAAATGTAACCCCACTATTTAAGAAAGAAGGGAGAGAGAAAACGGGGAACTACAGACCAGTTAGCCTGACATCTGTAGTAGGGAAAATGCTAGAATCTATTATTAAGGATGTGGTAACAGGGCACTTAGAAAATAATAATAGGATTGGGCAAAGTCAACATGGATTTATGAAAGGGGAAGCATGTTTGACAAATCTGTTTTTTGTTTTTTTGGCGTAAATAGCAGAATAGATAAGGGGGAACCAGTGGGTGTGGTGTACCCAGGAGGCATTCGATAAAGCACCACACAAGAGGTTATTAAACAAAATTATGGCTCATGGGATTGGGGGTAATATATTAGCATGGATTAAGGATTGGTTAATGGACAAAAAACAGAGAGTAGGAATAAACGGATCATTTTTGGGTTGGGGTATCGCAAGGATCGGTGGTTAGGCCTCAGCTATTCACAATATATATCAATGATTTGGATGACAGACCAAATGTAATATATCCAAGTTTGCTGATGATACAAAGCTAGGTGGGAATGTAAGTTTTGAGGAGGATTCAAAGAGGTTTCAAGGAGAAATTGACAGGCTAAGTGAGTGGGCAAGAACATGGCAAATGGAATATAATGTGGAGAAATGTGAAGTTATCCACTTTGGTATCAAATAGAAAAGCAGAGTTTTTTTTTTAAAAAGGTGAGAGATTGGGAAATGTTGGTGTTCAGAGGGACCTGGGTGTCAGTGTACATGAATCACTGGAAGTTAACATGCAGGTACAGCAAGCAATTGAGAGAGCAAATGATATATTGGCCTTCATTACAAGAGGATTTGAGTATAAGAGTAAAGATGTCTTACTGCAATTATATAGGGCACTGGTGAGACCACACCTGGAGTATTGTGCACAGTTTTGGTCTCCTTACCCAAGGAAGGATATACTTGCTTGAGGGAGTGCAATGAAAATTCACCGGACCGATTCCTAGGATGGAGGAATTGTCCTATGAGGAGAGATTGAGTAGACTAGGCCTATATTCTCTAGAGTTTAGAAGAATGAAAGGTGGTCTCATTGAAACATACAAAAAATTCTTACAAGGCTTGACAGGGTAGATGCAGGGAAGATGTTTCCCCTGGCTGGGGAATCTAGAACATGGGGTCACAGTCTCAGAATAATGGGTTAGCCATTTAGAACTAAGATAAGGAGAAATATCTTCACCCAGAGGGTGGTGAATCTTTGGCATTCTCTACCCAGAGGGCTATGGAGGCTCAGTCATTGAGTATATTCAAAACAGAGATCGATAGATTTTTAAATATTAGGGGAATCAAGGGATATAGGGATAGTGCAGGAAAGTGGAGTTAAGGTAGAAGATCAGCCATGATCTTATTGAATGGCAGAGCAGGCTCGAGGGGCCAAAATGCCTACTCCTGCTCCTATTTCTTATATTATACAAACAGAATTCCTGTTCCATTGCTCACCGTACATCAGGTGATATGCTGATTTAAGGTCAGAAGGTGTGTGTGTTAGAGAGACATAAGCTACAAACATGAGAGTCACATGCTATGGACATTATACGGATATAACACCCGTATTAAGAAGCTATTTTCTGGTGCGGGAAGAGTTTCTCTCTATATATTCCAAATGCCTACTTTTTTCCCTTTTTTTAAAAAATAGATTATGACAGGAAATCTACATAAAAGCAAAACAGCTGCAAGAAATTTGCTTAGAAAGATTTACCTATAATTAATGGGACAGAGAAGGTGACATACCAGACAAATGCTGCACAAGTGAGACCCTAGTGGCTGCTCAGAAAAGGAAAATAATTGGGAATGCTGCACTGAGTACACTATAGGACACCATAAATTGTCCATATCCTGATGCATGGATCAGCAGCTTAACTGAGCAGCTGATAGATACCAGCACGCTTGAACCTCTGAATACAAAAGACAACGCTGAAATGATGACACAGTATGGGAGGCAGCCCCACATGTTGTGCCAACCCCATAGATTGTGGTATCAACATGATAGAGCTGATTATCCAATTGGGCAGCTCCCAGTGATGAGGGGCACTAGGAGAGCGCAATGGTCAGGTAATCACAAGCCCACAGCCCTGAATTTCCATCCATTCATTTAAAATGACAGAAAATCAGGCACTGTGATTTCCTGTCTACTCTTCCCTTACACCCGCACTCCATGACAGAAGTGCCCGATTCCCACATCAGCCATCTTTTATGGACTGTCTTGGTGAAATTGTATAAACAGTTTTATACTGTAGGCTTAACATGATTTTTTTAAATAAAAAAAAAGGCAAAAATGTTTCTACAAGGTTGACTTTATTGTCAATCTTACCTTGTGAAAAGGTACATGGAATATGCCATGCTGGACATGCTCTGTGCTTGCCGAAGAATCTCATTCTCTTGGTCCTCCCATCTTTCTGTTTCTGCATCTACATCTGATGTGTGCAAACGCAGCTCCAGCCCTAATTTTGCTATCTTTGCCTGTTCCTGTAATAAAAGAAACATTTTCCTGCCAAATATTGCTAATCACATTGCAGAACTAATTTAGCTAGGACAGATCAAGCTTATGTATGGAAAATTGCATATCTGCTTTCAACAGGCAAAGCTAGCCCATTCCTCCATTAGTGTTTATAGAATCATGCAACACCGGAGGCGGCCATTTGGCACTTTGTGTCTGTGCCGGCTCTTTGAAAGAGCTATCCAATTAGTCCCACTTCTACTTTATAAGCAATGTTTACAAAAACAAAACTAAAACTCTTACCTCAGCATCTAGTTTGACTGCTTTAACAATCTTCAGATTTGTAGTGTGTTTCTGCTTCAAACAAAGAAAAGACATATAAGGTAGTAAGAGTTATCTATTTTCATACACCATCCTATTCATATTCAGTGTAAATGATGGCTGGGAAGATGTTAAATGGTTTAAACACATTGGAAGAGTCTAAAAGAAACCATAAATCACAAGAGCTGTTCAGTCTGCACAATCTCAAGGCTGTGTTACAACTCAGAGTGTGTTCAAGACTGCATTTAAATAAAAATCACAGCGTGGTAGAGATTCGCTTTGGGCGTAATCGGCAATCCAGGTGCAAACTGTGCTAGTTTTCAGAAGTGAGTTTTTTCCTCCAGTTTCTGTTCAAACTCATTTGTACTCAGAATGTAAAACCTGCCCTGAACCAGCTCAATCGGGCAGCACTTTAGAACTTAAAAAAAAATTAGCATGAAAATATTCCTTGAAATATTTATTTAAGAGTGGTAACTTAGTGCAGTTTTATTAATAAAGCTGAAAATGGGTGCGTCACAAAATATAAACATTTTTAATCAGGGTATTTTGTCTACCACCTGTGAGTAACTCAATTTTAAATAACTGAAAATTACTTTATAAAAACTGTACAGAACCATTACAAAAGCAAATTACTGCGGATGCTGGAAATCTGAAATAAAAACAGAAAATGCTGGAAATACTCAGCAGGTCAGGCAGCGTTTATGGAGAGAGAAACAGAGTTAACGTTTCAGGTCGATGACCTGCTGAGTATTTCCAGCATTTTCTGTTTTGTACAGAACCATTTCTTAGTTTTATTGATGCACAGTAGTCAGCTTCTTAGTAAATTACTTAAAAATACATATTTAAAAGCTTTTAAAAGGTGCCTATTAGTGTCCTTGCACCCCAAAAAAAGCTTAATTTTAAGAGCCCCTTGAAAGGCCAGCAAACCGATTCAATTAGCGGAAACTTGCAATGGTGATTAATTTGATCTGGGGACGTGGCCAGTTTTGTGGATGGGGCTTCCAGCGCAAAAGATCGTGAGAACTTGATTTGCACTTGAAATTCCTCGATCTTTTGTGCTGGTTTGGCCAATTTCGGGTGAATTGCGCTGAAAAAAAACAGTGCAACCTAGCAGAAAGTCCAGGCCAGCATGCTTTTATTTATTTGAGTTTTCTAAAAGTTAGAATCTCTAGTTATCACCACCAAATTCTGCTGTGCGGTTCTGTATTACATGATGTACAGAGGCATTTTATACAAAACTAGCTAATCCTCCATGGCATTGCTCACACGCAGTCTGGACCACAGTTGTAATAATTAGTGTTTGCTAGTGCTGTTGGGGAGGAGTTAAACTAATATTGCAGGGGGATGGGAACCTATACAGGGAGACAGAGGGAGACAAAAAGGAGGCAAAAGCAAAAGACAGAAAGGAGATGAGGAAAAGTGGAGGGCAGAGAAAACCAAGGCAAAGAACAAAAAGGGCCACTGTACAGCAAAATTCTAAAAGGACAAAGGGTGTTAAAAAAACAAGCCTGAAGGCTTTGTGTCTTAATGCAAGGAGTATCCGCAATAAGGTGGATGAATTAATTGTGCAAATAAATGTTAACAAATATGATGTGATTGGGATTACGGAGACGTGGCTCCAGGATGATCAGGGCTGGGAACTCAACATCCAGGGGTATTCAACATTCAGGAAGGAGAGAATAAAAGGAAAAGGAGGTGGGGTAGCATTGCTGGTTAAAGAGGAGATTAATGCAATAGTTAGGAAAGACATTAGCTTGGATGATGTGGAATCTATATGGGTAGAGCTGCAGAACACTAAAGGGCAAAAATCGTTAGTGGGAGTTGTGTACAGACCTCCAAACAGTAGTAGTGATGTTGGGGAGGGCATCAAACAGGAAATTAGGAGTGCATGCAATAAAGGTGCAGCAGTTATAATGGGTGACTTTAATATGCACATAGATTGGGCTAGCCAAACTGGAAGCAATACGGTGGAGGAGGATTTCCTGGAATGCATAAGGGATGGTTTTCTAGACCAATATGTCGAGGAACCAACTAGGGGGGAGGCCATCTTAGACTGGGTGTTGTGTAATGAGAGAGGATTAATTAGCAATCTCATTGTGCGAGGCCCCTTGGGGAAGAGTGACCATAATATGGTGGAATTCTGCATTAGGATGGAGAATGAAACAGTTAATTCAGAGACCATGGTCCAGAACTTCAAGAAGGGTAACTTTGAAGGTATGAGGCATGAATTGGCTAGGATAGATTGGCTAATGATACTTAAGGGGTTGACTGTGGATGGGCAATGGCAGACATTTAGAGAACGCATGGATGAATTACAACAATTGTACATTCCTGTCTGGCGTAAAAATAAAAAAGGGAAGGTGGCTCAACCGTGGCTATCTAGGGAAATCAGGGATAGTATTAAAGCCAAGGAAGTGGCATACAAATTGGCCAGAAATAGCAGCGAACCTGGGGACTGGGAGAAATTTAGAACTCAGCAGAGGAGGACAAAGGGTTTGATTAGGGTAGGGAAAATGGAGTACGAGAAGAAGCTTGCAGGGAACATTAAGGCGGATTGCAAAAGTTTCTATAGGTATGTAAAGAGAAAGAGGTTAGTAAAGACAAACGTAGGTCCCCTGCAGTCAGAATCAGGGGAAGTCATAACGGGGAACAAAGAAATGGCAGACCAATTGAACAAGTACTTTGGTTCAGTATTCACTAAGGAGGACACAAACAACCTTCCGGATATAAAAGTGGTCAGAGGGTCTATTAAGGAGGAGGAACTGAGGGAAATCTTTATTAGTCGGGAAATTGTGTTGGGGAAATTGATGGGATTGAAGGCCGATAAATCCCCAGGGCCTGATGGACTGCATCCCAGAGTACTTAAGGAGGTGGCCTTGGAAATAGCGGATGCATTGACAGTCATTTTCCAACATTCCATTGACTCTGGATCAGTTCCTATCGAGTGGAGGGTAGCCAATGTAACCCCACTTTTTAAAAAAGGAGGGAGAGAGAAAGCAGGGAATTATAGACCGGTCAGCCTGACCTCAGTAGTGGGTAAAATGATGGAATCAATTATTAAGGATGTCATAGCAGCGCATTTGGAAAATGGTGACATGATAGGTCCAAGTCAGCATGGATTTGTAAAAGGGAGATCATGCTTGACAAATCTTCTGGAATTTTTTGAGGATGTTTCCAATAAAGTGGACAAAGGAGTACCAGTTGATGTGGTATATTTGGACATTCAGAAGGCTTTCGACAAGGTCCCACACAGGAGATTAATGTGCAAAGTTAAAGCACATGGGATTGGGGGTAGTGTGCTGACGTGGATTGAGAACTGGTTGTCAGACAGGAAGCAAAGAGTAGGAGTAAATGGGTACTTTTCGGAATGGCAGGCAGTGACTAGTGGGGTACCGCAGGGTTCTGTGCTGGGGCCCCAGCTGTTTACATTATACATTAATGATTTAGACGAAGGGATTAAATGTAGTATCTCCAAATTTGCGGATGACACTAAGTTGGGTGGCAGTGTGAGCTGCGAGGAGGATGCTATGAGGCTACAGAGTGACTTGGATAGGTTAGGTGAGTGGGCAAATGCGTGGCAGATGAAGTATAATGTGGATAAATGTGAGGTTATCCGCTTTGGTGGTAAAAACAGAGAGACAGACTATTATCTGAATGGTGACAGATTAGGAAAAGGGAAAGTGCAACGAGACCTGGGTGTCATGGTACATCAGTCATTGAAGGTTGGCATGCAGGTACAGCAGGCGGTTAAGAAAGCAAATGGCATGTTGGCCTTCATAGCGAGGGGATTTGAGTACAGGGGCAGGGAGGTGTTGCTACAGTTGTACAGGGCCTTGGTGAGGCCACACCTGGAGTATTGTGTACAGTTTTGGTCTCCTAACTTGAGGAAGGACATACTTGCTGTTGAGGGAGTGCAGCGAAGATTCACCAGACTGATTCCCGGGATGGTGGGACTGACCTATCAAGAAAGACTGAATCAACTGGGCTTGTATTCACTGGAGTTCAGAAGAGTGAGAGGGGACCTCATAGAAACGTTTAAAATTCTGACGGGTTTGGACAGGTTGGATGCAGGAAGAATGTTCCCAATGTTGGGGAAGTCCAGAACCAGGGGTCACAGTCTAAGGATAAGGGGTAAGCCATTTAGGACCGAGATAAGGAGAAACTTCTTCACCCAGAGAGTGGTGAACCTGTGGAATTCTCTACCACGGGAAGTAGTTGAGGCCAATTCACTAAATATATTCAAAAGGGAGTTAGATGAAGTCCTTACTACTCGGGGGATCAAGGGGTATGGCGTGAAAGCAGGAAGTGGGTACTGAAGTTTCATGTTCAGCCATGAACTCGTTGAATGGCGGTGCAGGCTAGAAGGGCTGAATGGCCTGCTCCTGCACCTATTTTCTATGTTTCTATGTTTCTATAATTAGCTGCTAACCTAGCCTGCCTTTTTAAGGCCACTGCTCAGTAATTTCTTATGGGGAAATGGTCTAAATAACTTCCAATTGATCTCAAGCTCTAATTATTGTTGTTGGAAGTTTCTCTAGTTAGCAGCTGCTTTGCTGCTATCAACAATCTCTCCAGGTTATCGCAAGGACAGAAAGAGCAAATGGGTTATTCAGTTGTGATTTGTTGTTTTTTTTCAAAGTATTACATCTGAGGTGCGACAGATGCTCTCAGAGCGTATATAAAACTGGTTATTGTCCAAGTTGTAGAGTGGTCCATACAAGGTGCAATGTCACATGATATGGCCATCATAAATAAATCTCAGTTTTATTCTGGCTGCTTTGAGAATGACACTGTGGTATTATTGCCTTCCAGAGAAGGCAGGAGAACATAGTGGGTATTGCACATAATCTCCAGTGGTCAAAACAATTAGGGTTTAACTGTTCATTTTGGGGATACCAACTCACACATTGCACGTATAAGCACACAAGTTTCAGCTCACAAGAGAATTGTTGTGCTTGTGGAAATCTTGCAACACAAGATAGAGAGTTTTGGGAGAAAGCCCGAACTCTTAACAGATAGAAGGGGTAATTTTGACTTCAATTGAAATAAGTGCAGGAGAGATTTAAAAGGAGCTGCCGATTTGCTATCACCCATTTTACATTATTGCACAAGGTCAAAATTACATGAGTTTTGAGCTGAAGCTTTTAAGTTAAATTTAATTTATTTAAAAAACTCACCCCTGGTCTAGGTAGGGAAAGGTATGCACGCTTCTCTCCTGGGGAAACAGATGCAAATAAACCATTGTGAACAAGAGACAAAATAATGAAAGCTATATTTAAGTGCAAAGAATCGTAGCCAGATTTCCAGTTGTTTCCACTACATCTCAACTTTTTAAACATCTTAAAATATTAAGATACATACCATCTTTATTGCAATGTGTTTGCAATAAGATGAACTTAATGTTGTCTATTAATACACATTTGGCCTTAAAAGAAGTTACCTTAAAGTCAAAGCTGCATTAAAATGAACAAGGCAATTTTCAACAAGATACCCTCAAAAATACTTTCCCCCCCCCAAAGTCAGGATATATTTCCTCAAATCCAATGTGTCATGGAGTCTTAATCACGAAAATAATTTGCCCTTGTCAAATATTACCCATCCTCACAAAACTGTCATGACTTTACCGGACAACATCACAATTTTTGTTCCTCTGCTCTCAATTCTTTCCCCCTCACCCAAATAGATATGAAACTTCTATGTCCTTGGAATTATTCTTGGGTAGTTTGAATATGAACGCTCAACGTATCTGTGCGAAATTCCTTCCTCTGCTGCTATTTTAACAGACACGCGTTTACTTTGAATGGGTTAACATTGTTAAAATTGCATAGGGAATACGGTTTATAAATGTGGTGAACAAGTCAAGGCTAGAATCTCCGAGCAGACTTTCAAACGCATGAGAGTTCTTGCAGAGCTAATCAATTAACACCGCTCACCACACTGGACATACGCTTGGCTGGCTGCACTTGTCTAAATTGGAGTTGAAAATGTCAGATAGTATGTTAACAGTTAAAGCATGGTGCCCCCAGCCAGAATTCACATCCTTCGCACTATTTTCTTTCCAAGCTGAGTGATACCATTGTGTACTTAAAATGCCACTGTAAAACCTGCCAGAGTGGGG
This sequence comes from Pristiophorus japonicus, assembly GCF_044704955.1. Lineage (NCBI taxonomy): Eukaryota > Metazoa > Chordata > Chondrichthyes > Pristiophoridae > Pristiophorus > Pristiophorus japonicus. The sequence continues at coordinate 211,566,686 of NC_091981.1, read as the reverse complement.
TTATCAAAGCAATTACAAAAAACTTTGCTTGCCCATTCCACGATGTTCCAGGTACAGCTGCATTATGCCTCCTTACAGTTCACGGTATGGCAAAGAAGTGGTGTGTCTACACCCTAGAAGCAAAAAGCTATGCTGACACAGAGAAAAAATACCATACTGTGTAAGAAACCAAAAAAAACAAAATGATTGTTATTTAATTCAGGGGAAATGTTTATTATCAAAATCCGGATTTTTCCTTTAAATTGGGTTCCACTATAATTCCACACAATACATTAACAAAATACAAAGAATTTAAGACATTTACATTACATACTGCTCCTTGCATCAGCCCTAAATATTGACCCTCAGTAAATGTCCCTTCAAAAGCAAACTGGACTGAATTTAACATTCTGAGAAAGCGCTTCTTAAAGAGGAAAGGGATAAATAAAAACCCAAGCAAACAACAAATAAATAACAGTAATCTAAAGATTGCATAGTCTTTTTTGGGAATGCTAGTGGCGTCATGAGAGTGGCGTCATGAGAGTTAAGAGTAATGCAAACATTAATTACACCAGTAACAAATATAAACTACAGGAGGCTAATAACTCCTAGAAAATGTTTAGATATTCTCTTTTGTATACTTAGTATTGCTATGCTTGCTGAAACAGTCAGTCATTTAAGTAAATTATAAAACATGGTCTACAGATCCCATACTTTGTTAGATTGTGATGAATAATATTTTTTGGTTTGCCAGCACAATTTCGAACATTATCTTACAGTATCTGCTTGAGGCCAATACTTGCTTAAAGTGATGTACAGCTGACAGACCCGAGTTATACAGCTGGATCTAAGCCATTTTCTGGTTGATGAAAGTGGAGTTCTCTGCAAGCATTACTGCACATGTGTGCACAGCTTCGCTTACGAGCATCAAAATATCGGTTAAGTTTTAATGTTAGATAACCAATGGGACAAATATTAAAACAAAACTTTAACTGCTTTTGGGAGTGAAATGGGCAGCTTGTGAACATTTCAGATTCACTTTTCACTGGTTGCAGGTTAATACTAAGATTCAGGTTCACAAGAACATGGTTCGTAATTTGCGGTGAGCGGCGAAGCAATGGTGCTCGTCGCTGGCCTTGAAGAAAGCTATCCACAGAAATCTTGCGATCTCAGTGATGAGATGTTTGCCTTTCTCGACATGCAATTGATTGTAGCGCTCTGCAATGAAAACCCCCATCGTAGAGCTGCAGTGACGTCACAAGCTATCTAAGCAGCCAATCACATTGAAGAATTCTCAGACAACAAACCGGGAAATGAAAAGCAGCTTTTATCCGCACTTTAAAAAAAATGTTACAGACAGCAAAATAAAGATTGGGACTTTCACATGGGGATAAGGTAGAAGCTGAAATATCATGAACAAACTTTCAAAAAAAGTTTATTTTACATAGAAACATAGAAAATAGGTGCAGGAGTAGGCCATTCGACCCTTCGAGCCTGCACCACCATTCAAGATCATGGCTGATCATCACCTCAGTACCCCTTTCCTGCTTTCTCTCCATATCCCAGATCCCTTTAGCCGTAAGGGCCATATCTAACTCCCTCTTGAATATATCCAATGAACTGGCATCAACAAATCTCTGTAGTAGAGAATTCCACAGGTTAACAACTCTCTGAGTGAAGAAGTTTCTCCTCATCTCGGTCCTAAATGGCTTACCCCTTATCCTTAGACTGTGTCCCCTGGTTCTGGACTTCCCCAACATCGGGAACATTCTTCCTGCATCTAACTTGTCCAGTCCCGCCAGTATTTTATATGTTTCTATGAGATCCCCTCTCATTCTTCTAAACTGCAGTGAATACAGGCCCAGTCGATCCAATCTCTTCTCATATGTCAGTCCTGCCATCCCGGGAATCAGTACCAATTATAATTTTGATCATAATGGAGAAATTTGACAGTCCACAAATATAAAAATTAGTTTTTCAGGGTCATAACAGTTGTTTAGCAGTTAGTACGCTATTAAAACTCCAGTTAACCTATTCCAACATGGCTCAACATTTAATGGGGTATTTAACAGCGATATTACCGCGGAAAAACCCAAGTTTTCGTTAGTTCCTCTGATTTCACTGTGTTGGCTATGGGGGTTGGGGGGGAAGCGAGGTGGGAGAAGATGGCCGCTGGGGGGAGCGGGGTTGTGTGGGGGGGAGGGGCTGGCGGGCGGAGTCCACAACCTAGTCAGTGTCGGAGCAGTGATTGACTGACTGCAGCTTCAGGATTTCTGTGTTTAGATGCACATGCGCTAAATGCGGTCAGTTTCAGAGGGGTAATGACGGCTAACGCTGACAGTTCGCCATCATTCCCACTGCAAAATCCGCACCGATATCTTTCAATTCCTCTTCAGGGCAAGGTGAGAAATGCACATTAAGTTTACTGCACAAAGTAACAGTGCAACATATAAAATGAATCATTAATACTTTACTTGTAGGCAGTTGTCCAGTGTTATGTGAGAAGCAGACTTACTTTGTGTGAAGATGTGATAAACAGAAAAATCATATTTGATCTCTTTAAAGGGCATGTTTGATTTTTATTTTGTTTGACCAAAAAAAAGTATAAATTATGAAAATGAACATATACAAGGATGGAACAGAGTGCAGAGAAAAGCAACAAGATTGATCCAAAATGTATGGGGTGGGGGGGGGTGCGGAGGTTATGAGAAAAAAAATGACTTGCCTTTCACAACTTCAGTACGCCCCAAGTGCTTTACAAGCAATGAAATATTTTTGAAGTATACTCTGTTGTAGTGTAGGAAACACGGCAGCCAATTTGCACACAGCAAAGTCCCACAAACAGCAATGTGATAATGACCAGATAATCTGTTTTAGTGATGTTGGTTGAGGGATAAATATTGGCCAGGACACCAGGGATAACTCCCCTGCTCTTCAAAATAGTGCCATGGGATCTTTTACATCCACCTGAGAGGAAATACATGGTTTAACATCTCATCCGAAAGGTGGCACCTCCGACAGTGCAGCACTCCCTTGGTAATGCACTGAAGTGTCTGCCTAGATTGTGCACTCAAGTCTCTGGAGTGGGGCTTGAACCCACAGCCTTCTGACTCAGAGGCAAGTGTACTACCACTGAGCAACAGTTGACACCTAAAAGTTTAGCAAAGTCTATAAAAAAGACAGTTAAGGACAGATATTATGAAGGCATATAAAATATTATTTCAAATTAAGCTAGGAAAATAAGACCCAAGGATATGAATTTAAATTTAAGTGACTAGTAAATATAAAACAGATACTTAAAGAGTGATAAATATTTGAAATAATCTGCCGGGTGGGCATTGATTTTTATTGCCATTGAAGTGGTACAGCCTAAATGGGTTCACACGACTACTGGATGGGTTTCTGGAGAGAGCAGTGAGTGAGGTATATAATCAGAGGTGGGCGCAGGTCAATCAAAAATAAACAGACCTTTTGGGCCTAATGGAATTGGATTCTGTTCCTTAAATTTCTTAACATTCCAAACTGGGGACACTTAGTTAAGTACTGTTCTTGTACCAGTAGGTGGGGATGTTGCATCACAAAGAATTATTGGTACAATTTACACAGTGTGACAGATCCATTTGCTGGAGTCTCCACTCCCGACCCCGAGTGTCATCCCTATTTAGTTCACAACAACTGCAGCATCATCGGACAATACACCACAACCAGAGCAAAGTGTGTAATGAATTCTCATGTTATTGTCTAAATGGTCACTACATAACACTGAGTTTCTCAAGATATGAGGTTCCGGGATATCTTCAAACAGTAGCCATCAGTTTTTAGCTTTTCCTTTGTCTAAATCAATTCATTACCACATGGTTAACCCAGAATAATAATTCCTGCTTGGTTGTTTAAATCTTTCTGTTTGCCATAGTATTAATATACTACAATTTGTTTTTCACCATGCATTTTGTCTGATTGTCTTAAATAGTAATTGTTCCAATAATTGTAAGTCATAACTCCTAGAATCAGCATTACTAATGAAACGACCGACCTCACAAGTTTTCACTAGTCCCAATCTGTGCTTTTATTATAGTTAACTTTGCCCTTTGTATCTTTAAAATATGCACACCTTCAAAAATAAATTGTAACAGCCAAATTAAAGATTCAGTCCACAGAAGCAGGAACCTTAAATAATGCCATGCTCAAATGTAACAACATAACCTGTTATATTTTTATGTAAGAGAAACACACTTAGAGGGAAAAAAATCATTTTGTGGGGGATGGGGCACAAAACCCATCAAATCTGCACGATGTCCTCATTGTGCTCTCAGTCTTATCAAAAATGTATTATGCAAACATTCTATTGAAGCTGCACGACAACTGCACCGTGTTACTAAGGTTCCACATTTACTTACTGGCCTTGGGAAAATGACTGATGCCAATTAAATTGTTACAAAAATTTCAGAGGACTTTGATATTCCAAGAGAAGGGTGGAGCACTTGTGACTTTTGAATGAGAGAGATGCTGGGCAGAATTTTATAAATATTGCAACTCAACGTAATATGCAAGACCACAAGAAGTAGGAAATATGCGGGGGAGACGGGAGAAATTTGACTTGGCCTGCTGAGGGCCAAGCTGAATTCAGCTTTGGGCTTCATTTAAATGTTGGTTGGGGTGGACAGGAATCTGGCCAATCACAGTGTGGAGCTGGCCAGCAGGCTGGGTCGTCTGGAGTGGGGTGGGGGGAGGAAAAGTGATCCTGGGGAGTGGGGGAGGGGAGGGAGTAGATCCTCAAATGCGGCAGCAGCAGGCCAGAGTTTACCATGTGGGCCCATGAGCAGCACGCCGCCTGATTCTAATCCTTATTTTTAAATCCCTCTATGGCCTCACCCCTCCCTATCTCTGTAATTTCCTTCAACCCCCCCCCCTCCCCCCCGAGATGTCTGCACTCCTCTAATTCTGTCCTCTTGAGCATCCCCGAGTATAATTGCTCACCCATTGGTGGCCGTGTCTTCAGTTGCTGAGGCCCTAAGCTCTGGAACTCCCTGCCAAAACCTCCCCGCATTTCTACCTTTCCTCCTTCAAGACGCTCCTTAAAACCTACTTCTCCGACCAAGCTTTTGGTCACCTGCGCTAATTTCTAATTATGCGGCTCGGTGTCAATTTTTTTAAATCTTGTAATACTCCTGTGAAGCACCTTGGGACATTTCACTATGTTAAAGGTGTTATATAAATACAAGTTGTTGTTGCTTCTCCTGGGCCCACAAAAATAAAAACTGAAAATTGTTTGGCCTTTTTTTTTTTGGAGTGGCCGACAGCGGTGCCTTTAAGGACCACTGGTTAGGCCGCTCAAGACCAGTCATCTTAGCTGAACATGTGCAGCCCAAGCTCCAAAATTTGGAGGCCTAATGCCCATTTTATGGGTAACCCCACCCCATTGTTTTAAATTTAAAGAAATACGTCACTGCTCTCAATTCCTGCTGCATAAAAGGCTTCTTACAAATACAAATATGTTATCAGTTGTTAAAGAGATTTGATGTGGAGGCAGGCGGGGGCTTAACTCTTTAAATACTTTTGCCTCCACCCTACCTGTGAATGACTCAAGAATAGGCAAATCAAAATTTGCAGGAGTCGTCCAATATTAACACCATGAGACACGAGAGCAATTGCAATATTGCTGTTGGCATCAATGCTAATAGATATTAAGCTAGATGCTATGTTTACTAATTTAATTCTGGAGTAATATTGTATCAGAGGAGTACCCTTTTTACTCAACCATCCAAGTCAACACATCATACTACTGAAACTGCTTCTGTTGCTTTACTTTATTATTTCCTATTTCTTAGTTTTTTTGCCAGAAGTCTTTATCCCATTCATCTTAAACTGACCATTCTACTTCTGACTCCTAGGTTTTTTTCATCGATTTTTGCATTCTCTGTTCTGATTCCTATCCTTCTCGGTCTCTCTATTCTCTAAATTTCATGCTCTACCACTTGTCTTTTCTCTTCTGTTTCAAACCCAATTTTCATTAGCACAGCATACAGAACACTGGGTTTATAGGACCAGAAAGTCATAGGAACGTCACACCCAACAAGACCACTGCTTAGTTGGTCTTGTCTGGCTGGTCCCAAAGTTCAGAAAATACTGTATACCTCTCAATTGTATCTTTTGCACAAAAAGTATTTAGCCATCTTAAATTTGCTGACACTATCTATCCTCAGTCTTTTTGGCTCCCCCTGTGTAAGTAGTTAAACCTAAACTGGCCGTTCATCTTTTCTCTTCTGACCTCAGGACCATAGCCCAACTTACAGCTTCTGTTTGTGTCAAACAATTTAGAGAGATTAGCTACACCCCTGGAAAGCTTCAATACAGTCTTCTATGAGCCTACTTCTCTCCAGTGCAAACATTCCTACTATTAGTTGCTCCTTGTAGCAATGCTCCAATCTTAGCAACCTTCCAATTCTTCAGAGATTAGTGGACACTTCAGTCAAAAGTTATATGTCAAAAATCAGCTGGAGATATTGAACAAAGCACTGTAATCTTTAACAGAGAACTAGCTACTTCTCCCCACTGCTCGATAAATTTGTTGAGGCAAACAATGGAGATTCCACAAAACCTATACTTGGGATCAATATGCTGCGAATTATGGTCAACTCCTAAACACTTTTGTGAAAAACAGCTCATTGTTTTAAAAAAATATCTCTTGTACAATTTTGATTTCTGATCATACGGTCTTCAAATAAAGGTTAGCTATGGAAAATAATCTTTTCACTTGCCTTAGATGAAGAAAACCAACATTAAGTGGATAACCTGCTGCTCAGAGAATCTCTCTGTGCACATCAAAAGAATCTAGTACGAATTCCAGTAAAATTTAACAACCACAGAAAAAATCCAAATGTGTAAAACGCTAAATTCAATAGCTATTAGCCGTTCATAGATTAGGACAGCAATTAAAAAATCAAATAGCTACATTCACTGCTTTATCAGGTGAAGCGATTATTACGCAGAAATCTCAGATAAAATGAACATATTTTTGAACCCCCGTAACAGAATTATAATAATTAACCCATTCAGTACTATATAAAATCTGTGCTTTGAACAAATTGACACAAAAACTGCGTGGGCCTCTCTCAGTCTCAAGAGTCTAAGCCTGCCACTCTCACAACATTTCTCTGACACTTCAACTTCTAACATATTTATCAGATTACCTCCATACCAAATGAAGTAACAAGCTTTCCCTGAATTTTATGCCTTGTAAATAGATGGCTTGGGGCACATTTTTAGATCACTAAAAGGCTTTGGAATTTTACAGTCACTGTTCATAACAGCCAGTTTGATTATATGCTATTTGAAATAAGTCACTGGAGCTCTTCAGTGTTTTTGCACTGTAATTTTCTTCTTCAGTTAGAATCTATATATCACATGACCCAACTGACAATCGAAATGTAATACAGAGAACACTCAGTCAGACTATTCACCTCTTCGTCCTTCAAATACATCATTAATTTCTTTCAGTAGGATGGACATATCGTTTAGTTGTGACTCCCAGGCTTCGCAAAAGACATCTAGGTTTTCTTTGGCAATCTTACTAGAAGGGTGAAGAGCCAAGGTCTGTGCAGCAGAAATAATCTGAGAACAAAACAGAGTAATTCACTTGACAGTACAAAGGAAGTCTATTGTGCACCAGGTGTTATTAAAGATGTGGAGATAGTAAACCTTGGGACTGTGCGAGTCAAAATTTCCTGCATTTGGACACACTAAATAAAAAGCATTTAGATCTGAAGTTCAGTTGTGACTTAAATTCAGTGGACTCGTTGATATAGAACAGTTATTACAACAGTAACTACACTCCAAAAGTACTTCATTGGCTGTAAAGTGCTTTGAGACATCCGGTGGTCATGAAAGGCGCTATATAAATGCAAGTCTTTCTTCCTTTATAAAAGATCTTGTTGCTAGGTGTAAAAGTTAAGTAAAAGCTGGCACAGTGCTTAAGAGCTCCACAATCTAACACCATGGAGCAGTGCAATGCTGCTTGACAACAGCAGTCTATCTCTCCACTGAGTTAATGATTGCAGTCCCACTACTATGAGGAGATGTTGAGCACAATTCAGCCACCTCCTCATCAGAGTGAGGAAAATTTAGACAGTCCCATCACCAGTCTTCTCTCACATATCTTCGAGTCACTTACTCAGAAGCAACGTAATCAAAAGCTGGGAATAGCTTGTCTATCCACCTGCCCTGTCTGTCACAGCTGATGCATGGTGACTGGGAAAAGGGGAGGGAGAAAATATATTTAAAAATAAAGGGGTGCATTATAAGCAAAAATAAATTCTTGATTGATCTGAACTGAAGTAAACCCATGTCCTTGAATAATGCCTCATGCACATCACTCGAGCTTTTAAAAAAGATAATTAATCATCGTGAGAAAATTCTAAACAGTAAAAACTTTCATACCTGTGGACCAATAACCTGAAATGTTTCTTCTGCATGTAAACAAGTAATCTCTAAGGGTTCAGTTCCTGACACATGCCGCAGTAATCGAGAAGTCTGGGAGGAAACAAAATGTTACCGGAATTCATGTCTGGATTTCTCTACAAGTGTCACAAAACACAATTCAGATTTCAGCGAACTACAGCTGAGACAACCTGTAAATCTTTTCTACTAACTTACATTTTGCTAGGTTCTATTATTTATTTAAAAACAATTCACAACATTAACTTTTGGACTTTTTCCATACAACATGCATGTTGTGAATCTAATGCAGGTCAGGTAGTGTTGTGGTTACATGATTGGACTGACAACCCAGAAGTCATAATTTCAAATCCCACAATGGAAGTTGTGAAACTGTATTTAATAAATGATGTTATTTGTGGGCTAGCACCAGAAAAAATGACTGTGAAAACTGCCAGGTGGTTATAAAAACCCAATTGGTTCATGAATGTCTTTTACAAAAGGATATCCGTGACAATGACCCAATCTGATCTACACAATAGACTATAGGCTTCTGAGTGCCCTCTGAAGTGGCCTAGCAAGCCGTTCAGTTATGCAATTGCTACTAAGTATAACAGCGTATTAAATGCATCCTCGACATTGATGCCCATATCCTGAACACAATTTTTTTTTTTAAACATACAAATGTTCAGCAGCACTGTTTTTGGCCTTGGGTCACTGCTAGTTTGAATTTGGTGAATTACATCAGAGAAACCCATGTGAAATTGAGCAATGTATCAGGTGTTCAAGAAGCGTAATGTTGCTTTCACCAACTGCATCTAATCTCCTCATTCTTCCCCTCACATAGTGCTTGCAAGTTCTCTCTCCCTCAACTGATCTATATCAGAGTCACTCTTCCACCCAATGTAGCCCCCCTCCTGATCTGCCTGGAACAAACTGTAAAAGTCAATTATACCGTACTAGGCAAAATGAATGAATCCAGCTAAAGTAATGTACATGCACTCCCTAGGGAAATTCCATAAGTGCCGGGAGTGCTATAACTGCAAGTGGGCGGGGAACAGGGAGAGCAGCAGCTCTTAAAGGACTTGAATTGTGTGATTGCTGCTGAGACCATGGAGTCTTGCCAACGGATGAGTGCCAGAACTGGTGTCTTTGATGAGTTGACGTTGGTAGAAGAGATGAGACAGAGGAGGGTATCCTCGGAGATCAAATGTGCAGCATGCTTGGCAGGACATGTCAGAGTGAACACTGTCTCCCACATCCATGGTCATGGCAACTTATGAAAAAGATATTCTATCGACCAAAGAAGAGTGCCAAGGTAAGGTTGCTTGTAGTTCGATAACTCAAATGTAATGTATGCCCATAGAATACATGGCACAAGCACTACGCCCTCAACAAGGTGCAGTGTCAGCAATAGAACATGGAAAGCACCAGCACAACCATTCACATGTTGAACCATTTACATGTTTCTAATGCTTATCTTGTCCTTTGTAGCTGCCAGAGAGAAAGGCTTTGAATGTTGTACGTAATTGTTGCATGTTGTGCCATCAAGTCAATATGCCACCTTTAACTATGTGTCTATTGTGTAGTCACCCATTCATGCAGGAGGGAATGTACACTGGGCACAGGGCAGGGAATGCACCTCATGTTATATGCCAATGCCGAAAGCATGTTTCATGTGTTTTTGAAGGGCAGACTGCCCATAACCACAGAGAGAGTACCTGGTGCCACCTCTGCCAACCTACTTTGTCTTATCTGCCATGAAGAGGCAGCTTTGAAAATCATGGGGTTGGAGGACATACTGGGTACATGCGAGGAAGAGCTTAATGCTTTATGGCAGCCCAACAAGTTGAATGTTCTTTTCAGCAACTTGTTGCTAGCCAATCAAGCTGACTCAGTAAGTAACACACAGGCACATCTGACCATCAATAACATGGTGTTATATTGGCCTTGCTACTGTGTGCACAGCCATTTGCCACATGGCCAAGTAGATATGCCTGGATCTGACTACGTGGATGCTGGGCTAAGTCCAATTGGGTACCAGACATCTAATGTGCAAGCACACCCACCTTTCTTTCTGCTATCTGAACTTCTATTCCTCCTCCAAATCCATACCAGCCATTCAGGTCCAATGGAATGCACATGCTGAGCACTGTGGTCACTGCTGAAGGAGCAGCTCCTGCCAGACGTTAGCTCCGCTGGGCAGGCCACATTGTTTGCATGCCTGACACGAGTCTCCCAAAGCAAGCACTCTACTCGGAACTCCTTCACGGCAAACGAGCCAAAAGAAGGCAGAGGAAACGTTTCAAGGACACCCTCAAAGCCTCCATTGACACCTGGGAGTCCCTGGCCAAAGACCGCCCTAAGTGGAGGAAGTGCATCCGGGAGGGCGCTGAGCACCTCGAGTCTCATCGCCAAGAGCATGCAGAAACCAAGCGCAGGCAGTGGAAGGAGCGTGCGGTAAACCAGTCCCACCCTCCCTCGCACCCTTTCCCTCAATGACTATCTGTTCCACCTGTGACAAGGACTGTGGTTCTCATGTTGGACTGTTCAGTCACCTAAGAACTCATTTTAGAGTGGAAGCAAGTCTTCCTCGAATCGAGGGACTGCCTATGATGATATGATATGGGAAAATGTCTCTGCAGAATGTGTCTTGTGTAAGGTGACACCAAACAGCAGCAGAAAGCAATATAACCAAGACAATGCATAGACTGCAATATAAAAAAAACAAAAAAAAAATCATACTTGCGTTATCCCAAACTGTCAATCACACCTTTAAGAATCGAAGTTCACAAGGCAAGATCACAGAAGTACCCACAGAAGCAGCACCAGCAGAGAGGAGACCAGAAACACTGTGAATTAATCGTGGGACGTACTTAAACAAGAATGACTGAAATTAGAGGGATAATGAAACCTGACTCCAAAAATATCAGAATGTTTGTGTTTGTGGAATCCGATACCTAGCTCTTGGACGTCTTTGCACGATTCCACAATGTGTGCATGTAGTAGGAGTAGACCCACTGTTTTAGCTCAAAGGCTTTGGGACTGATGTTTTATTTTTGGTGCGTTGAATGAATGGTAATATATATTAAATGTGAATATTTAAAAAAATTTTAATTATCAGTGCCTGAGTTTAATGTGCATTCCCCACTTTGTGTCTTGAACCTCTGTGCTTTGTTTGTTGATATGTTCTATTATTACGTAATCACCTAGTTGAAGAAATGTCACATTTCAGGATTTTTGATAATTTTTTCTTCACAGAGAGGATTTTGGAATAGATACGTTTAATTCCCTTGTTTTTATTTTCCGCCTCTCCCTCTCTTGTGTTCCTAACACAGATGAGACTGCACACAGGGAGGTTAAAGTAACAGTGATCTCAGTCTTTATTAAGACACTCCAGAGTGAGGAACAGGCCTTAGGGGCCGGCTTATAGACAGTGCTCCCAAGGGATGCTGAGATCCCTTGGGACTTCAGGGAATGTGCTCCCTGGTGGCAGAACATAGGAGTGCATGCTTTACAGATACACAACTTCACTCCCCTCCCAAAGTCAAGTGAAAACTATTTACAAGGTGAGGCGGTCGGGAGCCTTTCTTTCCCTGGTGGACCGCCTCGGTACAAATGTCTGTTCTGGTGTGTTGGCTGTGCCCTCGCTGGGCTGGCGTGTTGTTGGCCCTGCAGGGCTGCTGGGTGACCCTGGCCTTGCTGGGCTGTTGGGTGTGATGGGTTCGATTTCCTGGTCCGGGGTGGTATCGTTGATCCTTTGGGTGTGTGTTGTGGGCTCGAAAAAGGTGGTGTCTGCTGTGGGTTGTTCAGGGCAGTCTGTGAACTGCAGCCTCGTTTGGTCCAGGTGCTTTCTGCAAATTTGTCCATTGTCTAGTTTGACTACAAACACCCTACTCCCTTCTTTAGCTATCACCGTGCCCGCGATCCACTTGGGACCATGTCCATAGTTTAGCACATACACAGGGTCATTCAGATCAATTTCCCGTGACACAGTGGCATGACCATTGTTTACATTTTGTTGCTGACGCCTGCTCTCTACCTGATCATACAGGTTGGGGTGAACCAGCGAGAGTCTGGTTGTAAGTGTCCTTTTCATGAGTAGCTCAGCCGGGGCACACCTGTGAGCGAGTGGGGTCTCTTGCGGTAGCTGAGCAGTACTCGGGACAGACGGGTTTGGAGTGAGCCTTCTGTGTGTGACTCGTTTGAGGCTCTGTTTGATTGTTTGTACTGACCGCTCTGCCTGCCCATTGGAGGCTGGTTTAAACGGGGCCGAGATGACATGTTTGATCACATTGCGGGTCATAATTTCTTTAAATTCAGCACTGGTGAAACATGGCCCGTTGTCACTGACCAGTATGTCAGGCAGGCCGTGGGTGGCAAACATGGCCCTCAGGATTTCAATGGTGGCGTTGGCAGTGCTTCCCGACATTATTTCACATTTAATCGATTTTGAAAAAGCATCCACCACCACCAGGAACATTTTACCGAAAAAAGGGCCCTCATAGTCGACATGGATCCTCGACCATGGTCTGGAGGGCCAGGACCACAAACTTAGTGGTGCCTCTGTGGGCATGTTGCTCAACTGAGCACACACGCTGCATTGGTGTACACGGGACTCTAAGTCAGAGTCAATACTGGGCCACCACACGTGGGATCTGGCTATCGCTTTCATCATTACTATACCCGGGTGTGTGCTGTGGAGATCCGGGATGAGCGTCTCCCTGTCTTTTTTGGGTAGCACTATGCGGTTACCCCACAACAGGCAGTCTGCCTGAATGGACAGCTCATCCTTTCGCCGCTGGAACGGCTTGATTAGCTCTTGCATTTCAACGGGGATGCTGGCCCAGCTCCCATGCAGTAAACAGTTTTTTACTAGGGACAGCAGAGGATCTTGGCTGGTCCAAGTTCTAATCTGGCAGGCCGTGACAGGTGATTTATCATTTTCAAACGCTTCCATGACCATCAACAAGTCTGCGGGCTGCGCCACCATCAACAAGTCTGCGGGCTGCGCCACCATCAACAAGTTTGCAGGCTGCGCCATTTCCACCCCCATAGTGAGCAATAGTAGCTGACTGAGAGCATCCGCACAGTTCTTGATGCCTGGCCTGTGGCGGATGGTATAGTTATATGCTGATAGCGTGAGTGCCCACCTTTGTATGCAGGCTGAGGCATTAGTATTTATCGCCTTGTTTTCAGTGAACAGGGATATGAGGGGCTTGTGATCGGTTTCCAGCTCAAATTTGAGGCCAAATAGGTACTGATGCATTTTCTTTACCCCGAACACACACGCTAATGCATCTTTCTCAATCATGCTGTAGGCCCTGTCGGCCTTAGACAAGCTCCTGGAAGCATAGGCAACTTCCCCGCAACGTTAGCTTGTTGTAATACACACCCAACTCCATACAACAACGCATCACATGCTAGCACGAATCTTTTACATGGGTTATACAATACAAGCAGCTTGTTGGAGCATAAAATGTTTCTGGCTTTCGCAAAAGCAATTACTTGGTTTGTACCCCATACCCAGTTCTCACCTTTACACAATAACACATGTAGGGGCTCTAAGAGGGTATTAACCCCAGTAGGAAGTTACCAAAATAGTTGAGGAGTCCCAGGAACGACCGCAGCTCCATGACGTTCTGTGGCGCGTTCCTGATAGCCTCTGTCTTGGCGTCTGTGGGCCGAATGCCATCCGCCGCGATCTTTCTCCCCAAAAACTCCACTTCTGTTGCCATGAAGACGCATTTCGACCTCTTCAGCCGCAGCCCTGTGCGATCCAGTCGCTGGAGGACCTCCTCCAGGTTTTGTAGGTGCTCGATGGTGTCCCAGCCCGTGACCAATATTTTGTCCTGAAAAACCACCGTGCGTGGTACCGACTTGAGTAGGCTTTCCATGTTTCTCTGGAAGATCGCTGCAGCCGACCGAATTCCAAACAGGCATCTGTTGTAGATGAACAGTTCCTTGTGTGTGTTGATGCAGGTGAGGCCCTTCGAAGACTCCTTCCACTCCTGCATCATGTAGGCCGAAGTCAGGTCGAGCTTGGTGAACGTCTTGCCTCCTGCCAGCGTCGCAAATAGGTCGTCTGCCTTAGGTAACGGTTATTGGTCCTGTAGCGAGAAACGATTAATAGTTACTTTATAATCGCTGCAAATCCTGACTGTACCATCACTTTTTAGTACTGGAACAATCGGGCTGGCCCACTCGCTGAATTCCATTGTGGAGATGATGCCCTCGCGTTGCAGCCTGTCCAGCTCGATTTCCACTCTCTCCCTCATCATGTGAAGTACCGCTCACGCCTTGTGGCGAATGGGTCGTGCTTCTGGGACCAAGTGGATCCGCACCTTCGCCCCAGAAAAGTTTCCAATGCCTGGCTCAAAAAGGGAAGGAAATTTGTTAAGAACCTGGGTACATGAGGCCTCATCGACGTGTGATAGCGCTTGTATGTCATCCCAGTTCCAGCGGATTCTGCCCAGCCAGCTCCTTCCAAGCAGTGTGGGGCCATCGCCTGTGGCAGTTCGTGCACCGTGCCCTTGTAGGTGACCTTGACCATGGCGCTGCCCAGGACAGTGATAAGCTCTTTGGTGTAGGTTCTCAGTTTCGTGTGGATGGGGTTCAGGGCTGGTCTGAGTGCCTTGTTGCATCACAGTCTCTCAAACATCTTTTTACTCATGATGGACTGGCTAGCACCAGTGTCCAGTTCCATGACTATAGGCAAGCCATTCAATTTTACGTTTAGCATTATAGGTGGACATTTCGTCGAAAATGTGTGCACCCTGTGTACTTCAGCATCTGCCTCCTCCCTCCGAGGCTCGAAATTGCTTTGACCCACCATGGACCGATCTTCCTCTGCCACATGGTGGTTAGCAGGTTTTGCAGAGGGGTGCCCCATTGTTCCACAGCTCTTGCAAACATACCCTTTGAAGCGGCATGAATAGGCCGAATGGAAGCCTCCACCATGCCAACAAGGTGTGAACTGCCTTGCATTCATCCTTTGTTGGGGACTCTGAGTCATCTGGGTCACCTGAGGCCTGCTGGCAGTTGCACACTCGTGGGTTCTGCCCTGTACATTTCTGCTCGCAAACACAGTTCCAGTTTATTTATGAACATTGCTAGCACTTGTGTGCTGAGAGATTTGTTTGGTGTTATCACGGGTGGACATAAACGCCTATGCTATCGCAATGGTCTTACTGAGGGTCGGTGTCTCTACAGTCAAATGTTTTTGTAGGATGGTCTCGTGGTCAATGCCCAGTACAAAAAAGTCTCAGAGCATTTGTTCCAGGTAGCCATCAAACTCACATTGTCCTGCAAGTCGCCTTAGCTCGGCGACGTAGCTCGCCACTTCCTGACCTTTAGATCGCTGGTACGTGTAGAACCGATACCTCGCCATCAGCACGCTCTCCCTCGGGTTAAGATGCTCCAGAACCAGTGTACACAGCTCCTCATACGACTTATCTGTGGGTTTCACCAGAGCGAGAAGATTCTTCATGAGGCTGTAGGTCGGTGCCCCGCAGACCGTGAGGAGGACCGCTCTCCTTTTTGCAGCTCGTTGGTTACAAAGTACTGGTCTAGCCGTTCGACATAGGCTTCCCAGTCCTCACCCTCCGAGAATGTCTCCAGGATGCCCACAGTTTGCTGCACCTTTGCGTTGGATTCGTGTACTCGTCGCCAGTTATTGTGTTCCTAACACAAATGAGACTGCACCCAGGGAGGTTAAAGTAACAGTGACCTCAGTCTTTATTAGGACACTCCAGAGTGAGGAACAGGCCTTAGGGGCCGGCTTATGTACAGTGCTCCCAAGGGATGCTGGGATCACTTGGGACTTCAGGGGATGCACTCCCTGGTGGCGGAACATGGGAGTGCATGCTTTACAGATACACAACACCCTCCTCCTTGTTCTGATTCTGATGCCTGTTCTTTTTTTTCCAGTTCTGATAAGCGGCTATCTGAGTGAAACATTAATTTGTCTGTTCTCTCCGCAGATGCTGACTTGACCTGTGTAGCTCCAACAGTTTGGTTTATTTCTCCTGTTATTTGGTCACGTGTAAGAACGCAAGAACATAATAGGAGCAGGCGTAGGCCATATGGCTCCTTGAGCCTGCTCCGCCATTCAATACAACCATGGCTGATCTTCTACATCAACTCCACTTTCCCTCCCTATCTCCATATCCCTTGATTCCTTTAGTGTCCAAAAATTTCAGATCACATCTCTGTCTTGAATATACTCCATGACTGAGCATCCACTGCCATCTGCGGTAGAGAATTCCAATGATTCATAGCCCTCTGAGTGAATACATTTCTCCTCATCTCATTCCTCAATGGCCGACCCCTTATCCGAATCCATGACCCTTAGTTCTAGACTCTCGAGCCAGGGGAAAAAGCCTCTCAACAGCAACCCTGTCAAGCCCTCAAAGAATTTTAGATGTTTCAATGAGATCACCTCTCATTCTTCTAAACCCCAGAGAATATAGGCCCGTTCTACTCAATCTCTCTTCATAGGACAACCCTCTCATCCCAGGAATCACTCTAGTGAATCTTTGTTGGACTCCCTCTAAGGCAAGTACATCTTCCTTAGGTAAGGAGACCAAAACTGTGCACAGTATTCCAGGTGTGGTCTCGCCAAAGCCCTATATAATTGCAGCAAAAATTCTTTACTCTTATACTGCAACCCACTTGCAATAAAGACTAACGCACCATTTGCCTTCCTCATTGCTTGCTGGACCTGCATGTTAACTGTGTGCTTTGTGTACAAGGACAACCAAATCCCTCTGTATCCCAACATTTACTAGTCTCGCACCTTTTTAAAAATATTCTGCTTTTCTATTCCTCCTACCAAAGTGGATAATTTCACATTTCCACTTTATAGAGATTAAGTATGAACATCACAGCCCCTAGATGGCACTGTACCATCCAAGGACTGAGCGTCTCTTTCACAAGCCCAGTTTTGAAAGCTCATCGGCAAACTTGCTTTCAACGGGTTATTTTGATAAAACTGCTCAGAAGGATATTATATACCCCAATGAAGAATTAAGGAATATTTCTTTACCAACTGAGTTCTTTAAATTAAACTATAACTTGGTTCAAAATATATTCAAAAAGCTACAGTATTAAGATGTAACAAAGCTATCATGGATACTCTGCAAATCTGAAATGAGATTTCAGTGAAACCAAAATCGAGACTGAAAATGAAAACATTGCATGGTTAAAAAAAAGCTGCATTTTACTAAAATACATTCTTAGCACCTTGTACAAATTTTTCTGTGTGGAAAATCCCAGCAAATTTTAACATGTTAGATGAAGTAGAGTGGGAGGAGGTACGTGTGCAGCATAAACACCAGCATAGGCCAAATGGGCTGAATGGCCTGTTTCTGTGCTGTAAACTCAATGTCATTCTATATTGCAAAGAACTCCCTACAATATTTACATGCTCCTAAGGACCTGCCACAAACACTGATACACTCCCAGGGCCGTTTTGCAAGTTGTCTCGCCCTCCCAGGGACCTCCTTTCAAATACTGTCATATTTCCGAGATTATTCACCAGCAATTACTCACTCAGAACCAGGGACTCTGATACAGGGACCCTGCTAACATTCACACACTCCAGGGAAACCCCTGAAAATAGTGACACACTCCCAAGGGTGCCCTGCAAATATTTATTCACTCACTTCTGTGGAGCAACTGTTAATACTAGCAAACTCCCAGAGACCCAACCCTAACTTCCGAAAGCAGAACCAGCTACCCAAAGGAAATGGTTTCAGTAACAAGAACAGTGAGCTGTAAATCCCCCAAAATCTGATCACCTTGCAGACCGCTTGGGATTCCCTTCTGGATTCTTAGGAGCCAGCGATCCCAGTTTGAGCGCCTCAGATCTATAACATATTGCAGAGTTTCATTCCACATACACATACCGTATTTTCAGAAAACAAATACTAGGTAGAAGTTTCACATTAAGTGCTAGAAGCCCTTATTGAATATTGAAGTATCTGTTTCAACCCCCTACCTCAGCAAGCTGTTCCTTTTGTTCAGACAGTTTACAGGTACACTCAGCTAGTGCCTCCAAATTTCCTTCAACCCCAGATACTTTCAGTGCCTTGAGGACCACATGCTCCGCGTAGCACTTTAGAAGATCCCCTGCTGACTCCACGGCTGTATTTTGAAGCTGAAGAGCAAAAACTGAAGAATTAATGCACATCACTGCAGCAAAAATATTTTGTATGAATTGAGCAAAAAAAATACCTTTTTCTTAATTGACAATCCCAAAAGCATTATTCAAGTAAGCTCACACAATCTGTACTGCTGGTGAGAGTAATTACTGACATATTCTTGAAATATTAGGATTCAAGTTAATCCTTGCCAAACAACAAAAGGCTAATGGAAATTTAATTTTTCTAGTCAATATTCCAATAGAAAAATATATCAGCCCGACTATAATTTTCCAATGCAATGCCTATTGGGTAAAGTTAAAGAAGTTTCAATTGCTCATGTTTAAATTAACGTGTACTTTTGAGTACTGAGGAAGCAGAGAGGGCCTGGATTTTAATTCAGTCTGGAGTCAAGTGACAAAAGTGGTAAAAGTCTTAAGTCTTGGAGCATCCTTAACCAAGTTCACAGCAGGTGCACGTCCTATGCACATAACTGCTGATACTTCAGTGTAAATTCGCACTAAATTGTCAATCTCATTTAGAGAGAATAGGGTTAATAGAAAATAAAACATTCATACTAGGATAGAAGGGGAAGGGACTTATTTTGGGGGCCGTGTCGAGGGAGCTTTACCTTCTATCTCTATGCTGTACCTGACCTGGAAGTACTTGATGCAGACACTAAGGTTCCAAAGACTGGAATATCCTCCCAGTACAGACATCCCTCACTTTGATGAGCACAAAAATATACCAAAGAAAAGAAAAATAAATGCACGGAGATATCATATTTTGCACATAGTATTAAATGTAATATCTCATTCTTCATTTATATTTTATTTTCAAACAATTATGGGATTAGTTACTTAAACAATGGATTCTGCCTTCACAGGTTGCAGATGGGAAAGAAAGTGCAGCTACAGTTCAGCTGCCTAACGATCAAATGGATAATTCCACAAACAATATTAAATTATTGCATACAGCTTTAAGAGAAAGAATTGCACAATCATAGAGCTCAATTTATCAGGAATTAAATTTAATTTTCTTAGCTCGAATCCAAATCACTAAAAGCATATAAAACCCCAACCGCCCAGCATCTTTGTTCTAGTAATCAGCTTGATCTTTTCAGAATCAATTTCATTGTGATTCTGATCGGTTTCAGCAATGGAAAAGAACATTTGCTACCAACAGTCCCAACCACCGTCATAAACTGGCAGCGAGGGGGTTAGATTGGAGTTCTTGGGTTTAGGTACAGAGCTGATTGCATCTCCCATTGTTTTCATCTTAATTCAGAACTATATGTCACTTACTTCTCTCCTCAGTTCACTCATACACTGCCGAGTCTTAATTATGGCCAGCTCCATGTCTTCTGTGGCTTCTTTGGCTTTCAGACATTGCTGTTTTGAGAGAGCAAAACAAGAAAAAAGACACAGCTAAAACTAAACCACACTGCTGTACATAGTTTTAGGTACAATGAAAAGGAGGGCTGGAAACTACCAACATTTAATCAAGCACTGCGTGTTTAACAAGTGCTCTAAATTTCCACTTCATGGAAGACTTTTCTAAGTACGTACTCTTTGAATCACTGTAACATTATATTCATTCCTCAGTACATATAATCCAAAAGTACTTTGCTCACTGAAGCTGTAATAGTTTTCATGCTTCAAACTGAGCTAACTCCACAATGGACAAATCCGCAAGAAATGTTTTCACGATGCCTCAACTTTCAAAACAAGGCCCATTGCTTGGCATTCCCCTTTTTTACATCCTAGTAACAGCATCCCACACATTTCTGCTTGTTTGACTGGTGAAGGACAACGTAACACATTTACTAATCAAACATAAATCCTCATAAATCACAGCAATCCCCTGTAAAATCTATATGACACATAGGGCGCAAGTTTCGGCCTCAGTTGCTCCTGATTTTTTGGAGCAACTAGTGTAGAACGGAGTATCTTAGAAATTCAAATTCTCGGCATTTAGTTTGCTCCAGTTCTAGTCAGTTAGAACTAGAACAAGGAGAAGGGGGGGGGGGGAAAGGAGAAGGGGAGGGGGAAAGGAGAAGGGGGGCGGGGGGGGGGAGGCTGAACGGGCCGGGCCCAAGACTTCGGGCAGGGCCCGACCCCAGCACCAGATTTATAGGTAGATGGCGTTGGGTCGGGTCGGGTCGGGTCCGGGGTCCGGGCGAGTGTGGGTCGGGTCGGGTTCGGGGGGTGGGGGGCGCGGTTGGGAGCACGGGTCGGGTCGGGGGTGGGGGGGAGGAGGGAGGTCGGATTGGTTCGGGGATGGAGGGAGCCCGGGTCGGGTTGGTTCGGTTCGTGTCGGGGGGAGGGAGGTCAGGTTGGCTCCGGTCCAGTCCGGGTGGGGGGGCAGTGGTGGGAGGGAGGTCGGTTCGGTTTGGGGGGTGGGGGGGGAGGGAGGGAGGGAGAGGGAGGTCAGGTTGGGGGGGGGGGGGGGGGGAGCGCGGGTCGGGTCCAGTCCGGGGGGTCGGGTCCGGTGCAGTCCGGGCGCGGGGGGAAGCGGGAGTCGGGTCGGGAGGAAGCAGGAGCTGGGCGTGGGAGGCAGCCTTATGCACGCAGCCCCAGTAAGGCCATTCGGCCAGGGCTAGGGGCTGCGTGCTTCGGGCCCGTCCCACACAGTTTTGGGCGCCTGGAGCTACTGCACTGTAGCGCATGTGCAGAGGTCCCGGCACTGTTTCCAGCGCAGGGACCCAGCTCCGCCCCCTACAGCTCGTGTTGCGCCGCGCTCGACTCAAGAGGACCTGCAGGGAGCCGGAGAATCTAAGTTTTTTTTAGGCACACTTTGTGGCGCGAAAAACGGGCGTCCAGGCCGTTCTAGGCGCGACCCGAAACTTGGGCCCGATAAATTCAGAAAACCTGTTCAGAATCACTGTTAAAATACTAAGAAATTTGGCATTTTAACATGTTAAGCCACAGCCATAAACTTACATCTTTGGAAGTTAAAGGCTTTATTTCTTAAATGTTTACTTGTAAAATCCCACAATTGTAATCTTTGGACATAAAGTGGGGAATTTAAATTCAGTTAAATAAATCAGTAATGGTAAAAAGCTCGTATCAGTAAAGGACCATATAACTACCAGATTGTCTTTAAAAATCCATCTGGTTCACTAATGCCCTTTAGGGGAGGAAATCTGCCATCCTAACCCGGTCTGACCTATATGTGACAGCAACACGATGGATTCTTAACTGCCCTCTGAAATAGCAGCTCAACACCACCAAGGGAAATTAGGGATAAGCAATAAATGCACATTTTGCATCCCGTGAATAAAAAAAAAGCATTTACATAAACCAACTTTTACTGATTTAGCGCCTTTGACGTAGCAAAATGTCCCAAGGTACTTCACAGTAGTGATTAAGACAAAACAGATAAATTTGACACTGAGCCACAGAAGAAGAAATTACAGCAGATGACCAAAAGCTTGGTTAAAGAGATAGGTTTTAAGCAGCGTCTAAAAGGAGGAAAGAGAGGTAGGGAGGCGGAGAAGTTTAGGGAGGGAGTTCCAGAACTTAGGGCCCAAGCAGCTGAAGGCACAGCCACCGATGGTTGAGCAGTTATAATCAGGGATACGCAAGAGGGCAAAATTTGAGGAGCACAGACATCTCATGGGGTTGTGAGGCTGAAAAGATTACAGAGATAGGGAGGGGCGAGGCCATGGAGGGATTTGTAAACAAGGATGAGAATTTTGAAATCGAGGCGTTGCTTAGCCAATGTAGGTCAGCGAGCACAGGGGTGATGGGTGATCTGGACTTGGTGTGAGTTAGGGCACAGACTGTCGAGTTTTGGATGACCTCAAGTTTACGTAGTGCAGAATGTAGGAGCCCAGCCAGGAGTGCATTGGAGTAGTCAAGTCTAGAGGTAACAAAGGCATGGATGAGGGTTTCAGCAGAAGAGCTGAGGCAGGGGCGGAGGCGGGCAATGTTATGGAGGTGGAAATAGGCAGTTTTGGTTATGCCACGGATATGTGGCCGGAAGCTCATTTTAGGGTCAAATATCAAAACCCGGACGGTCTGCACCTGGGCAGGACCGGAACCAATGTCCTAGGGGGAGTGTTTGCTAGTGCTGTTGGGGAGGAGTTAAACTAATATGGCAGGGGGATGGGAACCAATGCAGGGAGACAGAGGGAAACAAAAAGGAGGCAAAAACAAAAGACAGAAAGGGGATGAGGAAAAGTGGAGGACAGAGAAACCCAAGGCAAAGAACAAAAAGGGCCATTGTACAGCAAAATTCTAAAAGGACAAAGGGTGTTAAAAAACAAGCCTGAAGGCTTTGTGTCTTAATGCAAGGAGTATCCGCAATAAGGTGGATGAATTAACTGTGCAAATAGATGTTAACAAATATGATGTGATTGGGATTACGGAGACGTGGCTCCAGGATGATCAGGGCTGGGAACTCAACATCCAGGCGTATTCAACATTCAGGAAGGATAGAATAAAAGGAAAAGGAGGTGGGGTAGCATTGCTGGTTAAAGAGGAGATTAATGCAATAGTTAGGAAAGACATGAGCTTGGATGATGTGGAATCTATATGGGTAGAGCTGCAGAACACCAAAGGACAAAAAACATTAGTGGGAGTTGTGTATAGACCTCCAAACAGTAGTAGTGATGTTGGGGAGGGCATCAAACAGGAAATTAGGAGTGCATGCAATAAAGGTGCAGCAGTTATAATGGGTGACTTTAATATGCACGTAGATTGGGCTAGCCAAACTGGAAGCAATACGGTGGAGGAAGATTTCCTGGAGTGCATAAGGGATGGTTTTCTAGACCAATATGTCGAGGAACCAACGAGGGGAGAGGCCATCTTAGACTGGGTGTTGTGTAATGAGAGAGGATTAATTAGCAATCTCATTGTGCGAGGCCCCTTGGGGAAGAGTGACCATAATATGGTGGAATTCTGCATTAGGATGGAGAATGAAACAGTTAATTCAGAGACCATGGTCCAGAACTTAAAGAAGGATAACTTTGAAGGTATGAGGCGTGAATTGGCTAGGATAGATTGGCGAATGATACTTAAGGGGTTGACTGTGGATGGGCAATGGCAGACATTTAGAGACCGCATGGATGAACTACGACAATTGTACATTCCTGTCTGGTGTAAAAATAAAAAAGGGAAGGTGGCTCAACCGTGGCTATCAAGGGAAATCAGGATAGTATTAAAGCCAAGGAAGTGGCATACAAATTGGCCAGAAATAGCAGCGAAACCGGGGACTGGGAGAAATTTAGAACTCAGCACAGGAGGACAAAGGGTTTGATTAGGGCAGGGAAAATGGAGTACGAGAAGAAGCTTGCAGGGAACATTAAGGCGGATTGCAAAAGTTTCTATAGATATGTAAAGACAAACGTAGGTCCCCTGCAGTCAGAATCAGGGGAAGTCATAACGGGGAACAAAGAAATGGCAGATCAATTGAACAAGTACTTTGGTTCGGTATTCACTAAGGAGGACACAAACAACCTTCCGAATATAAAAGGGGTCAGAGGGTCTAGTAAGGAGGAGGAACTGAGGGAAATCCTTATGAGTTGGGAAATGGTGTTGGGGAAATTGATGGGATTAAAGGCCGATAAATCCCCAGGGCCTGATGGACTGCATCCCATCAGAGTACTTAAGGAGGTGGCCTTGGAAATAGTGGATGCATTGACAGTCATTTTCCAACATTCCATTAACTCTGGATCAGTTCCTATGGAGTGGAGGGTAGCCAATGTAACCCCACTTTTTAAAAAAGGAGGGAGCGAGAAAACACGGAATTATAGACCGGTCAGCCTGACCTCAGTAGTGGGTAAAATGATTAAATCAATTATTAAGGATGTCATAGCAGCGCATTTGGAAAAAGATGACATGATAGGTCCAAGTCAGCATGGATTTGTGAAAG
The DNA here is from genome assembly GCF_044704955.1 of Pristiophorus japonicus. Classification (NCBI taxonomy): domain Eukaryota; kingdom Metazoa; phylum Chordata; class Chondrichthyes; family Pristiophoridae; genus Pristiophorus; species Pristiophorus japonicus. The sequence goes on along the minus strand of NC_091981.1, from coordinate 211,542,255 downwards.
TGCTTGACAAATCTTCTGGAATTTTTTGAGGATGTTTCCAGAAAAGTGGACAAGGGAGAACCAGTTGATGTGGTATATTTGGACTTTCAGAAGGCTTTCGACAAGGTCCCACACAAGAGATTAATGTGCAAAGTTAAAGCACATGGGATTGGGGGTAGTGTGCTGACGTGGGTTGAGAACTAGTTGTTAGACAGGAAGCAAAGAGTAGGAGTAAATGGGTACTTTTCAGAATGGCAGGCAGTGACTAGTGGGGTACCGCAAGGTTCTGTGCTGGGGCCCCAGTTGTTTACATTGTACATTAATGATTTAGATGAGGGGATTAAATGTAGTATCTCCAAATTTGCGGATGACACTAAGTTGGGTGGCAGTGTGAGCTGCGAGGAGGATGCTATGAGGCTGCAGAGTGACTTGGATAGGTTAGGTGAGTGGGCAAATGCATGGCAGATGAAGTATAATGTGGATAAATGTGAGGTTATCCACTTTGGTGGTAAAAACAGAGAGACAGACTATTATCTGAATGGTGACAGATTAGGAAAAGGGGAGGTGCAACAAGACCTGGGTGTCATGGTACATCAGTCATTGAAGGTTGGCATGCAGGTACAGCAGGCGGTTAAGAAAGCAAATGGCATGCTGGCCGTCATAGCGAGGGGATTTGAGTACAGGGGCAGGGAGGTGTTGCTACAGTTGTACAGGGCCTTGGTGAGGCCACACCTGGAGTATTGTGTACAGTTTTGGTCTCCTAACTTGAGGAAGAACATTCTTGCTATTGAGGGAGTGCAGCGAAGATTCACCAGACTGATTCCCGGGATGGCGGGACTGACATATCAAGAAAGACTGGATCAACTGGGCTTGTATTCACTGGAGTTCAGAAGAATGAGAGGGGACCTCATAGAAACGTTTAAAATTCTGACGGTTTTAGACAGGTTAGATGCCGGAAGAATGTTCCCAATGTTGGGGAAGTCCAGAACCAGGGGTCACAGTCTAAGGATAAGGGGTAAGCCATTTAGGACCAAGATGAGGAGAAACTTCTTCACCCAGAGAGTGGTGAACCTGTGGAATTCTCTACCACAGAAAGTAGTTGAGGCCAATTCACTAAATATATTCAAAAGGGAGTTTGATGAAGTCCTTACTACTAGGGGAATCAAGGGGTATGGCGAGAAAGCAGGAAGGGGGTACTGAAGTTGCATGTTCAGCCATGAACTCATTGAATGGCGGTGCAGGTTAGAAGGGCTGAATGGCTTACTCCTGCACCTATTTTCTATGTTTCTAAGTCTATGCCTAGGTTTCGAACAGTTTGGTTTAGCCTCATAGATGCGAGAGAGAGGAATGGAGTCAGTGGCTAGGGAACGCAGTTTGTGGCGGGGACCAAAGACAATGGCTTTGGTCTTCGCAATATTTAATTGTAGAACATTTCTGCTCACCCAGTGACTAATAGGGTCCAGGGAGCAGGAAGTGGGTTTCGTGGACAAGATGAGCTTGGAGAGGTCAACAGGGGAGATCAAAGAGAAACTAGAGAAAGATGTGAGTTTAGGGCTATGGCAGGGGGAAACCTCAGAGGAAGTTTGGCCCGGTAGGCTAGGGGATGGAAGGGAACTCGCAGAGGCAGCTGATCGGATGGTCTCAATCTCACACTTCTTGTTGGAGGTGAGTGTGGTGGAGACAGGGGGGAGGGGTTTAAACCATAAACAGATAAAGTCAGTATTCAATTCCTTTTGAAGGATGGAGGGCTGGCATATAAAGTAAAGGAACCTCCATCATTTTTGAGAATAATATGATTTTCCACTTTGCTAATTCTCCACAACATACCATAAGTATAGCACACTTTTAGTAAAGAGGGAGGAATTAGGCCCCAAAGCTGAGGTTGTAACAGCTTTGCCAAACTGTCTGTTCTCAATTGCAGCAGGTTTAAAATTAGTCTGTGTTTTGATCATAGGTCTTCGTGAATGACCTTTAAATTTTCCAGGGGTAATTTCTCCCTGTCATTCAAGGTAGAGCTAGAATTAGAAACAGAGTGTTGCTGTTTTGTCAACACATTTATCGAATGTTTAGTTTCCATAGAACAAAATAATTTACTGGACCACTCTCTCCTCCTCCACATAGCAGAATCTATAGTCCCTCTCTGAATTATTGTGGAACAGGGTGGAATGATAATCTCTTAAAACAAAACAAATTAAGAAACTAATTTTGGTAGACATTTACGATGAGGCGTTAATATTGCTCCAGTAAGAGTGGTAAGTGAGCAAAGTATTTCAATTCACTGACCTTTACAGCAAAGACCAGTCATTAGAATAACTTATTACATGACAACACATCAGATGCAGGAGCACTTGAACTAGTGTAAAACTTGTTCAATTTCCAACCAGAATAAACAGGTGAAGGAATTTGATTTCCTAGGTTCAGTTTAGTAACTCCAGACATAAGAGTGCTCCCTACTGAGCTAAGCAATGACCACTAACATCTGGGGACTGTGCCCAAGTTGGGACAACTGTCTCTCAGACTAGTCAAGCAACAGCCTGACTCAGTTGCACTCTCCGAAACATATCTATCAGCCAGCATCCAGGACTATTTCATCGCTATCCCAATTTATGGCCTTTCCCATTTGCTGGATAGAGCAACCAGTGGGTGGGGGCACCGCAGTATACAGCCAGATGGGAGCTGCCCGTGGAGTTCTCAACATGACTCCAGACCCCATGAGATCTTAAGGCTTCGGGTCATTAAAAGGTCAAGGAAACCTAATGATCACCAGATATTGGTCCACTCAGTACTCATCCATGTTGAACACCATTTGGAGAAAGCATAAAGGGTACCAAGGGCACTGAATGTAGTTTGGGTGGGGGACTTTAATGTACTACTGACCATGTTTGAGTCCTTAAGAACATAGCTACCAGACAGGGCCTGCATCATCCTATCGGTCACAGACACATCTGTATTGGCAGGAGTGACCACCACATAGATCTTGTTAAGACAAAGTCTCGCCTTCACATTGGGGACATCCCCCATTGTGTAGTGTGGCACCACAACTGTCTAAGTGGGACAGCAGCCCAAAACTGCCCATGAGGAGCTGTGGGTCATCAGCAGCAGAATTGCATACCAGTAACTTGTATGCACCAAAATAATGAACAGGTGAATCAACAGATTCAATTCTGGATTGCTTCACAGACTACTAGGCAGAAAAAGTAGGATGACCATATAGATGGGCTCCTTAACAGCATGGCCTTATTACCAATGAAGCACAAGCAAGAGCCCTGAACCCCAGCAGTTGGAAGAAGCTGGTAGTGGCAATGCCTGCTTCTGGATAAGCCCCTAGATGATTAGACAGTGACAACCTGTAACTTTATGGTCTGAAACATCCTCACATCTTGATCAACATCAAGCTGCGATACCAACTTTGGTTCAACACTTTTTTTTGCCAAACACTAAAAGCAGCAGGCTACAGACAGAGTTAAGTGGTCACACAGCCAATGTAGAAGAAAAAAGCTCTCTGGCCATACCACTTTTAGTCAAGAATGATGGTGGACAATTAACAGGAGGAGCCATGAATATCCCCAATCGCAACCATTATGGGGTCTAGCATGTGTGTTCAAGAGACAAGGCAGAGTATTTGCAAGCATCTTCAGTCAAAACTGTTAAGTGGATAATCCTACTTTGCCTCCTGCCGAAATCCTCATCATAGATACATGTCCATTCAATTCAGTTCACCCCATTTGACATTAAGAATTGATTGCATTAGGCACAATATCATGGGCCCTAATCACATCATGGCTGCAATGCTGAAGACCTATGCATCGGAACTAGCCATTTCACTTGCTATTACCCAGTATTTCCTGCCGCCACCCTTTCCCGGTCATGCCCCCTCTCCTGGTCGTCCCCCGGTCTCCTTGAAGGACCCAATCTTTGAGGCCTTTTCTCTGGCGAGCTGCTTGAAGACAGCTGATCATAATGAGGCCCAAGATCCAATATTAGGTGTGGCTTGAGCCAATCGATTCAGGCGCAAGGATCAATCCCTTTCGCACATGAACAAATTTCCCCCCCTAGGTCTGGTATATTTGATACTATTGGAACAATTTAAGGGCAAGCTTGAGCTGAAGTCTGTGCTTTTGTCTGCATGGCCTCAATCTATAGAAACCTACAGCAGAAGAAGATGATTCCCTTTCATTGTGTATTCTGGTTATATTTACTTGAGGAAATCTTCAAAGTAGAATTTTTAAAAAACAGAACAAATGTGCTTCTTTCTGCTGACACTTAGACAACTCTTATCTTTGCAGGAATGATTGTGGTGAGGTGATGAAAGGGATGTTTTCAAGTTCTTGACAGCCTCAGGCATGTTAATCACTGATTCTTAAGCCATGTTGCATTTTATAATCTATTTCAACCCCTAAAGTTGACGTTTTGGCTCAACATTTCTTAGAATTTTCCTGAGAATTCATGAACTTATTGTTGCCTGTCAGCCATGACTAGTGATAGGAAAAGCCTTCCTACATTTTATGGAAATTTTAAACTGAGAATTGGGCATAAAATCAAAATTTTAAATACATTTTCGAGAAACAAGTAAAACAAATTATTGCAACAGGCTAAACATTAATTTATTCTGATAACAGGAGAGGGAATGTAAAATAGAAGTACAAGAGAAGCTATTGCCAACCATATTTTATAATGAATTTCTTTACAAATATTTTGATAATTTCTTAACGATTGACCAGTCTGACTATTGAATGAATCTAGTTGAGAAGAGATCATTAGAAAAGGGCTAAAACTAGTTGGCCATTTACAACGGACAAGCTTGCATTTGGGTGGAATATTGAAATGTCACACTGGTTCAGCTAAGGCACACTATTAGAGACATTGGGCTCAAAATTGGCCCACCCCTTTTTTTGGCGCACTCACTGGAGATGCGCCGACTTTCTGCGTGGAAAAGTGCTCCTAAAATATTGATTCCCCACTTTGGCCGCTGTCCGGCCTCTCCCGGGTCTTCGTGCAGCGTGGCCAGTCGGGTCGGGGGTGGAGCCAGCGTCCCGCGTTGGAAACAGTGCCGGGACGTCTGCACATGCGCATTGGAGTGTGTGCGCATGTGCAGTAGCTCCTGCCCCCAGTGTGCATGCTGCAGCATGGAAATTCGACATAATTGATGCTAGTTAGAGGTATGCCTGGCCTGAGAGATAGAAGCAAGAGAAATGTTCTTGGTGCAGGAGAAAATGCCTTGTTCGGACCGGATATCGAGATCGTGCCGTTCGGGGAAAAGTATTTTTTTTTTGTTGGGAAAGACCATATGCACAATTATTTGGAATATATCCATTTGAGTCCATCAAATCACTTTGAAAAGTGGGATGATGATGATGAATCATACGGGCTGCTGGTGCGTCCCGTCCCTATCCCAGGCCGAGTGGCCCACCGCACAGGCCGGCCCGCTGCCTTCCCGGGCTGAAGATGAAGGTAGGGTAGGACTTACTTACTTTCATTTTTTATTTGGATATTTTGAAAAAATTATGTAAATATGTTTTATCTCTTGTGACTAGTGGTAACCATTTGTCAAGCCTATTTACCTGGTGCTATTGTAAAAGAAGAACATAAGTGATGGAGGAACACTGAGAAAATATCTTATTTATTGAAGTAGACTTTATTTAGATAATATGGGCTCAATTTTGGCCTAGTATAATCATTGAAAACAAATAGTTGTTTAAATTAGTGGAGAGATTAGGGCAATTTAATTCAACTATGTTTTACTTTTTATTTTGTAGTTTAAGCTTCCATGAATGCTTCTGTTGTATAGTAAATTAACTTTGCAAGGTTTGTCATATGATGTTCTATATAGCTGTTTGATCCTATTCACATTCTTTAGTCAAATCATTAAGTTCTGCTGGCCTCCAATGTACCTACCTGCGCTGATTTCTTAACTCTCCGCAAGGGTTTCCACAAGCGGCCACATATGCTGGCCTAAGTTAGTTTGGAGTATCTCTTAGCTGGCCAAAGTGGCCTAAATGGCCAAAACAGGCGTAGGTGGCTGGTAATGCCTCCTTTTGAAAAAAAAACAAAACTAAAAAAATCCTAACTAACTCACTTACACTGGCTCAAATTGAATGTGCAAAATATGGATTTTTAAGATACTCCAGAAAAATCAAGTTGCTCCCAAAAAAACGGAGCAACTCCTGGCCAATTTTGAGCCCAAGCAGAGTGACTTTGTTCTGCATTTGGCTTTTGAACAGTAGGATTTTAGAACTAAAAGTTAACAATAAATGCCAAGCGTTGAAATTCTTTTGACAGATACAGTAAGTTTGAAATTCTAATCTTACTGAAAGCTTTAATGATTCAAATTACCTGGCACAATGTTTTAATATTGATAAGCTAAAAGGCACATTTTTTGCCTAGATTTTAGGTTTTAGTTTTCAGCAGTTTTTAATTCAAACATCATTACAGAGATAACAGCAGCTGGAACTGCTACCAAAATCACTACGTTCATATAACATTGTTCAAGTTAAATACATAAACTGGAAGACCAAGGCAGCGATCCCTTAATTCGGTACATCAACAGAAAAGGGCTAACTTTGCCAAGCATGTATTATAATCGGCAAAGCTGAACATTGTCGATAAAGTATATTAAGTTGAGTACAGCTGAGCCCATGATGCTATAATCCTGAACTTAATTATGCTAAACTGAATACAGTTCATATTTTGTTATGCAAATAATATACCAAGCCAATGTTCTGTTGATGATGATTAAGTTAAGCATCGTCGTATCCTTGACTACATAGAAGTCGCATAATAAAATGATTGTCAGTAGCAAATCAAACTACGTCACATCAACACCATGGGGGTTAAATCAGATAGCCTCCTAAAATGGGCGCAGGGATCGCGGTGCGCGATAAAGCCGCGGCTGTTCAGTGTAATGCAGGCAGCATGCCAACATCGTGCAGCCTGCTGATTATAATGATTTCTGTGTGCAGCCAGCTCTACCTACACTGGTCATTGGCTGCACGCATCAGCAGGGGACACAATATCGTTACTAAAATGCACTACTTGAAGGGGAGGTGCACTGTAGCTAAGGCAGGTTCTGGGAGTCGGTCTACAACTAAATCTGACCTGGGAAGACAGTGAAGAATGGATGACCATGGGAGACAACGGGCACCCAGGTTTTCGGATGCTGCACTGGAGATCTTGGTGTTTAAAAAAGGGGGCAGACAAAAGGCAGGTAACTATAGGCCGGTTAGTTTAACATCTGTAGTGGGGGAAATGCTTGAAACTATCATTAAGGAAGAAATAGCGGGACGCCTAGATAGGAATAGGGCAATCAAGCAGACGCAGCATGGATTCATGAAGGGGAAATCATGTTCAACTAATTTACTGGAATTCTTTGAGGATATAACGAGCATGGTGGATAGAGGTGTACCAATGGATGTGGTGTATTTAGATTTCCAAAAGGCATTCCATAAGGTGCCACACAAAAGGTTACTGCAGAAGATAGAGGTATGCGGAGTCAGAAGAAATGTATTAGCATGGATAGAGAATTGGCTGGCTAACAGAAAGCAGAGAGTCGGGATAAATGGGTCCTTTTCGGGTTGGAATTCGGTGGTTAGTGGTGTGCCACCGGGATTGGTGCTGTGACCACAACTGTTTACAATATACATAGATGACCTGGAAGAGGGGACAGAGTGTAGTGTAACAAAATTTGCAGATAACACTAAGATTAGTGGGAAAGCGGGTTGTGTAGAGGACACAGAGAGGCTGCAAAGAGATTTGGATAGGTTAAGCGAATGGGCTAAGGTTTGGCAGATGGAATACAATGTTGGAAAGTGTGAGGTCATCCACCTTGGGGAAAAAAAAACAGTAAAAGGGAATATTATTTGAATGGGGAGAAATTACAACATGCTGAGGTGCAGAGGGACCTGAGGGTCCTTGTGCATGAATCCCAAAAAGTTAGTTTGCAGGTGCAGCAGGTAATCAGGAAGGCGAATGGAATGTTGGCCTTCATTGCGAGAGGGATGGAGTACAAAAGCAGGGAGGTCCCTGCTGCAACTGTATAGGGTATTGGTGAGGCCGCACCTGGAGTACTGTGTGCAGTTTTGGTCATCTTACTTAAGGAAGGATATACTGGCTTTGGAGGGGGTACAGAGACGATTCACTAGGCTGATTTCGGAGATGAGGGGGTTACCTTATGATGATAGATTGAGTAGACTGGGTCTTTACTCGTTGGAGTTCAGAAGGATGAGGGGTGATCTTATAGAAACATTTAAAATAATAAAGGGATAGACAAGATAGAGGCAGAGAGGTTGTTTCCACTGGTCGGGGAGACTAGAACTAGGGGGCACAGCCTCAAAATACAGGGGAGCCAATTTAAAACCGAGTTGAGAAGGAATTTCTTCTCCCAGAGGGTTGTGAATCTGTGGAATTCTCTGCCCAAGGAAGCAGTTGAGGCTAGCTCATTGAATGTATTCAAGTCACAGATAGATAGATTTTTAACCAATAAGGGAATTAAGGGTTACGGGGAGCGGGTGGGTAAGTGGAGCTGAGTCCACGGCCAGATCAGCCATGATCTTGTTGAATGGCGGAGCAGACTCGAGGGGCTAGATGGCCTACTCCTGTTCCTAATTCTTATGTTCTTATGTTCTTATGTAGGAGGTGGAAAGGAGGAGAGATGTCCTGTATCCTCGGGGGGCACAAGGCCCTCCAGATACACAATAAGGCGGCAGTAGAAACAGATATCCGCAGGTCAATGCCAGCAGTCTAGCCACAAGAACCTGGATACAGTGCCGCAAGACATCTTGCATCATACAAGTGGTCAAAGTCAGTGAACGCATCTTCAAATGCCATATCCTACCAACTGCACCTCGTGCCTGAGCCACTGCTCAATGTACCACACCCCCATCACTCATCTACCAACAATCTCTATCAATCAGGACTCCTACCCAACATGCATTTGCTTCACTTCACCCTCACACACTTTGCACTGTTGCAAGTCTCACATCCACATCTCACACTTTGCACACACTGCCAGCTATTCAATGACAGCCACATCACCTGAACATATTGCACGACACTTACTAACACACTTCCCTCTCTCTTGCAGAAGATGGCGTACAACTCGAGGCAGCTGGAATTAATCAGAGGGGGAGAGGCGCGCCTGCATGTTCTAATCCCCATGGAGGAGACGGTGTTGGCCATTATGGGAAGGGCTTTTGCTGAGGCTGCAGCCACCAGCAGGGCTGAAGCCATTGAAGATGATTGCATCCTCACACCTAATCCTCCTTCTCACATCCCACTTCCACCTCATCCCACAGTCTTGTCTGAGAAGAGAAACTGCTGATGGTATAAGCATGTACTTCTTATTTTCTTCTCTCTCCTCAGCATAACCTTACCATTGTCCCTTTTTCCTTTCAGACACCCAAGAACAGCCATCTGCCCAGGCACTGGAGGAAGAGCAAGAAGACAGTGATGATGAAGGCACACCATCACTCAATTTCACAGTTGCAGTCACCAGCTCAGATACTGACAATGCACATAATTTAGAGGATAGGCTAGAGGCGGGATTTGCATGTGGTGAGACACCGGGCACAAGTGAGCTGCAGCTAGGGCAGGGGGAATGGAAAGCGCAGGTGCCAGCTCCCTGGATGGTGAGGTCACCCACCAGTTCAGCAGGAGTCAGATGATGCCTTCGATGGGCCAGGCTACAGAAGAAGGCTGATTGGTATACACACCCAAATTTCTGGTGCATTGGAAAACCTGCTTTCAATGTCAAGAAGCCTGGAGGAGTCCAGCACGAACTTGGCACAAGGCTTTGTGCAGAGCTTGGAGCCCACCCTTTCCAACATCGAACAAGGTGACCACCTCCATCAACACACCTGTGGAGCCAACCATGATGCAGGATCTAATGGCCGAAGTCTCAGCTTCCACTGCAGCACAAGCAGCATCTACTCAATGTCTGAGTGCTGCAGTGGAAGCTCAGACTGCTGTCATCGTGGTTCTGAATACCAGTGTGCAAAGGTGGTTTCAGGGCATCACAACACTCCTGCAATCTGTTCCCCAGCAGATCAGTTCCCTGAAGACCCTCTGCGAATATGGCCTCTTGCGAAGAGCCCTTCTCCCACTCCTCCTTCTCCCTCTTATGGCAGTTTGTCCTGCTCTGCG